>NC_044038.1:188502665-188821392 GCF_901765095.1 Microcaecilia unicolor | reverse complement strand
CCATGGCACCAACTACTACACTTCTCCAGGGTCCTGTTTGCTGCTCTAATAGAACTGGCTATAACATCTGAAGCTGGTCATTTAGGTCATCTTTTGTGCCTTATTCATTCTAAAAACAGGTCTAAATCAAAACATTGAAGTTTTAGCCCTAGACGATTTCGTTTTGTTACATTATGGCTATAAAATATCCAAGTGTTAGGAATGCCCTAAGCCTGCCCTAATCCCAACCCTGAAATGTACCAAACACACCCCCTTGTGATTTGGATGCACTACAGATTAATTACTTAGCCAAATGTCTACAAAATAGGTTTTGAAAATAACAATTTGGATGTTTTGAGAAGCAATACTTCAAATACTGGTTTACAACACTCTTTCAAAAATTTGCCTCTAAGTCTCACAAACAAACCTACACCTTCATCAAACAAGATGTAAATTAATGCATACTCCCTAAATCTATTATTATTAGCATTTGTATAGCGCTACCAGATGCACGCAGCGCTGAACATCTGATACAAAGAGACAGTCCCTGCTCAAAACATAGTAACACAGTAAATGATGGCAGAAAAAGACTTGCATGATCCATCCAGTCTGTCCATCAAGATAAACTCATATGTGCTACTTTTTGTGTTTACCTTACCTTGATTTGTACCTGTCCTTTTCAGTGCACAGACCGTGTAAGTCTGCCCAGCACTATCCACGCCTCCCAACCACCAGCCCCGCCTCCCACCAGCGGCTCTGGCACAGACCGTATAAGTCTGCCCAGCACTATCCCCGCCTCCCGCCCTGCCACCCACTCTCGGCTAAGCTCCTTAGGATCCATTCCTTCTGAACAGGATTCCTTTATGTTTATCCCAAAAGAGCTTACAATCTAAATAATAGACAGACAAGTATGCTAATAATAAATCTATGCATGCATTTTATATCAAATATTGGTGTACACTTCAACTCCACCTCTGCCCCATTCAAATTACATCCCCAGAAATAACTACATGCAGAACATGTAAGCACAATCTTATGGTCATAGAAACCAACTTTTCAAAATGATCGGGGGTGTTAAACCCAACAGACAAAGGGCCCTGTTTACTAAGCAGCGTTATAGGTGAATTAACGTTTTTAATACATGTTAACCATGTACGTGCTTATAATATCCCTACAGGTGCCTACATGGTTAGTGCATGCTAAATGTTGGCACACTAAAAACACTAACGCACCTTAGTAAACAGGACCCTTAGTCTACAGATTTTCTCAATATTGGTGGTGCTCAAGCACCTATGTTTATGGTGCACCTATATTTCCTATTGTAGGAGTGTAGGAGTGGATTACTGGCCCGTTTCTCTATGTTTATGGTGCACCTATATTTTATATGCCTATACCTACAATTTTATGAGCCCTGTTTTGCATGAAAAGCATGCTTTTCTTGTCGACAAACCTAAAATTACCCTTAGTACAAAAAAAAATTGTCCCTATAAATTGTTGTGACACAGGGAAGTCCCGGAGATTGAAAGACCGTAGAAAGAGGGCTGCAGTTTTCATGCAGGGTCGTTGGGGAACAGACATACTGTAGTACACTCTGAGGCATATTTTCAAAGCACTTAGCCTCCCAAAGTTCCATAGAAACCTATGGAACTTAGCCTCCCAAAGTGCTTTGAAAATATGCCTCTTTGTGTCCTGACAAAGTGTAGAATCCTAGGATCAGCATCATAGACCAAGAGGAGCAGTTGGGACTCTAGTGTGCAGAAGACAAAGAACGGATGACTCGAGCTAGAGTGAAAGAAGGGTTATGCGGTGTGATCTTTGTCTAGGGTCTCTCAGATCTTTTTACACAGACTGCGGTTTCCTTCGAGGAAAGAAAGAGGTCACAGGCACTGCCAGTGTCCGAGCGCAGAGCTCAGCACCTCGTTCCCACAAAACCAGTCGTTTTTTTTCGTCTGCAGCGATTAAAACATGCAACTCTAGCTTGAGCCAACGTATTCCTACGAGAAATTAACGGCTATAACTTCCTACCACAACTTACCAGCCATCTTGCCACTACCACTGCTGCCGTTACTATCATCAACCATTGGAAATCTCTTCCCCTTGCCCTCTGTCAGTGGGCCGGATACGTAAAGAACGCCAACACTCACTTCCTTAGCAACGGGCAGGGGCCCAAGCATCTACTTCCTTAGCAACCATAGCTTCTGCCAAACTATTTCCTTAGCAACAAGTGCTTTGAATCCGAGCTGCCAAGGAGGTTGAAGAAAACAGGAGTCGAAGTGAACCTATCTAGCCTATTATGGGGGTCTTTTACAAAACATTAGCTCGAGTTATCTGTAGCAGGGCCCATAGGAATTAAATGGGACCTGCTGCATATAACTCGAGATAACCTTTAGCAGATGATCGGAAGGCAATTGTCCCAATTCTTTGTGGAGTGGACCAGTGGCAGACCTTATAGACCTACCAGCAGGAAACACAAAAAGTTCTTCACGCACTTTCTTGGACCTTCATTGCCCCAGCTGTAAGGGACTGAAATGCAGGTCATTATATGCATCCGGCTTCTCCTACATCTGTACGCAACGTTGGAATGCACTACGTGCAAAAGCCAGATCTGCGGGATCCTCGGGATCTTCCGGATCTATTAAGTACTACCTTAAGAGTGGGGCGCTTCTTTGTTTTGACGGCCGCTTCTTTATTTTGACGGGCACCTGCTTCTTATTGTATGCAGCTATCACCAGTCGTAACCCAGCGCTGCGTTTCTCTATTTCCTCTCTTTCCGGGTTCTCCTTGTTTTTTTGTCAACACTACACAAGGAGTTTAATAGACTGGAGGGGAAGTGAGCCTAGTCCACTGTAAGCCATTTGGTTAATCTCTGTTTCCACTCCCCTACGCTGTCATTCCCTTACACTCAAATCAAGGAAACCAATGAGTGGCTGGATCCACGTTGTCGTCCTTTATTGTTGGTCCAACTGTAACAAGTCTAAAGCAGTTTCAGTTGGATAGGTAAGTCTAACAAGGTGGAGGAGAAAATACATAATTGCATATCATCAGTAAATAGCTTCCAAAATTGGTAGAATCAGAAATTATAAACTCTGTAGTTTGTAGCAGGGGCATATCTGTGTGGGGGCCTGGGCCCCCATAGATTTGGCCCTGGACCCCCCTGCCGATGACCCTCTCCACCCCCCCTCCCGCCGCCAATCCGCCGTCGCCTATCTTTGCTGGCGTGGGACCCCAACCCCCGCCAGCCGAGGTCCTCTCTTCCGTTGCAGCAAAGCTTCCTGTTCTGAGTCTGACGTCCTGCACATACAACGTGCAGGACGTCAGACTCAGAATTTGAAACTGAAGGAAGCTTTGCTGCAACGGAAGAGGGGACCTCGGCTGGCAGGGGTTAGGGTCCCCCACCAGCAAAGGTAGGCGATGGCGGCGGGGGAGGGATGGCGGCAGGGTTGCCAGGTGGAAAATTTTTTTCCAGCCCGATGGAGCCCAAAAAACAGCCCAAAACCCGCCCAAACACAAACCCCGCCCCTGACACCCCCACCCCCGCGTCATCAACCCCGCCCCCGCCGTCATCAACCCCGGCCCCGCCGTCACCGGCCCCGCCTCCCACGTCACCGGCCCCGCCTCCCCGTCATCGCCCCCGCCTCCCACGTCATCGGCCCCGCCTCCACGTCATCGGCCCCGCCTCCCCGTCATCGGCCCCGCCTCCCACGTCATCGGCCCCGCCTCCCACGTCACTAACCCCGCCCAAAACGTCATTAACCCCACCCAAAAACGTCACTAACCCCGCCCCCCCCCCGCGGCCGAAAAAACCGCCCTGAAGGCCAAAAACAGCCCAAAAAACCGCAACCCGCCACGGGCAAAAATTTCCCGCGGCGGGTCGCGGAAAACCGCCCAATTGGGCGGTAAAACCACCCACCTGGCAACACTGGATGGCGGCAGGAGGGGGGTGGAGAGGGTCATCGACAGGGAGGGTCCAGCAATGGGGGAGGGGGTCAGTGGCGCCGGGGGGGGGGCTAAAATGTGCCCCCTCACTCTGGCTCTGGCCCCCCCTCCCACCGAAGTCCAGATACGCCCCTGGTTTGTAGTCATTTTTCTTCACTGTCCTATACAATACAGATGACCAGAATCTGGTCACCAGATTTCAGTGAGGATATCTTGTGAAGTAGAATTAAACTTTCCTTTCATTGGGGCACATGGAATCACATGTTCATCTGTTTTGTAGACGTTTACCTTTTAGATACACAAATGGATTATTCTGTTTTTGAACATGTTTCAGGGTCAAGTGGTTTTATAAGTCAAAATAATTTTTTTTCCTGCAGCTCTATTTTTTTTTTTAACTTAACTATGTGGGCTATAAACCAGCCCCTAATGCAGTCCATCGGTTTTCTTATATTTAGTTCTTGTGGTGATTTATACTATGGCAAAACTGAAAACTTTTATCCTTCTTGAGGTGATTAGCTTATAAGATCTGTCAAGCAGGGACTGTCTCTTCATGCTCAACTGTAAAGCGCTGTGTACGTCTAGTAGCGCTATAGAAATGATAAGTAGTAGTAGTAGTAAATGAAGGGACATGGCATGAGTTTATCTTAGTTCACAGGAGACGGTATGAGGTATGACAATAAAGTTGAAGACCATTCCCCCTGAAGCACCTATCTCTGTTTCTCAAAAACAATAGCAAAGTAGGTTTGCATTATCTCTTGATAGGGGATGGGTGGGGAGGGGGGGGGCGGAGAAGGTCTAAGAGGAGCTGTGGGGGCTGGTGGAATTTTTGAGGGTCTGTGAAGGGGGTAGGGTTATTTTCAAAATGTGCTCCAGAAGCTGTTTTGTTATTTCCAATGCTGTATTGCGGTTTTTATTGGAGCCTAGATGCCTGGTTTTTTTTATTTATTTATGATGACAATAAAGATAGTTCTCTTTAAAAATACTTGCAAATGTTTATGCCTATGGGTGTGAAATATTGTATTCTATGACAGAAATTTCATGTATTTGAAAACTTCCAATATGATCATATAACATAAACTTTGAAATCAGTAAAACAGCATTAAAAATTATTGCACCTGGTAGAAACAGCAGAAACTCGGGACGGGGTAAAAGCCGGATCTGCGGGATCCTCCCGGATCCACGTACGAGCTCCTGAGCCAAATAAACAAGGATCCCAGTGTTTGTGGCCCTAGAGATCGAAAATAGAGCTGGATCCTGCAGTAAGCGACCCTGGACATCAAAAATAGACCTGAATCTAGCTGAATGCTGGCCTTCTGGTCCCAAATACAGCAGGATCCAGCTCTATTTTGCCCTTCAGAGCAAAATAAACAAGGATCCCAGTGATTGTGGCCCTTCAGATCGAAAATAGAGCTGGATCCTGCAGTAAGCAACCCTGGACATCAAAAAAAGACCTGGATCTAGATGAATGCCGGCCTTCTGGTCCCAAATACAGCAGGATCAAGCTCTATTTCGCCCTTCAGAGCGAAATAAACAAGGATCCCAGTGATTGTGGCCCTCGAGGTCGAAAATAGAGCTGGATCCTGCAGCAAGCGACCCTGGACATCAAAAATAGACCTGGATCTAGATGAATGCCGGCCTTCTGGTCCCAAATACAACAGGATCCAGCTCTATTTTGCCCTTCTGGGCGAAATAAACAAGGATCCCAGTGATTGTGGCCCTTGAGGTCGAAAATAGAGCTGGATCCTGCAGTAAGCGACCCTGGACATCAAAAATAGACCTGGATCTAGATGAATGCCGGCCGTCTGGTCCCAAATACAGCAGGATCCAGCTCTATTTTGCCCTTCAGAGTGAAATAAACAAGGATCCCAGTGATTGTGGCCCTTCAGGTCGAAAATAGAGCTGGATCCTGCAGTAAGCGACCCTGGACATCAAAAATAGACCTGGATCTAGCTGAATGCCGGCCTTCTGGTCCCAAATACAGCAGGATCCAGCTCTATTTCGCCCTTCAGAGCGAAATAAACAAGGATCTCAGTGATTGTGGCCCTTGAGGTCGAAAATAGAGCTGGATCCTGCAGTAAGCGACTCTGGACATCAAAAATAGACCTGGATCTAGCATAACCACATGGGCTATAAGCTCCTTATGCAATCCTTTGGTTTTCTTATATTTTGTTCTTATGATGACTTATACTGGGCCAAAATGAAAACTCTTATCGCTATCTCCTTGAGGTTAAATGAGGGGACATGGGATGAGTTTATCTGGTCCACATGAGACGGTATGACTATGAAGTTGAAGCCGGTCCCCCTGCAGCAGCCATCTCCATTTGTCAAAAACAATAGCAAAGTAGATTTGCCTTCTCTCTTGTAAGGGGATGGGGGGTGGAGGGGAGGGGGAGGGAAGAAGATCTAAGAGGAGTTGTAGGGGGCTGGTGGAATTTTCAAGGGTCTGTGAAGGGGGAAGGGTTATTTTTAAAATATATTTGTCAGTGCTGCAGAAGCTGCTTTGTTATTTCCAGTGCTGCATTGTGGTTTACATTGCAGCGCTAGAATTTTTTATTTTTTTATTTTTATTTTTTGTTACATTTGTACCCCGCGCTTTCCCACTCATGGCAGGCTCAATGCGGCTATGCCTGCCTTTTTCTTTATGATGACAATAAAGAGAGTGCTCTATAAAAATACTTGCAAAAGGTTTAATGCCTATGTGTGTCATTTTTTTACATTTGACAAAATTGTATTTTATTTTAAAGCTTCTCCTATGAACATATAACATAAAATTTTTAAATTAAAAATTACTGTACCTGCTAGACACAGCAGAAACTCTGTTTGCATATGTGTAAAATTTTCTGGAAGGGCTGCTCACACCTAAATCCAGCTGTATTCATTGTCTGAGGGGCAGCATACACCTAGACTCAGCTCTGTTTCTCATCATAAGGGTGAAATAGACCAGGACCCTGGTGTATTTGGGATCAGAGGGCCGGCATTCACATCTCATTACTGCCTCCAGCAGGATACCAGACGCGACAGTCGGTTTGGGCAGTCGGTGCTGCAGAATCTGTTCGGGGGTTTAGAATCCAACTCCACCCTCCTAGGCTCTGTTTTATCCTGTTCAGGCTGCACTCTCAGTTAGTTGTTCTTCGTAAGTCAATTATTGTTATGTCCTTGCCGTTGCGAGGCCCAATTGACCATGTTTGTTGTTTTGAGTGAGCCTGGGTGCTAGGCATACCCCACATGTGAGAACAAGCAGCCTACTGTCCTCGGAGAATACCTGCTACAGTGTATCTTTCGCTTTATTCAATATCACAATTCCTCCTGTATAGCCACATAACAACCTTTTAGGGTGAATACTGTTCACAATTATCGAACAGATAGAGATAAGAGATTTCTGTTTTGGCACAGTATAAGTCATGACAAGAGCAGAACATAAGAAAACCTATGGACTGCATTAGGGGCTTCTAGCTCATTTAGTTATATTTAAGCAAAAGAGATCTGCATGAAATAAAATATTGATTTTTCTTTTGAGTTATAAAACCACTTGTCCCTGAAATATGCCTTAAAATAGAATAATCCATTTGTATATCTAAAATGTCAACGTCTACATGACAGATGAGATGAAGATGTGATTCCATGTGCCCCAATTAAAGGAGAGTTTTTTTATTCCATCTTTATAACACCAGGCTTCCCAAGGCAGATTCCAACAACAATTAAGATGAACCAATCAGGAAACAGGAGCTCTATGAAATTTGGCCATCTCCGGAGAGAACAAATACAAAGTGATATTATGGCAGGATAAAGTTCATGTAGCAAAGTCACATTTAGGGAAACATGCAGCGGAGGAATTGAGTTATGTCCATTACGTAGTTGAATTTTGTTGTGTCACAGAGATCAGGCATTAGGTTGGATCGGCAGGGTATGCCTTTTTGAATAGGCTAGTTTTTACTGATTTCCAGAAGTTTGTATGTAATTTTCAAGGCTTTTGGTAATGTGTTCCAGACCGTGCGTCATTTTCAAGGCTTTTAGTAATGTGTTCCAGAGTTGTGTGCTTATGTAGGAAAAGCTCTGAAATGTGCGTTGACGTGGAATAAGTGGGTCGGGTTTTCAGAAAATCCACAATGATTATTCATGAGAGAGATTTGCATGCAGTTGAAGCAGTGTATGCAAATCTCTCTCATGAATAATCATTGTGGATATCCTGAAAATCTGTCTCCAGGGCCAGGTTTGGGAATCACTTCAATAAAGGAATCTGGGCACCCAGATGCCATTAGAGAATTTGTGCTCAGTGTGCTGCGTCGGTCTAGGCCCCTAACTTTGATGCCCGGTTCTAGAATTGTGTTTTGTGTAGATTGATTTAATTCTGTTGTGACACCTAATGAGCCCAGAAAACCCCCCCACAGAAAACAGTAAAAGCCAGAGTTGCTGAATTATTTTCTGTGAAATAGTTTGTGACCGTGGGGCTGTAGTTAGCTATATGTGGAGGTCCTAGTCATCAGCCTAGCAGTAGGGAAGTGTTAGCAGCAGTTCATTCCAGTGTTTGCAATAAGAAATGCAACAGAGCAAAACCAAGAAGATCTTTATGTGCTGGAGCAAAACTGAGAAAGTTTCTCACCCCTGGTTTCAAAATTCCATTTCATATTTTAAGCTAAATTGATTGCTCTTATTAAGCATGGTCAGAAAGAAGTTAGTATAATACTAACAGCATGAAATTTTCAACACTGTTATTACATTAGCGGTGCCAGTGCGTGTGTGTGGGTTTTTTAAGGCCTCCTTCATTCTCTTTCAAACAGACTGTATGTGTGAACCATTACATTTTTTTTTTTTTGCTGCCTATATTATTTTGTCCTCTAGTTCTGCACAAGGTGGCAGACCTGGCCCATAGATTCAGGACTGCTTCTGGTGTCTGGTGTAGCATGGCAGAGATATGTGTGTATCAGGGAGAAAGGAGGGAGGGCAGGAGGAGAGGATACTAAGGATTTTACCACTGCAGGACTCTGCAGCTCTTACCAACCACAGAGCACGAAGGAGTCTGCATTGGCTTTTTCTCTTATCCCATCTACATACAGAATTAAACCCTGTCAGCTGAGTGAGTCTGTCCTTGCAGCCCTATATCCAGCACTCCATAATTATTGAGGAAACAGGAATTTTAAACACACACACACATATATATATATATTCATGATTCTTTTTAAATGTCAAATACTGCAACAAAACAATCAAAAGTCCACCTACTACTACTACTACTACTAGGGTTACGCAGCGCTGTACAGTTTAACAAAAAAGGACAGTCCCTGCTCAAAGGCGCTTACAATCTAAAGGACGAAATGACAAGTTGGGGCAGTCTAGATTTCTTGAATAGTGGTTAGGTGCCAAAGGCGACATTGAAGAGATGGGCTTTGAGCAAGGATTTGAAGATGGGCAGGGAGGGGGCCTGGCGTATGGGCTCAGGGAGTTTATTCCAAGCATGGGGTGAGGCGAGGCAGAAAGGGCGGAGCCTGGAGTTGGCGGTGGTGGAGAAGGGTACTGAAAGGAGGGATTTGTCTTGAGAGCGGAGGTTACGGGTAGGAACGTAAGGGGAGATGAGGGTAGAGAGGTAAGGGGCTAGAGATCGAGTGCATTTGTAGGTTAGAAGGAGAAGCTTGAACTGTATGCGGTACCTGATCGGAAGCCAGTGAAGTGATTTGAGGAGAGGGGTGATGTGAGTATATTGGTCCAGGTGGAAGATAAGACGTGCAGCAGAGTTCTGAACGGACTGAAGGGGGGATAGGTGGCAAAGTGGGAGGCCAATGAGGAGTAGGTTGGAGTAGTCAAGGCGAGAGGTAATGAGAGAGTGGATGAGAGTTCGGGTGGTGTGCTCAGAGAGGAAAGGGCGAATTTTGCTAATGTTGTAGAGGAAGAAGCGAGAGGTCTTGGCTATCTGCTGGATATGTGCAGAGAAGAGGAGGGAGGAGTCGAAGATGACTCCAAGGCTGCGGGCAGATGAGACGGGGATGATGAGGGTGTTGTCAACTGAGATAGAGAGAGGAGGGAGAGAAGTGGGTTTGGGTGGGAAGACAATAAGCTCGGTCTTGGCCATGTTCAGCTTCAG
Organism: Microcaecilia unicolor; assembly: GCF_901765095.1. Taxonomy (NCBI): domain Eukaryota; kingdom Metazoa; phylum Chordata; class Amphibia; order Gymnophiona; family Siphonopidae; genus Microcaecilia; species Microcaecilia unicolor. Next base: position 188,811,401 of record NC_044038.1, on the reverse strand, counting down.
GTGGCGGTTGGACATCCAGGCAGCAATGTCGGACAAGCAGGCCGATACTTTGGTCTGGTTTTCCGCATTGATGTCTGGTGTAGAGAGATAAAGCTGGGTGTCATCAGCATAAAGATGATACTGGAAACCATGAGATGAAATTAGTGAGCCCAGGGAAGAGGTGTAGATTGAAAAAAGAAGGGGTCCAAGGACAGATCCTTGAGGAACTCCAACAGAGAGCGGGATGGGGGTGAAGAGCCATGAGAGTGTACTCTGAAGGTACGGTGGGAGAGATAAGAGGAGAACCAGGAGAGGACAGAGCCCTGGAACCCAAATGAGGACAGTGTGGCAAGAAGTAAATTGTGATTGACAGTGTCAAAAGCGGCAGATAGGTCGAGGAGGATGAGGATGGAGTAGTGACCTTTGGATTTGGCAAGGAACAGGTCATTGCAGACTTTAGATAGTGCCGTTTCTGTCGAATGTAGGGGGCGAAAGCCGGATTGAAGCGGATCGAGGATGGTATGAGAGGAGAGAAAGTCAAGGCAACGGCTGTGAACGGCGCGTTCAAGTATCTTGGAGAGGAAGGGTAGGAGGGAAATGGGGCGGTAGTTGAAGGGACAGGTAGGGTCAAGTGATGGTTTTTTGAGCAGAGGTGTGACTACAGCATGCTTGAAGGTGTCAGGGACAGTTGCAGTGGAGAGAGAGAGGTTGAGGATATGGCAGATGGGGGGTGACAGTAGGAGAGATGGTGTTAAGTAAGTTGGTGGGGATGGGGTCCGAGGAACAGGTGGTGCATTTCGAGGAGGAAAGAAGATGGGCGGTTTCCTCTTCGGTGATATCAGGAAAAGAGGAGAAGGAGGCATGGGTTGGTTGGTTGAGGGAGTGGGCTATAGGGTGAAGAGAAGGAGATGGTTTGGTGGTGAATTCGAGGTTGATCTTCTGCACCTTGTCGCGGAAGTAGTCAGCCAGTGATTGAGGAGAGAGTGAGGGGGGGGGGTGGGAGTGGAGGGCACTTTGAGGAGGGAGTTAAGGGTGGCGAAGAGACAAGGAGGGTTAGAGCTGAGGGAATTAGTCAATTGGGTGTAATAGTCCTGTTTGGCGAGGAATAGGGAGGACTGGAAGGAGGATAGCATGAATTTGTAGTGAATGAAATCAGTATGGGTGCAAGATTTCCTCCAGAGGCGTTCAGCTGATCGGGCGCAGGAGCGAAGGTATCGGGTGCAAGGGGTCAGCCAGGGCTGGAGATTAGTACGCCTTGTGGGACGGGAGATGGATGGTGCAAGGGCGTCCAGTGCAGAGGAGAGAGTGGTATTGTAAGTGGAAACAGCCTTGTCAACAGACTCGGAGGACAAGATGGAAGGGAAGAGATCAGAAATACTAGAGGATAAGGTGGGAGGGTCGACAGCCTGGAGATTCCTGGAAGTAGTGGTTAGTGTAGGGCAGGATTGAGGGGGAGGGTGATGAAGTGCGAAGCAGGGGCGTAGCCACGGGTGGGCCTGGATGGGCCCAGGCCCACCCATTTTCCCTCCAGACCCGCCCATCCACATCTTTTGCATGCTGTCACTGCCCTTTTGTCCCGCGGAGGCAGCGTTCAGTGTTTCCATCCTGCCCTGTCTTTTCCCCAAGCTCCGCTGCATCGGTCCCTGCAAGTGGAAATTTGGAATCCTTCTCCTTTTCGGCCGTCGCGCTGCGCTGCCATTCACACAGGCAGCTTCGCTCCTCCCTGCCGCTTCCATCTGGCCCTCTCTGATGCACTTCCTGTTTAGGGCCGGATGAACGCAGTGGGGGAGAGCGAAGCTGCCTGTGTGTATGGCAGCGCAGCGCGACGGCCGAAAGGGAAAACAATTCCACTTGCAGGGACGATGCAGCAGAGGGGAGAAGAAAGGGCAGGAAGGAAACGCTGAACACTGCCTCCGCGGGACAAAAGGGCAGCGACAGCCCGGGAAGGATGTGGATTCGCGGGCCTGGAGGGAAAGTGGCTGAGCTGCTGGGACATGGGAGGGAGAGGAGGAAGGGACTTCAGGGAAGGGAGAGAGAGCTACTGGACATGGGAGGGAGAGGAAGAAGGGACTGGAGGGAAGGGAGAGAGCTACAGGGACATGTGAGGAAGAGGAAGAAGGGACTGGCGGGAAGGGAGAGAGCTACTGGACATGGGAGGGAGAGGAGGAAGGGGCTGGAGAGCTGCTGGACAAGGGAGGAAGAGGAGGAGGGGATTGGATAGAAGGGAGAGAGCTGCTGGACATGGGAGGGAGAGGAGGAAGGGGTTGGAGAGAGCTGTTGGACCGGATGGTATTCATCCTAGAGTACTGATAGAACTGAAAAATGAGCTTGCGGAGCTACTGCTAGTGATATGCAACTTCTCCTTAAAATCGAGCGTGGTACCGGAAGATTGGAGGGTGGCCAATGTAACACCAATTTTTAAAAAAGGCTCCAGGGGAGATCTGGGAAATTATAGACCGGTGAGTCTGACGTCTGTGCCGTGGAAAATGGTAGAGGCTATTATTAAAAACAAAATTACAGAGCACATCCGAGGACATGGATTACTGAGACCGAGTCAGCACGGCTTTTGTGTGGGGAAATCTTGCCTGACCAATTTACTTCAATTCTTTGAAGGAGTAAACAAACATGTGGACAAAGGGGAACTGGTTGATATTGTGTATCTGGATTTCCAAAAGGCGTTTGACAAGGTACCTCATGAAAGGCTACAGAGGAAATTGGAGGGTCATGGGATAGGAGGAAATGTCCTATTGTGGATTAAAAACTGGTTGAAGGATAGGAAACAAAGAGTGGGGTTAAATGGGCAGTATTCACAATGGAGAAGGGTAGTTAGTGGGGTTCCTCAGGGGTCTGTGCTAGGACCGCTGCTTTTTAATATATTTATCAATAGAAATCAAACAAAATAAAACATGGAAAAGAAAATAAGATGATACCTTTTTTATTGGACATAACTTAATACATTTCTTGATTAGCTTTCGAAGGTTGCCCTTCTTCCTCAGATCGGAAATAAGCAAATGTGCTAGCTGACAGTGTATATAAGTGAAAACATTCAAGCATTACTATGACAGTCTGACAGGGTGGGAGGAGGGGGGTGGGTAGGAAGTAAGCATGGGGACATACTTCCTACCCACCCCCCTCCTCCCACCCTGTCAGACTGTCATAGTAATGCTTGAATGTTTTCACTTATATACACTGTCAGCTAGCACATTTGCTTATTTCCGATCTGAGGAAGAAGGGCAACCTTCGAAAGCTAATCAAGAAATGTATTAAGTTATGTCCAATAAAAAAGGTATCATCTTATTTTCTTTTCCATGTTTTATTTTGTTTGATTTCTATTGATAACCTTAAGCGTGGACTAACACGGCTACCACACTCCTCTACTTAATATATTTATAAACTAGTAAAAAAGCCCCGTTTCTGATGCAAATGAAACGGGGGGCTAGCAAGGTTTTCTTCAGAGTGTGCATGTGGGAGTGTCCCTGCCCTCTGCCCTCTCTCCCTCCCCCTCCCCCCTCCGAGTCCAGTCCTTCAGTGTTAAGTTTCCTGCTGTGCTGTGTTTGTGTTACAGAGAGAGTGAGGGCATCTCTCTCCTCCCCCCTCTGAGTCCTTCACTGTTACAGAGAGAGGGATTTTGTGCTGTGCTGTTTTCCTTCACTCATGGGGAAACTGGATATCTCTGGCGCTTCACACTTCCGGCTGGAGGCTTCATAGAACGTTGGGGTTGCCTTTTATATATATACTAGTAAAAAAGCCCCGTTTCTGATGCAAATGAAACGGGGGCTAGCAATGTTTTCTTCTGTGTGCATGTGGGAGTGTGTGTGTCCCTGCCCTCTGGCCTCTCTCCCCTCCCCCCTCTGAGTCCTTCACTGTTACAGAGCCAGCGATTTGATTTCGTGTTCTGCTGTTTTCCTTCACTGACTGTGTTACAGAGAGGGCGGGGCAGACACTCATAGGGAAACCGGATATCTCGCCCCCTTCACACTTCCGGCTGGAGGCTTCATAGAACGTTGGTTTTGCCTTTTATATAGAGAGATAGATGATTTAGAGATGGGAGTAACTAGCGCGGTAATTAAATTTGCTGATGACACAAAGTTATTCAAAGTTGTTAAATCGCGACAGGATTGTGAAAAATTACAAGAGGACCTTACGAGACTGGGAGACTGGGCGGCTAAATGGCAGATGACGTTTAATGTGAGCAAGTGCAAGGTGATGCATGTGGGAAAAAAGAACCCGAATTATAGCTATGTCATGCAAGGTTCCACGTTAGGAGTTACGGACCAAGAAAAGGATCTGGGTGTCGTCGTCGATAATACACTGAAACCTTCTGCTCAGTGTGCTGCTGCGGCTCGGAAAGCGAATAGAATGTTGGGTATTATTAGGAAAGGTATGGAAAACAGGTGTGAGGATGTTATAATGCCGTTGTATCGCTCCATGGTGCGACCACACCTTGAGTATTGTGTTCAATTCTGGTCGCTGCATCTCAAGAAAGATATAGTAGAATTGGAAAAGGTGCAGAGAAGGGCGACTAAAATGATAGCGGGGATGGGACGACTTCCCTATGAAGAAAGATTAAGGAGGTTAGGGCTATTCAGCTTGGAGAAGAGACGGCTGAAGGGAGACATGATAGAGGTATATAAAATAATGAGTGGAGTGGAACAGGTGGATGTGAAGCATCTGTTCACGCTTTCCAAAAATGCTAGGGGGCATGCGATGAAACTATAGTGTAGTAAATTTAAAACAAATCGGAGAAAAATTTTTTTCACCCAACGCGTAATTAAACTCTGGTATTCGTTGCCGGAGAAAGTGGTGAAGGCGGTTAGCTTAGCAGAGTTTAAAAGGGGGTTGGACGGTTTCCTAAAGGACAAGTCCATAAACCGCTACTAAATGGACTTGGGAAAAATCCACAATTCCAGGAATAACATGTATAGAATGTTTGTACGTTTGGGAAGCTTGCCAGGTGCCCTTGGCCTGGATTGGCCGCTGTCGTGGACAGGATGCTGGGCTCGATGCACCCTTGGTCTTTTCCCAGTATGGCATTACTTATGTACTTATGACAAGGGAGAAAGAGGAAGAAGGGACTGGAGGGGAGAAAGCTGCTGGACATGGGAGGATAGGGAGAGAAAGAGGGGAGATGGATGAAAGGATGCAGGGAGAAAGGGGAGAGACTGGAAGGATGTGGAGAGAAAGGGGAGACTGAACAGAAAAGGGTAGAGAGATAGACACTGGATAGGAGAGGGGAGATAGAGACACTAGATGGTAGGATGAGGGGAGAGGGTAGATGGGTGGAAGGATGAGGAGAGAAAGAGGGAAGACACTGGATGGAAGGGTAGGGAGAAAAAGGAGACGCTGGATGCAAAAGAAAGAGGGGAGACACTGGAAGGATGGGGAGAGAAAGAGGGGAGCTGCTGGATGGAAAGAGGGAGAGGACAGAGTAGGGAAAGACTGGAGAATAAGAGGAAGGGGCATGTGGAGAACAAGGGTGAGGAAAAGATGAAAAGCCACAGGTGATGAACGGACAGGAAACCCTGGCAAGAGAAAGATGAAGGAAAGCAGAATCTAGAGACTGGGAGCAACACAATGAGAAAAGTAAATGGCCATACAACAAAGGTAAAGAAAATAATTTTATTTTTAATTCAGGATAAAGTAATATGGTACCTGTGTTAATAAAGTTTCAGAGACCAATACTTCCTTCCTTAGGTCAGGAGAGGATACCATAACAGCATTATACTGACCCGAGGCAGGAGGTTTTGGCCTCTGAAAGCTCATTGAAAAGGGTGTTAGGCTATGAAATAAATTATTTTCTGAAACCTGATGCACTGAAAAGCAGCACTTTAACCCTGTGTGACAAATGCATCTGATAACTGTGACTAAATTTTGCTGGGGAAGGGGGGTAGAGAGAAATTTTTGTGCCCACCCACTTTAGGTTCAGGCCCATCCAAAATTGGCAGTCTGGCTACGCCACTGGTGTGAAGGTGATCAGGTGATGGTCAGAAAGAGGAAGAGCTGAGGCGCAGAAATTGGAGGGTGAGCAGGTAGAGGAGAGGACGAGATCAAGACAGTGGCCAGATTGGTGAGTAGGGGTGGTGGAGCTCAGCTGGAGGTTGAAGGAGGATGTCGGAGTGAGGAACTGAGAAGCGTATGAGTCGGAAGGGTCATCAGTGTGTATGTTAAAATCTCCAAGAATGAGGGAAGGGGATGAGAGCTCAAGAAAAACAGAGAGCCATGCATCGAAGTCGGTAAGGAAGGAGGGGAGGGACTTGTGAGGGGGGCGGTATATGACTGCAACTCTGAGTGGCATCGGGTAGAATAGACGGATGGTGTGAACTTCAAAGGAGGAGAAGCAGTGAGACTGCGGTAGGAGGAGAGGTTGAAAACTGCAGGAGGGCGAAAGTAGTAACCCGACACTGCCACCCCGACCAACTGGGCAGGGAGAATGGGAAAAAAGATAACCTCCATGGCATAGGGCCGCGACTGGGGCAGAGTCGTCAGGGGAGAGCCAGGTTTCAGTTAGGGTGAGCAGTTGAAGGGAACGGGAGATGAAGAGATTATGGGTGAAGGAAAGTTTGTTGCATACAGAGTGGGCATTCCACAGGGCACATGAGAAAGGGAGGGAGGAGGGGGGAGGAGGGGAATAGAGATGAGATTGGAGACATCCTGGAAACGTTTGCATGGATAAGACGAGGACAGGTGTGGGGGACCTAAAGGTCACAATGCAGAAAACACAAAATCCTGCCATGGTAAACCACAGCAAAGGAATTTACTGATGTGCTCCTGCCCCCACCCCCCACCACACACACTGTATCACACGTAACCACACAAAAGTACTTTATTGGGGGAAGGGGGAAGCAAAATTATTAGAAGTGTAGCTCCTGTGTAAATGGAAAGAAAGCATTTATTGCATTTGTATCCCACATTTTCCCACCTATTTGCAGGCTCAATGTGGCTTACAATGAGACCACAACTCATGTATAGTACCCAGTGCAACACTGCAGATACACAATACTGTCCTTGGAGATCTATCAAACATATGACTAACACTACACAGCTCTTCCATGTCATTCTTCCATTCCATATCTGTCATTTTGGGTCTGTATCTTGCACCAAAACTTCATAGAACAGAAAATCAATCAGCTAAGTTCCTTTCAGCCATGTATGCAGTTCGTGAAAGACCTTGAGTCAAAAGTATTCAAAATCAAGGCAAGCCATCCTTAACTTCTCCAACACTGAAGCAAGAAATTGCTGAAGGGATATAACTATAAGCAGTGGCGTTCCTAGGGGGGCTGACCCCCAGGGTGGATTGCCGATGCGCCCCCCCCCCCCCCCGGGTGCACGCCGCTGGGGGGGGTGCCGCGCGCCTGCCGGCTCTTCGTTTTCATGCTCCCTCTGCCCCGGAAGGGCAAAGGGAGCATGAAAACGAAGAGCCGACAGGCGTGCGGCACCCCCCCCCCCCCCCCCAGCGGCGTGCACCCGGGGCGGACCGCCCCCACCTTGGTACGCCACTGACTATAAGGGGAGACTTCTGTGGGCTTTCAAGATCCAGAATTACTATACAATTCTTGATTCAAGAAACCTCTGTGCTATGGTATGTGTTACCAAAGAAATGCAGAAAGTTACAGGAATGGAAAGACTTTCAAGCTATCTTGCAAAACAGGAAGAGGAATAATTCTGAACTCTTCTTTTCTCTGTACTGCATATATACATGGTGTAATACAACTATAAGACTGTTTAGATGAAGTTGTCCAAATGCACAAGTTACAGATTCTATTTACAGCATTTCTTTACAAAGCTGTTCAAATTAGTCAAGTTCCTGCTTGTAAAGGGAGGAGAAAACTGAAGGAGACAAACAGAATTTATAGCTGCAGGAGGAGGAGGAAACCAATATTCCCGTTCAGTCCCTTTATTGATACGGCAGCACGGGGGTTCGACCCTTCTCTGGAGAGGAACCAGTCAAATTTACCACGCCCCCTGTGACGTGACGTTACTGTCCTCTGGAGAAGAACCCGTCAAATTTTGGTCAGTACGGGGACTCCCACTGGTCACGCCCCCTGTGACATCACGATACCGTCCTCTGGAGAGGAACCAGTCAAATTTACACCAGCACGGGGGCTCGCCCCTTTTAAGGTGGATGAGATTCAGCGCAAATAGGAGGGTCAGGGAGAATAATCAGTAATCTGCAGCGTTGAATACCATAAACAGAGAAAACAAAAAAAAATTTCGGAGGATACATGTAAAATGTTCCTATGTAAACGACTGCCTAAAAAAAAAGAAGATTTAAAAGTTTTTTTCTGGAATCCGGGAAGATCCCGAGGATCCCGCTGTATCCATTTTTTACCTCTTGCCAAATCAACATATGATCTGACAGCCTTCCGGAAGTCACTGAAAACTACCTTATTCAACGAGACTTATAAAAAGAATCCTTCATAAAAGACACCATCAAATCTGTATTAGAACTAATCAACATTGAATTCCTTAATTTGGCTACTTTAATTTCACCGTTATTATTTAACGCTATACTTTATCCTACATTTTACATATCTGATATGTATTAATTATTTCTTTACTCTCAATTTTCTTGATATCTTATGTACCTTAATTGTAATAACATTCTGTTCTTCTCATTCCGTTAATGGCAATTGTCATTGCGGCATAATGTAAGCCACATTGAGCCTACAAAGAGGTGGGATAATGTGGGATACAAAAATGCAGCAAAATAAATAAATAAATACATAAATAAACTATGAGCTGCTAGTAGGCGGAGCTTGCCGCTTTTTTTAGTACACCCAAAACAATAGCAAACTCTATTGAAAAAGGTGGAAAACAACATTTTTTCTTTCTAATTATTTTTATATACTTACTTATATAAATAAATATATATATATACTTCCATTTAATCAAACATATAAACGGCGAGTGACCGACTCACTGCAAATGCGCAGTAGAGACTTCCCTCTCTGTCCCGCCCCCGCGTCAATACGTGATGAGGGTGGGACAGAGAGGGAAACTGCGCCGCCGAGGTTGATACCGCACCCGCCCACCCGAGGTCACCGCTACCGTTACCCCCCCCCAACACACACACACACACACACCTGGCCCGGGCCCTCTCTCCGCTACTAAACTTACACATCCATTCGCCGGAACGCAGCATGCACATCAGCTGAGCTGCCATCGGCCTTCCTTCCCTGCCTGTGTCCCGCCCTCGCTGACGTTACGTCACAGGAGGGCGGGACACAGGCAGAGAAGGAAGGGCCGACGGCAGCTCAGCTGATGTGCGTGCTGCGTTCCGGCGAATGGATGTGTACGTTTAGTAGCGGAGAGAGAGAGAGCCCAGGCCGGGTGGAGGGATGGCGGCGACTCCGGGGGGGGGGGGGGGAACGGTAGGTGTGGCGACCTCGCGGGAGGGAGGGGGAAGGAAGGAAAACCCCAATACCAGCCCGTTTTTACGGGCTCAACTGCTAGTCTAAATATATTCCATCATCTTTATAACAGCAGGCTTCCCAAGGCAGATTACAACAACAACAACAACAGTTAAGATGAACCCATCAGGACACAGGATCTCCTCACTGAAATTTGTCCTTCTTTATTGTATATCACAGTATAGAAAAATGATCAAAAATACAGAGTTGATTACTGCTTTTGCTATGGACTACGATAATTTTGAAAGCTGTTTTACTGATATTAAATTTGTATTTAATTATATATATATATATACAAATTTAATATCAGTAAAACAGCTTTCAAAATTATCGTAGTCCATAGCAAAAGCAGTAATCAACTCTGTATTTTTGATCATTTTTCTATACTGTGATATACAATAAAGAAGGACAAATTTCAGTGAGGAGATCCTGTGTCCTGATGGGTTCATCTTAACTGTTGTTGTTGTTGTTGTAATCTGCCTTGGGAAGCCTGCTGTTATAAAGATGATGGAATATATTTAGATTAAACGGAAGTACATTTAAAAACTCCTTTCACTGGGACACATGGAATCACATTCATTTCTTTATTTATTAGGATTTATTTATTGCCTTTTTTAAATAATTCATTCAAGGCAGTGTACAGTAAGAATAAATCAAACACAAGCAATAGACAATCACAGCAGTAAACATATTCAAATAACAATACAAAGCATGGCATAGTTTTCCGCCAGAATCGTTATATTTTATTTTATTTTTGTTATATTTGTACCCCGCGCTTTCCCACTCATGGCAGGCTCAATGCGGCTTACATATTGTATACAGGTACTTATTTGTACCTGGAGCAATGGAGGGTTAAGTGACTTGCCCCCGCTCCTCAAGTCACTTCACTGGCTCCCTGTCCACTTCCGCATTCAGTTTAAACTTCTCGTACTGACCATTAAATGCATCCACTCTGCAGCCCCCCATTACCTCTCCGCTCTCATTTCTCCCTGCATTCCTCCCCGTGAACTCCGCTCAGTGGACAAATCTCTCTTGTCATCCTCCTTCTCCTCCACTGCTAACTCCAGGCTTCATTCCTTTTCTCTCGCAGCACCTTATGCCTGGAATAGACTTCCTGGACCTATACGTCTAGCTCCATCTCTACCTGTTTTCAAATCTATGCTGAAAACCCACCTTTTCACTGCTGCTTTTGGCTCCTAGCCATAATTGCCCTCCCCTTGTCCCTTCCTCCCTTCTCACTCATTACTTCCCTCACCCGTAACTGTCTTGTCTGTCTGTATTATTTAGATTGTAAGCTCTTTTGAGCAGGGACTGTCTCTTTGTATCAGGTGTTCAGCAGTGCGTGCGTCTGGTAGCGCTATACAAATGCTAATAATAATAATATTACTTACAATGTCAACACAATACGTAATATAACATTTTAATAGACACAATACGTAACAGAACATTTTAATAGACAGCATAGGGTATAAGCAAAGATGGAACATGTAGATAGGTAAGAGTAAGAGGAGTTAGAAAATAAGGTGACTAATTTAAAGAAAGTTGCACATGAGATCAGAGAGATTATTACATTTTATCTCAGCTAGGGTAGGAGTGGATAAACATGTCCTGCTGCAGTATGTGCAGCCTGTGTCAATCCTTGTGTGTGTGTATGAGACTAAGAAGTTAGTTACTTCTTCCATTAAAGGGCTGGTTGAAGAGCCAAACTTTCACCTGCTTCCTGAAGTAGAGACATGGTCATTTGTTTTGTAGAAGTTTACATTTTAGATACATAAATGGATTATTCTGTTTTTTTAAATGTTTTAGGAGCAAGTAGTTTTTTAAGTCAAAATAAAAATACATACTTTGTTTCATGACAATCTCTTTTATTTAAACATTATGAAATGGGCTATAAGCCCCTAATGCAGTCCATTGGTTTCCTTATATTTTGTTCTTGTGATGACTTATACTGTGCCAAAACTGAAAACTGTTATCTCTATCTGGTCGATAAAAGGGGCTCATTGTGAACACTATCCACCCTAAAAGTTTGTTTTGTGGCTGTACATGAGAATTGTGATATTCAATAAATAAGTATATGTTTGTGTCCCTAGTCATGCATCCAAAGTTTATATAATCCTTTCAATAAATCCAGTTAATCATTTATTAACTTATTAGTGGAACATAACCACAGAGGCATGGTATGGTCACATTTCCAGCTAAGGAACAGATTATTTTGAGTGAGTCTTCACTGGACCAAACTTGCTTTCATTGTACCATCACCGTTCAGCTGAATAGGCAGTGTCTTAAAAGGTGGAGGATAAAGGACTTTTTTTCTTGATATCACACATTATCCCAAGCAAAGTTGGGTTTAATGTGGCTTACATTTCAAAATACAATGAGACATAATAATATAATTCAGTTATATCATGGAAGCAAATAGATATGTCTGAAACATTTAACAAAGTTGAGATTAGCATATATTATTATCATTATTTATTGCATTTGTATCCCACATTTTCCCACCTCTTTGCAGGCTCAATGTGGCTTACAATACATCATGAATATTGGAAATATATAATAGAATATACATTTAGTTTTATGGAAGGCTTTTGGGTAACATGATAATGATAACGCATCGTAAAAGGATGATACAAAGGATAGTAAAAGAGCATGATATAAAGGATTTGGGTTACATGATAATGAATAAGCATGATATAAAGGCAAATATTATAAGGCAATACTGGATGCATGTGGAAGAGTTCATATTTGTTGATCTTTGTTGTATATCTTATTAAAGAGATGGGTCTTCAGTAATTTGCGGAAGTTGGTTAGTTCATAGATCTTTTGCGCGTTCCAGAATTGTGTACTCAAGTAGGAGAAGGTCGACGCATGCGTTAGTTTGTATTTTAGACCTTTACAGTTAGGGAAGTGAAGGTTGAGGAATGTGCGGGATGATTCACAACTGGGCATTTCAAAGTCTGACCTTTAATGATGCCGCATATTCAGAAATCATAGCCATAAGTATAGACAGCTATTCAAATATTATTACATGCATACACCAAAACTGGCATCCATACACATATTTCAAAATGAAACAACAACTTATACAGAATACATACAAAACTTACTTTTTTATTTCTAATTTCCATCTTCCAAAACTACAGACAGCATATGTACAGATCAGCAGGACCCAAAGCAGTCCAAAACAAGTAAAGTCAGAAACAACACAGTTCATACCTAATTGTTCCACCACCCTTAGGAATCACCATTGGGTTTAAAAAGTTATACCATGTGCATATAAGGTCTGTATAAATGAATTAAAACAACGTTTAAAGCAAATGCCCTTAATATGTAATACTTAGTAGCAATAATTAAACAGTGATGGCATATTCACATAGCAAGCAGCCTGAGCCAACGGATTTATTTTCCATTAAACATAATTAGCTTTATGTATGAACTTGGCTACTAATAGTGTGCTGAACTGGACAATATTGTCACATTTAAGGCCCTGATTACAAAGGCAGGCTAGTGTTATTTAGTGCACGCTGTGTAGGCGCACATAAAGAATATTGTGGGCGTGTACACAGCACACGCTAAAGAATGCTAGTGTGCCTTTGTAAATAGGGCCCTTAGGCTGACTCTGGACTTCTACATGAAGGTAGCTCTGCCCTCATTATTCAATATCTGTCTTTTAAATAGTAATAATAACAAATATGAAGTGTATTTTTAAAAAATGTTTATTTAAAATTTTACAAAAATCACAAGCGATAATCACAGTTGCTACAGCAAAGAGAACATTGGTAAAGAAAAATAAAATACCGACAAATATCTAAGGTAACACCAAAATCTACACTAGTCCACAAGTATAGGGGGAGAACCATTAATAAAACACAAGTAACATTTTCATTAAGATATGACATAAGATCTAAAGCATATTCTATACCAATGCGGCCTCCAGATGTCAAACTAGTTGACTATTTGCAGTTACAGCAGAAGATACAAACTCAACCTGAGTTTCAGGTAGCTTAGCAGTGACAAATGCAGATAACTGTTGAGGTTCATAAAACACGTAACATGCTTCCAGGTACTTAATAAGACATTTACATGGATAATGTAAAAAGAAAAGAGCTCACAACTTCAACACCGCAACTTTAAAAAGAAGAAACTCTCCTCCTCTGCTGAGTCTCCTTGGATACATCTGGGAACAGCTGAACTTTTGCATTCATAAAAGTAGTATCCTTAGACTAGAAAAACATCCAGAGTAGTCAATATCCCTATCACAGTCTAATACACAAGTCAGTAATAATGTAGTAACTACAGGGTCAGAGTCTGATCTTTGTAGAAAATCTGTTAAATCCAAACCATCAAATTCTAAGGAGGAAGTTTTTCCCAGTACTCTCCTTTCTCTTTGCCTGTGGGAGATAAGCTGTGGAAACTGGTGAAATGGATTCTACAGGAACTTTAAAAACTGTAGTAACAAATTTGTTATATTTCTCGAGAGCATATACCACAGGTACTCGGAGGAAACTGATGAATCTCAAATTCCGCATTCTATTTGCATTATCCAATGCCTCCAACTTACAATGTATAATTGAAATATCTTTCATTATTGGTCTTTCTTTTTGTGAAATCTGTTGGAGGTTTTTTTTTTTATTTTCAGTAACATGCTGATTTAATCCATTACTATCTCCTATAACAGTGCAAAGTATCCATTGTTTGAAGGAGTATTCCCATCTGTCCCAGAAAATTTTTTTTTATAATCTCAAGATGCTTTCCCATAATGTCTCCAAAGTAAATATCTTAGGTCTTACCGGAGTGATAGTGGAAAGTTCAATAGTACCCAGTGGCGTTTTGACCAGAGGTAAGTCTGCACCATGTGCTCCCTTCTCTACTAAAAGCCCAGGTTGCTCTTCTGCTTGCTGAATGTCTCCACTTGCCAGCATGTTATCAATCTGTACAGCATCTATTCGAGCTATGGATTGCTTTAGGGTCCCACGTCCGTCGTTCCTGTCCTTGATCGTCTGCATAGGACTTCCCTGCAGCAAAGGTAGAGGGAGCTGCGATTTTGGGGCTAGAGAAAATTCCAGCTCAGGGGAAGTCAGTGGCACACCTTCTGCAACTGACAATCCCAGCAAGCCACCTGGAATTACTCCTGCTGCCTTGGTACGACGCACAAAACTGTCCATTGGCCCGGATGACGCTGTACAACTTTGCGTTTCTTCCCCATCTAGGAGGAAGGATAGGAAGGAAATTCTCTAGAATACAAAAACGCTGTGGCAGAGCTCAGCACCAGGGCATTGGCCATCTTGGAATGCCCCTATCAAGTGCTCCCAGGTTTCAACCTAATTAAATTTGAATGTGGGATATAAATGTCATAAACAAGTAAAGAAATAAATAGGTAGATATAGTACCTGCTTATAATTGGATTGGAAGCCACATTGAACCTGAACTCTGTTTGTGATAATGCGGGATACAAATGTTGAGCACCTGATTCTCATAATATGATGCCTGTCTTAGTGCCTCTTTACCAGGAGAAAAAAAAAATCTCTGCACGAATGTAACACTTGGTAGGGTGTCCCTATAACTAGATCCTCCAAATTACACACTGATTATGATTTATAAAACAAAGTAATACTCTACCTATTAAAACTTATTCTGTTATTATTCTTCCTCTGTGTATGTATACTGCACAAGCTGGCATGTTTGAAAATATATGTGGTATCAAATAAAATGCTACCAGCAATAAAGAATGACAATATGGATGTAGTACAGAGTTGCATGGCCTAGTGGTTAGGGTGGTGGACTTTGGTCCTGGGAACTGAGGAACTGAGTTCGATTCCCACCTCAGGCACAGGCAGCTCCTTGTGACTCTGGGCACGTCACTTAACCCTCCATTGCCCCAGGTACAAATAATTACCTGTATACGATATGTAAGCCGCATTGAGCCTGCCATGAGTGAGAAAGTGCGGGGTACAAATGTAACAACAAAAAAAATCTTACCCATCCCCAGTGGAATCTTACCTATCCCCACCCATTCCCACTGTAATCTCACCCATCCCTACAAGAATTTAACCCGTCCCCACCCATCCCTGCAATAATTTAACCTGTCCCCACCTAGTCCTGCAAGAATTTAATGGTACATAAAACAAAATTCTGGTCATCTCTCTCTAGGTTCAAGCCACAGCACTGCAGGCATGGAAGGAACAGAAGTTGGAACTTGGAGCACTCTAGTGCGCACATGTAAGACTTGTCTCTGATTAACTGGTACTATGTGCTAAGAGGTTGCCACATGTACATGCCAGTAGGTCAGGTGACATCTGATGCTTGTGCCTGTGTGCTAGGTAGGGTCTCTGCATCAGCCCAGGAGCAGAGAAGATTAATAGTAAGTGACAGCAGATAAAAACCTGAACGGTCCATCCAGTCTGCCCAATAGTCACACTCATTATCAATTCATGATTAAATCAACAATGAACATGATATTATATACTTGATTACGATCTTTTTTTTTTTTTTTGCGTCTGTGGGACACAGACCACAGAAGTCTGCCCAGCCCTATCCTTATGTTCCAACTGCTGGAGTTGCTATCAAAGCCCACTCCAGTCTATTTGTCTTGTAATTTGCGGGACACAGACCGTAAAAGTCTGTCCAGCACTGTCCTCATGTTCCAGACAATAAAGTTGCTGTCTAAGCCCTTTCCAGACTATCCTAAACCAGATTGCCATATATGAGACACAGACCATACAAGTCTGCCTGGTATCAGCCCTAATTCATCACAGCTGGAGTTGCCAAGTGTCACTCTACATATCCACACACATACACAGCCATTTAAGTTTAGATTTTTCATAACTTCCATGTTCTAATCAGAGAGCCTCTGTGTTCATCACATGCCTTTTTGAATTCTGTCATCATTTGTGCCTCTACCACCTCAATGGAGATTTTCCCCATCTGTGCTGTTAAAATACAGAGGAGGAGGAGGAGACAGCACTCAAAGAACTTGGTACTCGGTAGGTGAGAGGCTGGCGCAAGTGTAGCGTACACGTCCATGGGAACCCCACAGGAATTATTTCTGTCCCCATAGGAACCCTGCAGGAACTGGTTCCATCCCCACAGGAACCCCACAGAAGCTGCTTCCATCCCCACAGCATCCCTGCAGAACTGCTTCCATCCCCGCGGAAATCCTGCATGTTTTGCATGATTCCTGTGAATCATGTTCCTGTGTAGGTCTCTAGGATGTAGCAGCTCATAGTCATACGTTTGTTTGCTTTGTTTTGAGTGTGCTTGAATGACATCTGCTTAGGGGATGGGAAAGAGAGATTGACCTAAGTGGCTTCAAATTTTTTTTTCAACCTCCTTGCTTAGAGCAAAGTCCAGGGAAAGGAGGTTTAATTGAGAAGTTGAAGCCACTGTGTTTCCCCTTCCCTGCGCAGCCATTGTTCTGCATACACTGAAGCAAACAAACTTATAAGCTGCTGCATCTACATTGTTGGTAGCATTTTTATTTACTTTCACTTATATTTTCAAACATGACTAACTGTGCAGCGTACGGATGTACACAGAGGGTGTATAATAACGGAATAACTTTTAATAGGTAGAGTAGTAATTTGTTATAACTCATAATCGTGTGTAATTTGGATGGGCTGGTTATAGAGACATCCTCAAAATCCAACGAAGCAAACACCCACAGAAGGTGATCTCTCCACAGGAGAATCAAAGACAAACGAACAAACAGTGGATCCAATAAAAGTCCTCTCACAGTTGGTGTCTTCCTAAACAAGGTCTTTATTCAAATCAATAAAAACAACCCGACACGTAACGTGTTTCGGCCATAAATTTACAACCGATACACAGCGCATGACAGAAATAGGTGCAGCAACGTATTGCATACGATATCTCTGTTAACAGTTAATAAACTGTGAGTCATCTGATTTACAAGGTATTTTGCATCAAAACTCAATAGACCCCTGATGCAGGTCTTTACGGCCAAAACACGTTACGTGTTGGGTTGTTTTTATTGATTTGAATAAAGACCTTGTTTAGGTTTTTGCAACTACATTCAAAGCGGTTTACATATATTCAGGTACTTATTTTGTACCAGGGGCAATGGAGGGTTAAGTGACTTGCCCAGAGTCACAAGGAGCTGCAGTGGGAATCAAACTCAGTTCCCCAGTGTAACAGAATCTTCGGCTAAGTAAATCAGGAGACAAGAGGCAAATGGTTCCGAAGACAAGACAGCTTTATTGCTAGCAATGAACAGTACTGAGTTCAGTCTCAGGATACTGTGTGTCAGAAATCACCTGACACTCACATTTATACCTCCCTGCTGGGCCTGCGCATTAGGCCCCTTATACGTCACAGTATGACATGCGCAGTAAACATTTGTAGTTCTTGTAGTTCTCACAGTACATATACACGCCATAATACTGAAATAATACTGGCAAAGAACGCGAAACTTATCATCCAGTTTTGCACACATACACATAATCATACAATGCTTCTTTCACAGAGGAGATAAGACTCGTTAGGCTCAGAGACGCAGGATGGGGGTGGCAACACCCTCACAGGCTATCTATTCATGCGGCGTCTACGTGCAGGCTGAATTCTGTGTGCAAGCCTTGGCAACTAAATGTTACAAGCTGTTTAGCTATGCACCTGCATCCTGTCTCAGACAGTTATCTATCTAGCTAGCAGGAGCTGACAATTTGTGGTTAAGGCACAACACAAAAAGATGCAAGTGTTCAGTAAACATTCAAGTATAAGGTATGCCCAAAGAAGGCAAAGTCCATAAGTTGTATGCACAGAGCAAAGTCTATAAGTAGTCTGTATGCACAGAGCAAAGTCTATAAGTAGTCTGTAGTCTGCACAGAGCTTGAGGTCGTCCTGCCCGTCTAGTGATGGCTGCAGGCTGTGTCCAGTGTTCACTTGTTCACTCCTACACCAGGATCAAAGTCCACTTTGATCCTGGGGAATTATTACTGTTTATTACTACTATTTAAAAGACAGATATTCAATAATGAGGCAGAGCTACCTTCATAATCTCTACAGACTACCCAGATACAATACACCTCACCAGAATAATAACAACCAAAACAATGGAAGAACTTCCTTAAGCGGACAAAATCACTACAAAGGAAAGAAAAGGTCAAAATAAACCTACACTACAGGAGAACAGACAACTTACGAAAATCAAAACCACAAACCCAACGGACCCCTACCAAACAATTCAAGTGGGACACATAAATGCCAGATCAGTAGTCAACAAAACAACAATAATAACAGACTGGATCACGGGAGACAATCTCGATCTACTATTCATCAGCGAAACCTGGATCCACGATCACAAGGACCCCATGATTTTAGAACTCTGCCCCCCAGGCTACAAAATAACTCACTGGACAAGGAAAGAAAAAAAGAGGAGGAGGCATAGCACTAATCTATAGATCTCACTTCACCATAATAACAACAGCCGAGTCTCTAACACTAAAACTTGAAATCGCCTTGTTAGAATTCAACCTACTACCCTGCCTGACCACCTAAACGTTATCTTGTTTTATAGACCACCAGGTAACTGGCAAGAATTCCAACCACACTTCATGGATTTCATATTGAATACCTGTGTATCTAACTCTAATCTACTTATAATAGGGGACATAAACCTACACCTAGAAGACCCTAATGCAACCAATGCACATGAATGCAAGGATTTCCTCCAACTATGGGACCTCAGCTGGCCTAATATGCAAGCTAACCATGTCAAAGGACACACAATTGACCTCATCACACACAAACTGTCCTCAGACTTAAACCTTATACTAACAAACACAAAATGGACAGACATACCGTGGTCAGACCACCACAAACTAAACCTAGCCCTACAGTGGCAAAAAAAAGGCACATACCACAAGCAAGAATGCACAACCTACACCACGAGTGGCCAAATTGACCCTGTAACATTCTGACAACAGATCTACAAAAACAAATGGATAGCACAGACTCCAAACATTACCTCCTAAATTGGGACAACAGATGCAGGAGCACATTAGACAAAATTGCACCATTACAAACAAGAACCACACAAAGACACATCTCGATACTTTGGTTTAACGAAGAACTGAAAAAACTAAAAACACAAGTTAGGAGACTCGAATGAGCATGGAAAAAAATTAAAGATGAATACACACTTAACGCATGGAAACAAATGCAAAGAAAATACAAATATACAATAAGACAAACCAAAAGAGCATACTACAAAACCAAAATAGGGGCAGACTACAAAGACGCGCATAAACTTTACCAACTCGTGAACGAACTACTAGACACCATACCAGTTACCACAACCAGCACAGACACCCCATTAGCAGACAACCTTGCTAAATACTTCAATGAGAAAATTATAAAACTATGATCGACGCTACCACTTAATACCACCGATCATGAAAAATTAATGGACTGCCTGGACTCTATTCGTGATGAATACCCAGCAGCAGTGGCGTTCCTAGGGGCGCTGACACCCGGGGCGGATCGCTGATGCGCCCCGCCCCCCCCCCCCGGGTGCATCGCCCCCCCTGGTGAAAGGACATCCCCACCCTGCTGAAATAACACCCTCCCCCCCCCCGGGTGCACGCCGCTGGGGGGGGGGTGCCGTGCGCCGGTCAGCGTCATTCGTTTCCATGCTCCCTCTGCCCCGGAACAGGAAGTAACCTGTTCCGGGGCAGAGGGAGCATGGAAACGAATGATGTTGACCGGCGCACGGCACCCCCCAGCGGTGTGCACCCGGGGCGGACCGCCCCCACCCCCACCCCCCCCCCTTGGTACGCCACTGCCCAGCAGACCAAACCTGGACAAACTTCGATCTTTTGACCGACAAAACCATTACCCCAGCAATCAACAGATTTGCCAAATCCCACTGCAAACTGGATATTTGTCCCAACAACCTAATAAAATTTGCCCCCAACGCTTCATAACGGACCTCACGTCACACCTGAACTACATGTTACAACATGGACTCTTCCCCAAGGATAAAGGAAATATACTACTTACCCCTTTACCCAAAGACTTAAAGAAAAAAAAAACCCAAATGACATAACCAACTACCGCCCGGTAGCATCCATCCCTCTGGCAGTCAAACTAATGGAAAGTATGGTAACCAAACAACTTACTGACTGCTTAAACAAATTCTCAATACTGCATGAATCACAGTCAGGATTTCAATCCAACCACAGCACCGAAACAGTACTAATCACTCTCCTAACCAAATTCAAACCAACAATTGCAACCAGCAATAGTGTACTTCTCCTACAATTTGACATGTCCAGCGCATTCGGCATGGTTAACCACCAAATACTATTGAACATCCTAGAGTACTTCGGGATTGGAGGAAACGTACTTAGATGGATCAATGGCTTCCTAACCGCAAGAACATATCAAGTGATATAAAATTAAAATGTTAAAAGTTTGCACTCTGGTTCATAAAATAATTAATGGAAATGCTCCAGCATACATGTCAGACCTCATTGATTTACCTCCCAGGAACGCCAAAAGATCAGCACGTACATTCTTGGAACTTCACTACCCCAGATGCAAAGGTGTAAAGTATAAACTAGTATACGCGTCCTGTTTTTCTTACATTGGCACGCAACTGTGGAATGCATTACCACTGGATCTGAAAAATATTAATGACCTCATCAACTTTCAAAAATTTTTTAAAGACTTTCCTTTATAAAAAGACTTACCATAATAATCAATAATTGGAAATCCAACACATCACTAATTACCTGATAATCTGTCTGCCTTCTGATTTATTGAATTGACTAGTAAAAAAGGCCCATTTCTGACACAAATGAAACGGCCACTAGCAAGGTTTTCCTTGGAGTGTGTATGTTTGAGAGAGTGTGTGTGAGAGTGAGTGTGTGAGAGAGAGAGTGAATGTGCGAGTGTGTGTGTGTGAGAGAGAGCGAGAGAGTGACTCTGGGTGCGAGTGTGTGTGTGTGAGAGAGAGTTTCCTCGGTCTCAGGATCCCTTTCCTCCTCTCAGGTCTGAGGACCGCCTCCTCCCCTCTGTAGCAGAAGATGGATTTTGAGCGTGGCTTAGTTATTGTTTTGTTGGGGAGTGTGTGAGTTGCATGACCAATCAGTGCTGCCATTTTGGTGTTGGGGGTTTGTCTGGGGGAGGGTACCGTTGTTCCACATAATTGTATGTGTTTCTGTTGTTTGTGGAGGTGTAATGGTATCAGTTTATTATTAACCAAAATTGGTTTGAAATATAAATAGAATTCAGTGGTGTAACACCCTGTAACTCAAAATTCCGCAATCGGGATCGTCTCTAGTAAATAAACAAGGAACCTCAAACCTCCTCATAGGGAACACACTGCTGCATTAGCTTGGTCCACTATTTAAATGTAGGAGTAGAGTACTATCACTGGTTCCAGTGAGGAAAAGAAAAGAAAAAAGCCAACCGCAAAAACTCATAATTACACGAGAAAAACGGATGGCATAAAAACTCTCCTTCTCCTTCACTGACTAAAGAGTTAAACAAGGTGAAACACCCCTCTACTGAGTAGAGGGGTGTTTCACCTTGTTTAACTGTTTAGTCCATATCTTTAACTCTTTAGTCCATATATTTTGTCAGCAAAATCCAGACAGCAAGTCTTGTGATGTCATAAGACATGAGACCAAGACTCAGGGGTCATGTGCAAACATGAGACCAAGACTCAGGGGTTGTGTGCAAACATGAGACCAGGACTCAGGGGTTGTGTGCAAAAAACCAGGAAGCCAGCAACCAGATGCACATGGCCTGCTTCCCTGCAAAATAAGAGTATAAAAGGACAAGCTGTTTCCCCAAGAAGGGGACTCTCTTCAAGACTCTCCCTCCAGGAGATTCTCTCTTCAGCACCAATCCAGATGCCTTGCTCCTGATCTGCAGTCCACCTGCCTCATGGCTCTTCAATGGACCACAAAATGCTTTGCAACAGACTGCTTTGTAAGTTATAACTTTTGATCTAGACCTGCTACTCTACTTTACCTTACTTAAGCACAGATTATCTGTAAAGATCTTAAAAAACCTACCTCTAGTGTGCAATTGTATATTAAATCAACCTTTTTGAAGCTAAAAATACGGTCTCTTTGTGTTCTGAGTATATGGTATCTTTTATATATACTTAATTTATTTAATTTATTGCAATTATCACCTTTGGTGATTGGTGGAGAAATTAATATCCTAAAACTTATAAATATAGTGCCTGCACTTCAATTATAAACAGTAGCGAGTGCTCTAGAGCTCTTTCCCCCAAGTAAATCATTTCTTGTAACATTTTTATTGGTGCAGAACGCGGGCAGATACTGTGTGAGTATGGTAGCAGTGTTCTTAAATTATATTTTTGTATTTTGCTGTTTTATAGTGAACTGAGTATCAGGTTTAATTAATTAAATTTCCGATTGATAAATTGATAAGGTTTTCAGGGCATTTAGAATATTTAGAATGCTGTGCTGGATGGATGTTTGGTCTTATTTAGGTACTTATGCACTCATGTACTTTATGTATTTTATAATCAAATCTTTAGGCATGCTCTGGCATAAAATAAAAACCAACTTTGCAATTTCTTTTGAGGAGGACATAGATAACCCCACTTTGCCTAAGCAATGCATAGAATCCTCTGGCCCTAATCCTTGGACCCATAATGTAACTGATGATATTTCCACCCCCTCTGATATTGAAACAAAATTTGATTTATATTCAATTAAGGAAGGGAGCAAGAGAATTTCTGCATGCACTTGGTTAATGTGGACCATATATAAGAAAGCCTTAAGGGAACATGCAGAATTGAATGAGAAGTTACTAGCCAAAGAGAGAGAACGCATGCAGGTAGACACAGAAAAGGATTTTCTAATCACAATGGCTAGTTGCTTAAATGATCAATTAGACGCCCTTAGAATACAGGTGCAACGGCAGGCAGCACAGGAGACTAAAATGAAAGCCCAAATTTTAGCTTTAGAAATGCAGGCCAGCCAGGTTCCAGACTTGAAGCATTTAATCAGGGAATTAACACTGCAAACGCCACAAATAGATGAGAATATTGATCATGTACACTGTCACAAGGAGATAGAAACCTTAAGACAAAAATTACAGGATGCTCGTATGCAGGTTTCAGCCATTACGGGTCTCCCATGTGTCCCTCCAGACCCAAATACAGCTACAGCTACAGCCATGCCTGTTTCAGCTGTGGTAACAATATCACAGTCCACACCTGTAGCAGGAGGTTCAACTAGAACCACTGGTTCCCAGGCCCCCTCACAGCATCCAAAACCCCAGTGCATAGGAACACAACCTGTTCTGCAGTCTAATTTAAATGCTCATGATTCAGCTCCTCAACACACAGATGCACCACCTGGGCTGCATTTTGATCTAAGCTCCCATAAAGGTAAACCTCTAATAAAGAAATCAGCTCCTCAGTATGTAGCTACTGCAAACTGCCAGCAAGCATGTGACATTTTAAAATCTTATGGTGAGAACACTACATATTAGGAGAACAAACCCACTGGTGTCATTACAGAAAGGGCCTTGCAGATATTGCAGATAGCTAACAATAACAAGAGAAACCTGCCCCCAGATAAGCAGAAACCTATAACTGCAGGTCCTACCGTGCCAGACACTGACATATTCTCAGGCCTCCCTGAAATTTAATTCCTAATAAACATGAGGAGACGCGTCCAGCCTGGATTGGACTTCTCCACAGCATGACCCACTCTGCATATGGCAGTGAAATCCAGGTGCTTATTTTTAGTATAGGTTGGACAGGAATATAGAAAAAGTTTTGCTATGAACCTTTTGATACACTGTAAAGAATTTAAAAATGTAGCTTCTATTGTTCTTTTGAGTGTGTAAGATTTAATAATGTCTCTCTGCAATATTAAGATTTAAAGATGTAGCTTCTATTGTGACTATAGTATGTTTGAGAAATAGATGTACCTATATAATATTGTTTAAGGATTTAGAAATGTCTTTTTTTCTGATGAGTGACTCCCACTGGAGTTGAAACTAAAATACTGGGTAAGAAGTTTTAAAATTGCCTCTGTCCAATAAGTAACTCCCACCTGAGCTGAAACTTAATATTGTGCTTTAATGTGAATTAACAAGATATGCTTATTTTTATAGAAAGGAAACTAAAGCTTAAGAAAATAAAACCTGTCTGTGCTGCTTGCGTGCCGTGATCTAAAGTCCTGAGAAGGAACTGTGAAGAAAGAGAGTGAACCCCCACCAGATCCGGAGAGCCATGTGACCTGCTAAATTAAATTAATGTTAAAATGTCTTTTTTTTTCTTTTTCAGAGTTCGAGTTCTACTTATGAGATATTAATATTTTTATGGCGCTAGTAATTAATACACACATGGCTATCTCAGATACCTGTTCTACATTTTAAAATAGATCTATGCCTCTTCTACATTTTTAAATGAATGGATCTATACCTGTTCTACTTATGAGATAACCATGTATAATTTTGCTAATTGATGCTTATTTCTAAATGAATGAAAATGCTTTGGCAATCCAAGATGGATGCCGCGTACGTTGCTTTTGTGCTTTTTGTGTTCTACTTGCAGGTTAAGCTCAATCCCGGATCTGGAATGAACGATCGGAGACCTAAAGGCCTAATAGAGTTCCTTGTTTGTTTGTCATGTGGTCTCTCCATGTTACATGTTTGTTTTATGTTATGGGGTACCCAAGAGAACTATAAACAGACATTCATAGACCCTCCCTACTAACAGTCCTTCCATTAGTTCACATTGTACCATGTCCTTTTCCAAGAAAAAAAAAAGAGAAACCATTTTCACTGGCAGGCAAGCTATAGAAAAGAATCATTCAAGCTATGGCTCACATATAATAAGTTCTACTAATTGCTATCTAAGGTTATATATTCACATGTGTATATTTGAAAATAAGAGCAAAGGTTTCTCTTTACATAATCTACCAGATACAGTCAGTATAGTGAATGTTTCTGATTACAGCCAGTACGCACACAATGTCTCTCCCTGGAATGAAATATGGGCTGTGTGCAAAGCACAATTAGCATATCTTTTCTAAATTCTTTACAACATTAAACACATGAGTATTGTCTATTAATTTGCTACATTAAACACTGCTAAAGCAGATAAATATGACAACCTTTTACCACACTCATTACCCATAAATAGTTTCTCTCTGAAAAAAAAAAGTTTCTCTCTGAAAGGTATTTCATGGCACTATACCATGACTCTGTTTTTGCTTATATGGTCAATGATTAAGTAGATATTGTGGTATAGGATTCATAGGAATAATTATTTTCTTTTTGTGTATTATTATGATAATTGCATACATATACCTTTCTTATTTCTAATGATAACAGTAGTATAGCAGTTCCATATTACCATTCTTGTTTCTGTATTAGAACTATCTGTCCTTCTATTATTGCTAATGATGTACTGTTCATAGTAAGTGATTTTAGTAATTACAGACCAATGCTGCAGTATGTTCTCAATGATTTATCCATACACACCCCTGAACTACTACCTATTCCCTTAGATGTTATTGCTATTAATCTATCAGTTAGCCTCTGAAATAGAGAATATAGGGAAACATTCACAGAGTATTTTTCCTTGGAATGTCAAACGCTGAGAATAGTGACTGAATAGATTGCTCCACCCCATTGCGGTGGTATAAATTGGTCAATTGAGCACTCTCATGCTATTGATTTGGCTAGCATACTGGGTAAGATATCCTGTGGCACAAACTTGGGAGCAGCCTATGCCCCTGAGCAGGTGGCACAAAAAGAGGTGGTCTCTGGAAATAGAGCAAAATGGCACTTCTGTGGCTGAAGTCATATAAAGTGTACTTGCAATCCTATTTTAAACCAGAGCAAAGCCATACTCTGCCACCTGACTGAATGGAAGTCTAATGAAACCGATGATAGATGACCACATAAAACTTAACCCTAGCAGCCTAAATGTAAGTCATGAGTAAACAAAAGTAATAATGATGAGTCTTTTTGCTTATAACAGTCATATTCCAACTAAGGACATATTCCAAGATTCATAGTGACGTGACATAAGTAGATGACGGCAGGAAAAGACCTGCACAGTCCAGTCTGTTCAATGTCCATTATTAAAAGATTCACCTCTTCCAATACACATGCCCATGTAAACAGTTCAGTATCTTTGCTATTATTCTTCTGAATTATGCTACTGTATTAGGTTAGAGTTAAGGTTTTTTTTTTGTAGCCTTTATAGTTTATTTTTATGGTTCTTCGCTCCAAATTTCATGTTAATATTTGTCACTTAGAACCAAGAGAGGGAATGTAATGGTATCAGTTTATTATTGAAATATGTAGCATGATATTTTGCTGGATCATATATACCAATATAAAAATGCAGGTTAAAAAAAACATATTGAAACTGCAACAGAGAAATTGTCTTTCACTCCAAGCTCCTCTCCCCTTTTCCTTTGGGAACATTTAAAAGACAAAAGGTACTGCTGCAGTTGCAGGGACCTCACCTTGCCTTTTCTCATTCCTTAAACAAAAGACTTAAGACTGCTTTAAAGTTTTAAATTGACTCTATTCCTCTGATCAACACAACAAAGATTGGACGTAACCAGAGGAGGCAAGGAGACAGGCAGGGAAAGGTGTGAAATCCAACTTAAAGACAAAGGACACCTGCTGGCTGCCCCAGACAAATCTTATCAGAGGAATATCAAGCAGGAAGCCCTGTACATCAAAAGACCATTTGTCAGCAAAATCCAGACAGCAAGTCTTGTGATGTCATAAGACATGAGACCAAGACTCAGGGGTCGTGTGCAAACATGAGACCAAGACTCAGGGGTCGTGTGCAAACATGAGACCAGGACTCAGGGGTTGTGTGCAAA
This sequence comes from Microcaecilia unicolor, assembly GCF_901765095.1. NCBI lineage: Eukaryota > Metazoa > Chordata > Amphibia > Gymnophiona > Siphonopidae > Microcaecilia > Microcaecilia unicolor. The sequence continues at coordinate 188,784,148 of NC_044038.1, read as the reverse complement.
AAGCCAGGAAGTCAGCAACCAGATGCACATGGCCTGCTTCCCTGCAAAATAAGAATATAAAAGGACAAGCTGTTTTCCCAAGAAGGGGACTCTATTCAAGACTCTCCCTCCAGGAGATTCTCTCTTCAGCACCAATCCAGATGCCTTGCTCCTGATCTGCAGTCCACCTGCCTCATGGCTCTTCAATAGACCACAAAATGCTTTGCAAGTTATAACTTTTGATCTAGACCTGCTACTCTACTTTACCTTACTTAAGCACAGATTATCTGTAAAGATCTTAAAAAACCTACCTCTCGTGTGCAATTGTATATTAAATCAACCTTTTTGAAGCTAAAAATACGGTCTCTTTGTGTTCTGAGTATATGGTATCTTTTATATATACTTAATTTATTTAATTTATTGCAATTATCACCTTTGGTGATTGGTGGAGAAATTAATATCCTAAAACTTATAAATATAGTGCCTGCGCTTCAATTATAAACAGTAGCGAGTGCTCTAGAGCTCTTTCCCCCAAGTAAATCATTTCTTGTAACAGAGGGGTTGGGGGGTCATAGGGTGTGTATGGGTGATTGAGGTACATAGGTGTGTGTGTGTTTGTGTGTGTGTGTGACAGAGATGCTGTCTGTGCATGGCACAGTGTGTGTTTGTGTATGTGTGAGTGACATAGATGGTTTTGGGCAGGAGGGAGGGAGTCTGGTGGAGCTGGGTAACTTGTGTGCTTTCGCTCTGGGGTCTGCCATTGGAACTCAGCCTGTCCTCCTTTATAGCAAGATTTTTTTTCTTCTTTTAAAAAGAAGGGGGCGGGGGAGGAAGAAGACACTATCATCTCCTATACTTGCTTGACACCTATCTATATAAATAATTCTCACCTCCAACGTTGTGAAGCTCCGAGTTCACGTGCGCACTGTTGTTAGTGTTGATGACCGGCATCGTGATTCCTTGGGAGCTAATAATTCTCACCTCCAGCGCTGTGAAGCTCCGAGTTCACGTGCGCACTGTTGTTACTGTTGATGACCGGCATCGCGATTCCTTGGGAGCTATGTGCTTGGGGGGGAGGGGGTTGGGTGATGAGGAGGGGGGCAAGGACAGCTGATTTGTAGGCAAGGGGAGGAGTAGGGAAACACGCAGAGTGTTTCCCTACTCCTCCCCCTGCGTGCCTCATGGTTTTCTGTGGTTTTTCATTCATCCGACCTTCTTTGCGACTCGTGCCTTCCCCGCCCTGCCGTCGACGTCATCGCGTTTTGATGCGAGGGCGGAGCTACACTGCAGCCCATTCGGTGAGTGTCAGTGCTCCGCCCTCGATGTCATAATGTTGTGACACGAGGGCGGGGCACACACTCATGGGGGGACAGCAATCTACACCACCATGGAAGTTGGAGACTTTGCAGCTTCCAGCTTCATTAGAAGGGTGGGGTTGTGAATTATGTCTGGATGGGGCGTGGCTGAGGGTGGGTCTATGAGTGAGAGTGAGTGGTGCTGACAGCCTAGCCTACCAACAGTACAGGGCTTCAGTGTTTCCCTGCCACACAGTGAGCTTCAGAACATTGGAGGTGAGAATTATTTATATAGATTATATCCATTTCCTTTATAACTAGACTTCCCATAATAATCAATAATAGGAATTCCAACACATCACCAATTACTTGATAATCTGTCTGCCTTTTGATTTATTGAATTGATTATATCCATTATGTTTAACTTGCTTTTTATGTAACCAATTGTTTATCTACTCTTGATTGGTGCTGTTATGATGATATATTATCGTACGCCACATTGAGTCTGGAAATAGGTGGAAAAATGTGGGATACAAATGCAACAAATAAATAAATGAATAAAATACATCATCACCATGGAAACCTGAATGCGGAATACCCCAAGGATCACCACTCTCACCAACCCTTTTTAACTTAATGATGACACCTTTAGCCAAATTGCTATCCAACCAAGGACTTAATCCTTACATCTACGCAGACGATGTTACGATCTACATCCCATTCAAACACGATCTAACTGAATTCACAAATGAAATCAAACACAGCCTCCAAATAATTAATTCATGGGCGGATGCATTCCAACTAAAACTCAACGCAGAAAAAACACAATGTCTCATTCTCTCCTCACAATATAACACAAACAAACCCACCACCATAAACACCCCAGACTACACCCTTCCTGTTTCAGACAGTTTGAAAATTCTCGGAGTTACAATTGACCGAAATCTCACACTTGAAAGCCATGCGAAAAATACAGCAAAGAAAATGTTCCCCTCAATGTGGAAACTCAAAAGAATAAAACCTTTCTTCCCAAGGGAAATATTCCGCAGTCTGGTACAATCAATGGTTCTAAGCCACCTAGACTACTGCAATGCCATCTATGCTGGATGCAAAGAACAAATAATTAAGAAACTCCAAACTGCCCAAAACACAGCAGCTAGCCTCATATTTGGAAAAACAAAATACGAAAGCACCAAACCCCTAAGAGAAAAACTACACTGGTTCCCACTAAAAGAATGAATTGCGTTCAAAGTTTGCACCCTAGTCCACAAAATCGTTTACGGTGAAGCACCAGTCTATATGTCATACCTCATAGACTTGCCAACTAGGAACACAAAAAGATCAGCACGCACATTCTTGAATATCCTCTACCCCAGCTGCAAAGGACTTAAATATAAATCCACATATGCATCCATCTTCTCCTACATAAGTGCGCAACTGTGGAATGCACTACCAAAGGCCATAAAAACAATGCACGACCTAGCAATCTTCCGAAAACTACTGAAAACCAACCTGTTAAAAAAGGCATACCATAATGATCCATCCTAAATACTAGACAACTAGACTCTACATGAACTAGACAAAACCAAAATCTCCACACTAGACTGATAACCTACGTTGCTACTAATGAATGTTACACAATATGCACTACCACTTTATTTCACATACCGGAAATTAACTTTCTATAGTTGATTGTCTAACTTATTCTATTCACTGTATCATTTAGGAACTTAAATGCAATACCACTTTGTATTTTACTTTACCATTTATGCACCTTAATGCAATACCATTTGTATTTCTCTATCCGGAAATGGCGATCGCCATTACGGCATAATGTAAGCCACATTGTGCCTGCAAATTGGTGGGAAAATGTGGGATACAAATGCAACAAATAATAATAACGTAGAAGTTCAGAGTCAGTCTAAAAGTGCCAACATTTTCTAGGTTGGTGATATATATTTATTTCTTCTTCAAGTAATTTTTCAACAGTATTTTCTCAAATGCAAACACAATTATTATGTTAATTAATAAGTTTTGGATGTTACTGAATTATATTATTCTGTCTCACTATTTCCAGTTTTGTCACAGTAAAAGTAATCACAAGGACAAAATATAAGAAAAGCAATGGACTGCATTAGGGTCTTATATCCCATTTAGGAGTATGTTTACTAAGGTGTGTTAGTCTTTTTTTAACGCACCTTTAAAAAGGCGCGTTAAATACTAGCGCGCCTATACATTTGTATGGATGCGTTAGTGTGGTTAACGCGTGTTAAACATACTAACGCGCCTATAGCGCACCTTAGTAAACATAGGCGTTAGTTATGTTAAAACAAGTAAGAGATCTGCATGAAAGAAAATATGTATTTGTTATTATTTTGATGTATGATTATGAAAACCACTTGTCCCTGAAACATGCTCAAAACAAAAGAGATTCAGTGAAGATGTGATTCCATTTGCCCCAATGAAAGGACAGTATATTTTTACTTCCAGTCTGTGTTAACACCAGGCTTCCCAAGGCAGATTACAACAACAGTTAAGATGAACCCATCAGCAAACAGGATATCCTTACTGAAATGTGGCCATGTAGTACTGTATTGCATAGATCAGTGTAGAAAAATGAGCTAAAATAACACCCTGTATTAGATCTGTTTCCACTAGCTCCAATAATTGTTGAAGCTGATTTAGTGATATTCAGTTTTGATTTCATGATATTTATATCTAAATAAGGGAAGCTTTAAAATAAATAAAAAAAGGTGACAAATAAGTAAAAAAAAATATATATAAACAAGACAACCTTGTGTCCTCCAGACCTCCACCTTTAAAGGCACTGCCTATGCAACTGGAACAGCTTTTGACTTTGTACAGATGGACCACGCATAGGCAGTCCCTTATTTGTAATAATCTTTTGCTACGGTTTTGTGTAATGTGAACCAGTGTGGTGGCAATCTCCGCCTACTGTCAGCAAGCTACGCCTCTGGCTTCAACCCATATAACGTGCTAGATAGGCTCGTACCGTCTCCTCTCCTGTTCTCAATCTAACCTCCTTGGGTCCCACTCCTAGTTCTCAATCTAACCTCCTCCCCTTGGGTCAGTGTGTTAGATATCATAGCCCGGTAGCTTGTGGGATAGATTTCTGGGAAGGAGGAGCAGCTGGAGCTGTGGGTCTTCTTAGCAATGGGTCGGAAGTGGTTGTGGCTGCTGCTGCTATGTTTGTCGTATGTGAAAGGGTGGGATCCTACTGGCTATCTGCTGTACTGTCCCTGCATGGGTAAGTACGGAGAAACTCTTCTTTTTATTACTACTACTGTGGCTCAGTTTCCGCAGACAAGCAGGGGAAATGCAGGCACCATTTCTGGTGGTGTCTGTCAGTGTGCCGGCCCGGTGCTCTCCTCTAGCAAAGTAAGCCTTTGGGCTTACTGGGCACGGTGTAGCTGCTCCACCTGTTGATAATTTGTTTTCCTTCCTTACAGCTTCAGTACAGTCGCAGCTCTCCAGACAGACTCGCTCCCTAATTTAAAAGAAAAAAAAAAAAAACTTGCTGCCTACCTCGGACCACGTGGGATCAAATGGTTACCGCGGTTTAGACCCACACATCAGGCTATAATCCCATCCTTGGGCCCAGTACCGGCACCGGTGGGGGAGGTGAGCCGAGTCACCCATCCTGGCCCCAGCAAAACACTCCCACTCTCGCAGATGCAATGTCTAACTTGGCGGTGGCTGGTGTACATAAGGAGGGCACAGCCAACAGTACTTGGACCATTGTTCCAGTTCCAACTCCACTCCTCTTATATCTGTGGTGAGAGCACGGGGGCACAGAGAAGCTCCAGCTGCGCGGCTCTGTCTCCCTCAATCCACACGTCTGCTACAGCTAAAGGCCTTCGGTCCCACAAGGTATTCGGGGGGGGGGGGGGGGGAGAGCAGGGCTGGTGTTACATATGCAGGGGCCCAGGGCAGAAATTAAGGAGGGAGGGGGGTCCCCCAATCCCCTGTCTCCTCCATTATTACCACAAATAACACAACTTTAAATTAATTCTTCACATACACACACACACAAAAAAAACACAGACCTTCACTAAATACAAAACAAGAGATCACAAATGTATAAATAGAAATATGAACTCCCAAACTGAACTGGGAACTGCAAGAAGTTAAACTCAAGTACTACAACAGAAATAAAAACAAATTGACTTAATTTTGTATTGAACACAAGCTGTGGCATAACCATGAGGGAAGTTTGGGCCTCCCAAATTTAACATCTCCCTTGCTTTGTCTGATAGGATCCCCAAGCCTCACAAGCTGATGACCACCTCCTCAGGTCCAGCGACCAGAACTCTCCAAGAGCTGCTGGTGGTGTTGACGCCACCTCCCCCCTTACTCAGATGCCATGAATGCATGTAACACTGGTCTACAAAAAAAACCTTTTTTTCTGTAACAAGAACAAAAATACATTTTCTGGAAGATAATTCTTCCCTGAATCCAGATCTCATTTCAGAATTTCTGTATCAGCCTCAGTTTTCATGTGATAATGGTTTTTGTAAATGCTTGTGTCGGCATATGTAGCTATTATATGTATCTGGCAAAATGACACGCTTCTGCTACAAGAGTTCCAAAAAAACTGTGTCAGTTCACAAAGAAATCAAAGATATAAGCAACATAAGAGTAAAGAGAAGTGAAGAAACATACCTAAAAAGATTTCCTTCTTGATATCCTGTGGTACTTTGCCTCGGGAACGTCTCTCCATAAGGTCCAGCAGTAGTTGGACAACATTGCGGCATTCCATTTGCCTTGATAACTCTTTTCCATTTGAGAAATGTCCTGGTGGAACCGTTCTCCATGTTCATCACTAACGGCGCCAAGGTTATCCGGGAAGAAGTTCAAATGATCGTTCAAGAAATGTATTTTTAGTGTCATGTTACATCTCATATGGTGGTATGATCTCAGTAATTCATGTACAATATCACGATAGTTCTCTGCCTTATTGTTGCCTAAAAAGTTCTTGCAGACACTTGTGAAAGCCAGCCATGCCTTTTTTTCAACATCGTTCAACATATCAAGGAAATTTTCATCAGCCATACTTCCCTAATTTGCGGTCCTACAAATATTCCTTCCTTAACTTTTGCTTCACTGATCCTTGGGAACTTCTCTCGCAAGTACATTAATCCAGGAGATGTTTTGTCCATGGCTTTTACAAAGTTTTTGATGAGACCCAATTTAATGTGCAGCGGAGGTAGATACACATTTTTGGGCTCAACAAGAGGAATGTTCACCACATTCTTCTGTCCAGGCAGTAGTTCATCCCGAGCAGGCCATTTTTTCCCACAATAGTGATTTTATCTGTCTCTGCTATCCCACTCGCATAGAAAGCAGCAGTGCTTTGTGTACCCGAGCTGCATACCGAGCAGAATTGCAATAACCTTGAGATCTCCACATATACGCCATTTGTATTTCTCATATTGGACAAGTATGAGTAGCTGGCTGAAGTTCTCATATGTCTCCTTCAGGTTAACTGCATGAGCAATCGGAACTGAAGGAAATTTGTTCCCAATGTGAAGAAGTACTGCTTTCAGACTAACTTTGCTAGAATCTATGAACAAGCGCCACTCATTTACATTGAAATCATGGCCAAGAGTCTCCATAACGGATTCAATATCATTACAAAAGACCATGTCACCTTCCTTGGAGAAATGTTCAGAAAAAATACCATGTCGGTCACGAATACAGGGGCTGGCCCGGTGGCAGACAGTCAGAGAGTGGGTGGGACAGGCACCGGGCCCCCCCCCCCCCCATCTCGGTGGCCCTGCACAGCAGGGTACCAAAATGCAGCATTTTCAAGGATTTTTTATAAAAAGGGTAGCGTGTCACAAGAAACTGAGCTCGATAGGCAAAAACTGATTTCATTTTCGAATTCAACACCCATGACTTAACTAAGAGCACCATTCACATTCTTTGTAACAAAAATGCCGTTTACCAATCAATAGAAATCATCATATAAAATAAAAAATGGAAAATAAAATAAAATGATACCTTTTTTTATTGGACATAACTTAATATGTTTCTTGATTAGCTTTCGAAGGTTGCTCTTCTTTGTCAGATCGGAAATAAGCAAATGTGGTAGATGACAGTATATATAAGTAAAACATCCACGCATTTAATTGACAGTCTAACAGGGTGGGGATGGGTAGGAGGTATGCATGGGAACATCCAAGCATTTCAGAGATAGTCTAACAGGATGGAGGTGGATAGCTGAGAGGAGGGTGATAAACAGAGCAATACAACTTTATGTTTTATAATGGGCTAGAAAACCCAGATCTTTGTTTAGTCCTGTCTGTTGGGTGTCAAAATATTCAATCATTCTGACTTCGAAGGTCTTACATTCCTGTATTGTTTTAAAGTTACCTTTCAGGATTCTTACTATGAAGTCACTGGTACAGTGATCTGGTTTGTAAGTGCTGACCCACAGGGGTGGGAACCCGGCTGGCACCAGTATTGTTCATGTGATGTCTATATAAATTAAATCTTGTCTTTAGCATCTGGCCTGTTCTCCATATAGTATTCTTCGTTACATTGTTTACACTGAATGATATATACCACATTGGAAGATGAGTATGTGAATATTCCTTTATGTTGAATATTTTTCCTTTGTGAATGACTGTGGGGTCCTGTGAAATGTTTTGACATAGCTTGCAGCTGGATATATTGCAAGGATGTGTGCCCTTATCTTCTTTTTCAGTCTGTGTTGGGAGTTTACTTCTGATTAGCTTATGTTTCAAGTTGGGTGGCTGTCGGAAGGCCAGCATTGGTGGGGCTGGGAATATCTCATTCAGTAATTCATCCTCTTGGAGTAGAGGCTGAAGATGTTTTATGATTTTCTTAAATTTTCCAGCTCTGGATTGTATGTCACTATAAGGGGGATTCTGTCTGTGGCTTTGTTTTCTTTGTATTGTAGCAGATTTTCCCTGGGTGTTTTGCGGGAGGAGGCAATACTGTATTTTGGGAGATTATTTGGGGTTGTAGCCTTTCCGTTCGAAGGATGCAGTCAGGATTTCAAGATTTCTGTCTCTGTCCCTTGGGTCAGAGCAGATACGGTGGTATCTCGAAGCTTGACTGTAAATAATAGATCTCTTTGTAATGTGAAGGGTGGAAGCTGGAGTTGTGGAGGTAGCTGCATCTGTCTGTTGGTTTCTTGTATATAGATGTTTGTATATAGCCATCACTGATTGAGACCGTGGTGTCCAAAAAAATTGACTTTTTCTGGGGAGTAGTCAATTTTGAATCTGATTGTAGGATGGTATGTACTGAAGGAATAGTAAAATTGTTGAGTTTCTTCCCCCTCCGTCCAAATCATAAAAAATGTTATCGATGTACCTGTAGTATTTTAGAGGTTTGGTCTGGTATGTATTCAGAAATGTCTCTTCCAGCTCAGCCATAAAAGGTTGGCATATTGGGGTGCTGTCCTGGTACCCATCGCAGTGCTCATTATTTGTAGATATCATTGTTAAAGCGGAAGTAGTTTTGTGAGTTAAAATAAATTTGATAAATTTCTAATAGTTTCTGGTGAGTATTGATGGTCCAGTGTGGATGTTTTTAGGAGTCTCCCACATGCAGCTGTGCTGTCCGCATGGGGAGTGTTGCTGTATAGTGATTCTACATCCATCGTGACCGAAGGGTGTTTGGTGGTAATTGTTGATATTTTTCAATTTATTCAGAAAGTCTGTGGTGTTCTTGTAATGAAGCTGTTTGTTTTGTGCACGAGAGGTTTCGGAATTCCCTCTATGAGTCCAGATATTTCCTCCGTGAATGTGCCAATACCTGATATGATTGGTCTGCCCGGGTTTCCAGGTTTGTGGATTTTGGGTAGAATGTGCCCACAGAGGTTGGTTTGGTATGAGTTTCTTCAGATGTGGCTGTACTTGGTTTAGGAAATGTTCTGATAAGGTCTTTTAGCTGCTTTGTATAATCCTGTGTGAGGTCCTCAGTTAGTTTCCTGTAGTATTTATTGTCTGAGAGCTGTCTGTGGCCCCTCTTCAATGTATTTTTGTGTGTCCATAATTACTATTGCGCCTCCTTTGTCCTGCAGGTTGATGATAATGTGTTTGTTAGTTTGTAGAGTTCTTATGGCCACTCTTTCTGGTGGGGTAGATTGTACAGAATTCTCTTTTGTTTGTTGGAAAGTTGTGATTTTACCCTATGTCTGAAACTTTCTATGTAATTGTCCAGCGTGTAGTTTGTCCCTCCTGTGGGGTGAAATAAGTGTTCTTTTGTTAAGACTGTATTCCTCTCTACTCATGAATGCATGAAAACTGGCAGGTGGAATGCATGATTTTTGGCAGCTGGACCAGAGAAGGTCTTCAGTTGGCGGGGTTTGGAGATTTGGGGATCCCCACTATCTCAAGTATTTATAAATATACAAGCAGATATACCATACAGTGGTTCAAGTGTAACTTTCAAAACAAATCTAACCCCTAACTAACCTCTCCCCACCCCTACCCCTGAGCTAAAGGAGGGCATTTAGTAAAAAAACTATACAAGTTAGGAAGAGTACAGACATCACAGGAGACCACAGGACTAAGCACAATGGCAGTATGCAATAGCCACTGCCACTAAACCTAAGAGAATTGGTATGTTTCAATCATTTTTATTAAGTTGACATAATCAACAGTACCTTTCACATTACACAAGTAAGTTCCATAACGGCATATCTTCACATTTGTGTATTTTATTATATTAGTAGTTCCCCCCCCCCACCCCTAAACTACTTCCCCCCCACCCCCCTTTCCCCTCTATGTCCTTAATAAGCAGAGGTTACAGGAGCAGCAGCAGCAGGGATTATAAGTTCAATATCTGCTCCGGACCATTGGGGTCAAGGTTTCCCAAAAGGGCGCCCAGCTGCATTCGAATTGTTGTCGTCTTATCTGTGCTGGTTCCGCATTGCCAGATGCTCTGTATGTAAAAATATAAGCATTTGAGTTCGCCAATATTGCAGTGATGGTGGTCTGTTCCCCAGCCACTCCTGCAGGATTGCTTTTTTTTCGCAACTACTGTAGCTCTTTTTACAAAGTCTGTGAATCCCTTCGGCGTTGGCTTTGCTTAGCCTTGGGTGTCCAAAAAGCAACTTTGGATCATATGTCCATCTTCGAGACCAGAGTTCTGTTACTTGGTCGCAGTATACTTTTCCAAAACTAAACAACTCTTGGGCAGGTCCAAAACATGTGAGCCAATGTAGCCCCTTCTTGATGGCACTTCCCACATTCCATCCGGTGATGCTCCCATATGAAACCTCTTCTAGTCGCCACATATATCCTTAGTGCGAATTTATATTGTATTTCCCAGTACTCCACCAGTTTTGTGGTCTGCCAAAGCGACCGCACATGGTCCTTAAACATAGTCTCGGTTATCTGCTTCCCAGATTTTGGCTCCATTTTGCCGTGTAGCCCACGTAATCCAATTCTGGCATTGTATCTCGGATGTGGCGATGATGGTAGGCCATGGGCACTTTCAATTGCGCCCCCAGCGACATAGCAGCAGCCAGTGCTTCCCTCACGTCCTCGGTGAGGTCTGACTGGACACATAGTGCCTTAACTGGTAATAATGGAAGTAGTCCGCTGAATTTATTTTGAACTGAGCTCTCAGTTCTGGAAACGTTCTGATATGCCCTTCGTCTGTGAGCACATGATACAGGTATTCTATCCCCTTTTCCTTCCATCTATTGAATACAGCATTGCTTGTCCCATGGCTCGAACCTTGGGTTGCCACAAATCGGCAGGTGGGGGTAGTTTTAGGCAAAAAGCCATGCATGCGGCAGATCCATTTCCACACCGCTTTCATTGTAGGCAAAATGTGTGACTTCTGTAGGACTGCTGGGGGATGTGCTTGCTACCATGCAAAAATCCTGTAAAGTTGTCTGAGCCAAACAAGCCTAATTCCATGGTGGTAGCTGAGTATTCACTTGTCTTTCGAAACCAGTCATTAGGTGCCTGATTCCACAGGCTACCGTTAAGTATCGCAAACTCAGGAGGCCCAGGCCCCCATATTCTCCTGGGATCTGCAGAAATCCGCAGAGCAATTTTTGCTTTCTTTCCTTTCCAAAGGAATTTCTGCAGTATTTTGTTTATTTGCCGTTCCACTTTCCTTGGAAGATAAAGTGGGAGCGTTGAAACACATATAACCATCTGGGTACAGTCATCATGTTGTATAGTGCTATTCTTCCTACCGTGTTTCCCCAAAAATAAGACATTGTCTTATATTAATTTTTGCCCCCCAAAATGCGCTAGGTCTTATTTTCAGGGGGCTGTCTTATTTTTCGGGGAAACATCGGGGTTGGAATCGGGGCTGGCCTACCCGCCCTCCGTTGCTCCCGGAACTAACCTTAAACGCCTCCTTTCACCTTCACAGCAAGCAGCAGTAGGGCAGGCCACTCCTTCCTTCCGTGTCCCGCTTTCGCCTGACGTAACGTCCGCGAGGGCGGGGCATGGAAGAAAGGAGAGGTCTGCCCTGCTGCTGCTTGCTGCGAAGGTGAAAGGAGGCGTTTAAGGTTAGTTCTGGGAGCGACGGAGGGTGGGTGGAGGGGGGCCCGGCGACCTCGGGTGGGGGGGGGCGGCCTGTCCGGCTCTCGGCGGCCCTGCTTTCAAACAAAAATTTGCTAGGTCTTACTTTTGGGGGAGGCCTTATATTTACCAATTGCAGCAAATCCTCTACTAGGTCTTATTTTGGGGGGATGTCTTACTTTCGGGGAAACAGGGTAGTAAGAGATCGGGAGGGATTGCCACAGCTTCAACTTGTCTGCCATGTCCTCCAAATAACTTGTTCACATTTTGGGCACACACTTGAGCCAGGTTCTGGGGAATTTGGACTCCTAAATACTTGATTGCCTCATCAGCTTCTTCCACTCCGTTCCTCTAACCCTGTGCCTCCCACCCCAGGAGAGATGGTGAGCATATGTGATTTGTATGCATTTATTTAAACCCGAAAGATCACTGTATTGTTCTATCCGTGTCCAGAGCTGCCTTAACGAATTCTGGGGTCCCTCATCACCACCAACAGATCATCCGCAAATGCCAGAGTCTGCACTACCCCTCCACTCACCTCTGGTCCCTTTATCTGCTCATTCCATCTTCAGCGGGCGGAGTAGTGGCTCGATAGACAGCAAGAACAATAGGGGTGAGAGGGGGGCATCCCCTGATGAGTACCTCGCTCTGTGGCTATTGGGCTCTGTTCGTACTCCATTAATAATACAGACACCGTCAGCTTAGTGTATAATGTCTGTACGGTCTGAAGGTACCAGCCACGCATGCCCATATAATTTAACACCCCAAACAGAAATTCCCATCCTATTTTGTCAAATGCCTTTTCGGGCGTCGAGACTGAGGAGGACTGCAGGTACATGATTTACTTGGCTGTAGCTCATTGCCATCAGCAATTTACGCACATTAGTAGAAGAATGTCTGCCCTTCACGAAGCCCACTTGTTCAGAGCCCAATTATATCTGGAAAGTATTGAGCCAGCCTGGTGGCCAAGATTTTTGCTAGTATTTTTATATCTACATTCAATAATGAAATGGGTCGGTATGCCTCTGGTTTGGTCCCTTTCTTTACCTGGTTGGGTAGTAATGATATCAATGCCATGTTATTGTGAATGGGGAACCTTCCTGTCTCCACTGCTTCCTCATAGTCATGCAGTGCCAATACACTTTCTGGGGTATCATATTGTAAAACTCTCCCGTGAATCCATCGGGGCCTGGGGAAGAGTGATGTGACAATGACTTATGGATGGCTTGGAGCTCTTTACCAGTGATTGGACCATTCAATGTCTGCAATGCTAGTGGAGAGAGTTTTGGCAACTTGAAGGCTTCTAAATAACTCATGAGGGATTCTTTATCTATATCTTATATTTTTGATATATTTGCCTGAAATGTGCTCGGAATATATTTGCTATTTTTTTCGTTTTTTGTGTGTGTTTTTCTCGTCCTTTATGGCTGATAGCACTCTATTTCCTCCCCATGTTTTCACTACTCGGGCAAGCAGGGCCCCAGTTTTATTGCCAAAACCTGTGCAGCCTGTATTTGTAATATATGGCCCCCTTAAGTGCCCTTTCTTGCAGTAGGGAATGAGTGCCACTTGTGCTACTTGCAGTTGCTCCCTATGCTCTTTATTTGGAGTTTGGGTGTACTTGCGTTTGGCCCTCCCTGCCTTTGCCTCTAACCTCACTATAGCTGCGGTTAGTTTTCTTTTCCGCGCACAGGCAAATGCTATTATATTTCCTCTCAGCACCGCTTTTGCAGTCAGCCAGTACAACGCTGGATTTTGTCATGTTGCTTATTAGGACTGGCAAACTCCTCCCAAGTTTTGTTCACATATGCTTTAAAATTTGTATCAGTCGCCAAATAAGTTGAGAATCTCCACCCCGCTTGCCCCTGGTAGAACTTTCTCGCCTCCAAATTGAGCCACACCATGGCATGATCTGTTATTTCTTCAGGCCCTATTTCAGCTGCATAAACTTTTTGAAATAGTTTTTGCCTGACTAGAATATAGTCTATTCGCGATTGGGTGCCATGGGCTCCCGAGACATGTGTAAAGTCTTTTTCACTGGAATGCAGGACACGCCAAACATCCACTGTATTTGTTGCTATCATGAGGCGGAATAGCGCTCTAGATTTAGGGCCCCCCTATGGGCTTTCCGTGGTTCTGAGCAGTCTAACTGGGGGTCTGCTACCATATTCAAATCTCCCAGTATCAACCGTTGGGGGCCTGAATATTACAATGCTGGATTTAATTCATGGTAAAATTTTTGATTATATGTGTTGGGGACATACACTGCCGCAACTAACAAATCCAGGCCCTGGAGCCACATGCGCACCAACACATAACAGCCCTGAGGATCTGGTACCAGCAGTTTCGTTTTAGGCTGCCAGGCCTTTGCGCACTAAAATAGCTACTCCCCCATGTCTCCCTTATGAAGAAGCTGCATACACCTCTCCCACCCAGTCTCTGGCTAACTTTTGGTGCTCTTCCGCTGTTAGTCGTGTCTCTTGCAGAGAAGCTACATGGTGATGAGAAACCCCAACGTTCCATGTTATGAATCTCGTTGTGTTAGGTTGAGTCAATGTTGCAAGGTTTACTCTTCTTCCACGTTTAAACTTAACAGTATGGGGTCTAGGCGACCAGCTCCACCCCAGTCCCCCCACTCTTCCTTCTGCCTCCGCTCCTTCTCCTCCACTCATGTACTCTCTGCAGTGTTTGTGGCCTTCAGCCCATCCCCCCTCACTTCCCCCACCTAAACCCTTGCATTTATCCATCTCCGAATAAGATAGATACTGAGATCACATACAATTGCCAGGGACCCTGGCGCCCTACAAATAACATTCTAAATTCAACATACCTTCAAAACCTAACATGTCTACAAAGCAATCTTTACATATAACAACTTTTTTTTTTTTAATTTTTTTATTTCATTTTGTCATATGTTTACATTTGTAACCCTTCCATACTCAAATAAAGTCAACTAAACATCAATTCTGGTGTCTGTCTCTAAGCTTTGTCTTTACATTCAAACTAGTCAACTACTTCTAGTTACTCCTTTTAGATTACTTGCATTTATAACCAACAATCCCTAACTTACTCACACTTCTTGCATCTATCTTGTAACATCATCACAACTAGTAGTTTTATCCACATACTAGCCGTTAAGACCCGTTAAAACGGGCGCGTATTGGAATGTTTTTTTTTTCCCAAAGGCCCCCCTCCCGTTGCAGCTGCAAGGCCCCCTGCCATCCTCCTTCCCTGCCAGCTCCAAGGCCCCCTCTGTCCCTCCCTCCCAGCTCCAAGGCTCCAGTCCTGCCCCCTTCCCTCCCTCCCAGTTCCAAGGCCCCTGCTCTCCCTCACAAACTGTAAGGGCCCCATTCCATCACAACTGTAAGGGCCCCCCTGCCCTCTCTCCCAGTTCCAAGGCCCCCTGCCCCCCCCGTGCCTTCTTCCGAGCCAGCTGGAAGGCCCCCTTCAGTCCAGCCCTCCAGCTCCAAGGCCCCCCCTCCTGAGACCGCCCCCCCACACCCGGAGTCGCCCCCGCCCCCCCCTTCACCGGCCCGGGCCCTCTCTTCGTTATTCAACTTACAGCAGCGCCAAAACAGCAGCAAGCAGCAGCTCCCGTTGGCCTTCCTTTACTGCCTGTGCCTCGCCCTCGTGTGACGTCACGTCGGCGAGGGCGGGGCACAGGCAGGGAAGGAAGGCCGACGGGAGCTGAAGCTGAGCTGCTTGCTGCTGTTTCGGCGCTGCTGTAAGTTGAATAACGAAAGAGAGGGCCCGGGCCGGGTGAAGGGGGGGTGGTGGTGAACTTCGGGGGGGGGGGGGAGGCGGTAGCGGCTACCTTGGGGGGGGGAGCGGTAGCGACGTCAGCGGTTCCCTCCCTCCCCTTCCGCGCAGTTTCCCTCTCTGTCCCGTCCCCCTCCCCCCCGTCATCATGTCTTGACGCTGGGGGCGGGAGCAGAGAGGGAAGTCTCTACTGCGCATTTGCAGGTGAGTCGGTCACTTGCCATTTATAGGTTTGATTTCTACGTACAAATCACATTTCCCTGTCATCAAGCCGATCAATCCATAGATTGGGGGTTGTGTCCATCTACCAGCAGGTGGCGATAGAGAGCAATCTTTTGCCTCCCTATATGTGGTCATGTGCTGCCGGAAATTCCCCAGTATGTTATCTATCTCAGCAGGTGTGTGGTCACACAGCAGCAGCTGTGGCTAGGACTCCAAGCCTAATTGTTTAGGTTTTGTTGAGTACCTGGGTTGAGGGCTCTTCGTGAGCAAGTGCAAACCTGGTGGTGCCAGGTCCCTCCTTTTCTCCCCCCTCCCGCTGACTCCGTTAAAAAAAAATAATAATAAATTTAAACGTTCAAAAAGGACGTCCAATTTGCAGCTGCTCACTGGAACAAGTCGTCGCTGCTCGGAGCAAGAAGCAGGTAATTTTTACATTTTACTAGCGGGCAGGGGGTTCCCCCCGAACGGTCATCCACGTGGCTATGGCCTCGGATGGCAAGGGAGCGAAAGACGCTCCCCGGAACGCGTTCGTGCGCTAAGCGGGGGGCTCGAAGGTAGAGTCGCACCTTTCGGAGCCGGGAGAGTTCACCAGTTTTCCTCGGCACGCGGCCTTTCCCGCCTTAGGCGCCCATCCCCCGCTGGCGCCCTCCCGGTTGTGACCGGCCACGTGGCCGGTCGGCTTCTTCTTGGGCCAGCCCTCGAGATGGGAGATGTTAGCAGCTTGGTCGCCCTTGAATCGGGCGACAGTAAGAAGTCGCAAAATTAAAAACGCCCTTCTTCCCGCGCGGCTCCTTCCGGAGTTTTCGTGCCGGACGCCATTTTGGACACGCAACACGCCTCTCCCCCGCTACTGGGAGCACAGATGGAGGGCCCCTCTAGGGCCGCGGCACAGGCTGCAGAAATACACAGACTGGGGGGTTTCCTCCCCTGAGTTCATTTTGCTGCTGCATCAGACCTTTCTTATGCAGAACACTGCCCCTGCCCACCTCTCTGATTGGGGGGATGAGGCCTCTATGCTTAAGCGCCCTCGGGTGGATCTTGCGCCCTCGGGTGGATCTTCCACCCTCGGGGGACTCGGTCTCCTCTGATGTGGATGATGGCAGCGTGTCTGAGTTCTCCCAGAGATCCTTAGCGGAATCTATGGAAGAGACGGATCCTCGCTCGGATGGAGCGGACGACACCTCTGCAGCGCGACTTTTTTCGCTCAGAGGATTTGCCCAACCTGCTTGTGCAGGCCATGAGCATTTGAAGATTGCCTCTCCGGAGGAAGGCTCTCTCTCAGCCTCTACTGGCTCCGCCATTATGCTGGGAACGAAGCGCCCGCCTAGAACCTTCCACATTCATGAAGCCATGCAGACCTTAATTTCAGCGCAATGGGATGCCCCTGAAGCGAGCCTGAAAGTAGCCAGGCTATGTCCTGTCTGTACCCCTTACCTGAGGGGGAACGGAAGCCTTTGTCTGGCCCACGGAAATGGGAAAGCGGACAGAACTAGAGCAGCGGGTCTCTTCTCTGGAAGATGCAGGGCCATCGGCTGCGGAAGAAAGAAGCAAGCTGGCCAACACAGTGAGGATGTTATCAGAAAAGGTGGACGATTTTGAAAATCGCTCCCGGAGATCGAATTTAAGGCTTATTGGAATACCGGAAATGATCGGTGGACTCCAGTCTCGGAGGACTACGCCGTACGCCTTCCTTTGGATCCAGCGGTGCGAAAGGCGCTGAGCTGGTGGCTGAGGCCAGGCAAGCTGTCCGCAGGAATGCCTCTTACGACCCCGGAGTGGGTTGTCGTCACGACGGACGCCTGCTTGACGGGCTGGGGAGCCCACTGCCTGGACGGACAGCGCAGGGGTTTCTGGTCTCCTGCAGAGACGAAATGGTCCATCAACCTCCTGGAACTCCGAGCCATTCGGTTGGCGCTTCTAGAGTTTCTCCCGGCACTGGTGCTGAGGCCGGTACGGGTCCTGTCGGACAATGCCACGGCTGTGGCCTATGTCAATCGCCAGGGAGGTACCATGAGCGCCCCTCTAGCCAAGGAGGCCATGAAGCTATGCCTGGGGGCGGAAGCGAATCTGGAACAGTTGTCGGCGGCCCACATTGCTGGAGTCATGAATGTCAAGGCGGACTTTCTCAGTCGCCATACCTTGGATCCCGGAGAGTGGCAACTGTCTGCTCGGGCGTTCTTGGACATCACGAAACGCTGGGGCTGGCCGAGCCTGGATCTGATGGCGTCCTCGGCCAATTGCCAAGTGCCGCGTTTTTCAGCAGAGGACAGGACCCTCGATCTCTGAGAGTCGATGCTGTTCTCCAGCATGGGCCGGCACAGGAGCTTCTCTACGTGTTCCCGCCCTGGCCCATGATGGGCAGGGTACTAGGCCGGGTGGCAAAGCATCCGGGCCGGGTGATCCTGGTGGGTCCAGATTGGCCCAGACGTCCCTGGTATGCGGACTTAGTCAGACTCTCGGTGGGCGGCCCTCTGCGACTGCCAGCGGAGCGGGGCCTCTTACATCAGGGTCCCGTGGTGATGGAGGATCCCTCCCCCTTTGGTCTTACGGCCTGGCTCTTGAGCGGAAGCGGCTGAGGAAGAAGGGCTTCTCAGACAAGGTCATTGCCACTATGCTGAGAGCGAGGAAGCGCTCTACTTCTACCACTTAAGCCAGGGTTTGGCGTACCTTTGCGTCGTGGTGCGAGGCAGGCTCTGTATCGCCCTTCACTGCTCCAATTTCTTCAGTGTTGGCGTTCCTGCAAGAGGGGCTGGAGAAAGGCCTGTCGCTCAGTTCACTGAAAGTCCAGGTGGCGGCTCTAGCTTGCTTCAGGAGTCGCCTGAAGGGGGCTTCCCTGGCTTCACAGCCAGATGTGGTACGCTTTCTCAAAGGAGTTAATCACCCTGCGCCCCCCTCTGCACTCGATAGTGCCTACGTGGAATCTCAATCTGGTACTACGGGCCTTGCAGAAGTGCCCTTGAGCCCTTGCCAAGGGCATCGCTGAAGGACCTGACGCTGAAAGCGGGCTTCCTGGTGGCTATCACATCAGCCAGAAGAGTTTCCGACCTCCAGGCGCTCTCGTGTAGAGAGCCGTTCCTGCGATTCACTGAGGCAGGAGTATTGATTCGCCCAATGACCTCCTTCCTGCCCAAAATTGTTTCTCGATTCCATGTGAATCAGCAGCTTTATCTACCCTCCTTTCGTAGGGAGGATTACCCAGAGGATACCCTGCGCTGAAATACCTGGATGTTAGACGGGTCATCATCAGATACTTGGAAGTGACCAATGATTTCCGGAAGTCGGATCACCTGTTCGTGCTGTTTGCAGGCCCTCGTAAGGGTCTGCAGGCATCTAAGCCTACAGTGGCACGTTGGGTCAAGGAGACTATCGCGGCAGCTTATGTGACGGCAGGGGAAGATTCCGCCTATTCAGCTGAAGGCGCACACTACTAGAGCACAAGCAGCCTCGATGGCGGAGTCCAGATCTATCTCCTTGGAAGAGATTTGCAGAGCGGCTACTTGGTCGTCGGCTCATACCTTCTCACGACATTACCGCTTGATGTGGCTGCTCGGGCCGAGGCCCAGTTTGGGGCTTCAGTGTTGCGTTCATGGATTTCCATGTCCCGCCCTGGGTGAGTACTGCTTCGGTACATCCCACCAGTCAATGGATTGTTCGTCTTGATGAAAGGGAAGGTAAAATTATGTATCATACCTGATAATTTTCTTTCCTTAATCATAGCCAATCAATCTGTAGCCCCTCCCAGATATCTGTATTGTTTGTGTTCTGGTTATATTTCAGGTTCAAGTTCAGTCTTCATTTCCTGTTCACGAGGACTTTCGTGTTCAAGTTCTTCCAATTGAAGTCTCTTCGAGTTGAGATTTTGTGTTACAGTGAGCTGCTGCTTCCTCTCCCCCCGTTTCGGCGGTGGCTGGATTGATAACTAAATTATGCCGGCGCTCCTCCCACTTCGTGCGGCTGTAGGGTAGCTTTGTATCCCTCCCGCTTCGGTGGTGTTAGGGTAAGCCAGCTCCTCCCGCGGTTGCGGTAGCAGGATAAGCAGTTTTTCAACACATAGTAACATAGTAAATGACGGAAGAAAAAGACCTGCATGGTCCATCCAGTCTGCCCAACAAGACAAACTCATATGTGCTACTTTTTGTGTATACCCTACTTTGATTTGTACCTGTCCTCTTCAGGGCACAGACCGTATAAGTCTGTCCAGCACTATCCCCGCCTCCCACCACTGGCTCTGGCACAGACCGTATAAGTCTGCCCAGTACTATCCTCGCCTCCCACCACCGGCTGGCTCTGCCACCCAATCTCGGCTAAGCTCAGGATCCATTCCTTCTGAATAGGATTCCTTTATGTTTATCCCACGCGTGTTTGAATTCTGTTACGTTTCATTTACACCACCTCCCGCGGGAGGGCATTCCAAGCATCCAGTACTCTCTCCGTGAAAAAATTACTTACTGACATTTTCTTGAGTCTGCCCCCCTTCAATCTCATTTCATGTCCTCTCGTTCTACTGCCTTCGCACCTCCGGAAAAGGTTCGTTTGCGAATAATACTTTTTTAAATATTTGAACGTCTGTTCAAATATTGTTGTGGTGAGCAAGGGTCTTTGTCAGTTTCAAAAGGACAATCATTTATGCTGTATGAATGGAGTCTGGAAGTATATTGTGAGTGATCATATGTGAGAAGTAAAATAATAGAGTAGGTGTGATATGATCAATCAATATTTTGTAAAATTTGGTCCATAAGCCATCTGGTCCTGGTGCTTTGTTTAATTCGCTTCCCTGAAGGGCCAATAACAGTTCACAATCTGTGAAAGGGGCATTAAGCATTGCTTCCTGTGACGGGTGACACATGCGGAAGTTGAATATTGACTGGTGGGGGGTGTGCATCTCTGGGAGGAGGCTGGGCTCCCGGGGAGTTTTTTGTCTAGGTTGGGACAATTTTTAGTTTTTTCTTTCCTAAGAGGCGACCCTAATGGGTAACTCAAAAAGTTCATATTATATCTTGGAACGTATCAGGAATTTCATCTCCAGTGAAACAATTCAAGATTTTAACTTATCTCAAACACCATGGAGCTACTATTGCCTGCCTCCAGGAGACTAAATTATCAGATGTGGAGCATAGGAAACTTTGGCAACAATGGGTGGGGGAATGTTATTTTTCATCTTCTGGGAATAGACGGAATGGAGTGGCCATTTTATTGAAGAAAGGTTTGCCATGCCAGTCTAGGTTGGTGTATAAGGATTCTGAGGGCCGTATTGTTTTGATTTATCTTAACTATGAAGGTCAGGAATTTTACCTTTGTGCAGTGTATGGCCCTAACACTTACAACTTTCAGTTTTTCCGATCACTTTCAGCTTTGGGACTCCAATATGCAGACGCTCCTTGGGTATGGGCGGGTGACTTTAACCAGGTGCTGGATCAAACTTTGGATAGATAATCCCCCAGGGCTTGTCCAGTGGTGGTGGTGGTGGGGGGGGGGGAAGGGGCCTCCCACTACTGTGTAAAACCTTACAATTGGTAGACCCCTGGTGTCCTTTGCACCCTGCCACAAGAGATTATACTCACCAATCCAAGGCCCATCAATCTTGGTCACGTATAGACTATTCTTCTATACAAGATTTGTTTTGTTTTGTTTTTTGAACACGTCGAGCCTCTATAGGACCGATGGAGATATCTGATCATACTCCAATCTGGGTTGACCTGGAATTGGATTCTGTGGGGTCAGCCTCTTGTTTATGGTGTTTCCCCTCTTTATTTCATGATAAAGCTTTTTTAGCTTACATTAGAGAACGCTGGAAATTCTATGAGGATACGAACCCAGAATCTTGTGATTCCTCTATAATTTTTTGGGAGGCTTCTGAGGTGGTACTGTGGGAAGAAGTAATAGCCTTCATAAGTGCTCAGACCAAGCGCTTGGCAGCGGGTATTCTTCGTTTGGAAACAGGCTTATCGAATGGCCAAGAAGGTCTACCTCTCTAACCCTACTCAAGGTAATAAAGAGAACATGTCCGCCGCATTGGTAGCCTTAAATTCTCTTATTCATGATCAACCAAAAAACACTTGCTTGTTCGACGTCTTCAGTTTCAACGTTTTGGCAATAAATCAGGGAAACTCTTACCACAGGTCACCCGGATATGGTCGCCTTGTCAGTTTATTCCTTCGCTTACTACGCTTACAGGGGGAACGTATTTGTCATTTGGAAGAGGTAACTTCTGCGTTCCATTCTTATTTTGCAAAAATGTATTCCTCGAGCAGAGAGAGCAGGCACCCTCGGTTCAGGATTATTTGGAAGACGCTGGTTTGCCATGCCTGCCCCAGGCAGTTCAAACTCAGCTATCCTTACACTTATGGGTACAAGAAATACAAAAAGTAATTAAGTCACTTTCATTGGGGGTCTGCTCCAGGCTCCGACGGTTTTTCTAATGAATATTACAAAATTCTATCTTTCCAAATTTGTGGCCCTCTTATTTCCTATTATGACTCTGGAGATGTTTTTCTCTGAATGAAAATGAGGCCCTTATTACTTTTATCCCTAAACTGGGTAAGCTGCGTGACTGTGTAGAGACCTATAGACCAATCTCATTGTTAAATATTGATCTAAAAATTTAGCACGGGTACTGGCTGACTGCTTAGCTCAGCATATTCCCTTCCTGGTGGGCGACCATCAAGTGGGTTTGTTCGGGGTCGCCACTTCACTCTGAATGCCCATGAAGTTCTTTTTCCATCGCCCACAGTCAATCTTCTAATGAACCTCTATTGTTAGTCAGTTTAGACACGGAAAAGGCGTTTGATAATGCCTGTGGGGGACTACTTATTTCATGTTTTAACATACATTGGCTTGGGGGGGGGGGGGGTTCTTTGAAGATGTTGAAACTTTATATTGTGGACCGTCCGCACGCCTTTAGTCAATAGGATCAAATCTCCTTTTGAAGTTAAGATGGGCATGAGACAGGGCATGTCCCCTTTTGTCACTACTATCCTTGTTATACCTGGAACCACTATTGAGAACGATTTTGGCGGATCCAGATATCTCTGGTATATCATTCCGGCCCAATCAGTGAAGGACCTGGCTTTTGCTGATGATCTGTTTCTCAACACTCACTTCGTCCGCATAAAGCCATACCTCAGTTGCTATCGGCGATTGACGAATTCGGGTTTTTCTCTGGGTTCTCTTTCAATCTACAGAAAATTTATTTTTGTGGCAGGGGAAGTAGGCTCGTATGACCATTTCTAGGGCAATGCTCCCTCACACAAAAGGGGGCTTGGGTCTTTTGGATCTCGGTTGTTTTTTTGTTTTTTTTGTAGCCAGTTGTATGCACCACCTCTTGTATTGGTTTCGCTCCACTTAGTTTTTTTCTTGTACCTCCACAGAGATTCTTCTATTTGGGCCCTTACATTTTGCTTATTGGCTTCATGCTTCTGCAGGCAAAACTCCCTCTTTGGGGCCATACACTTTTATTTTTCGGCCTCTGCGCCAAGCGTGGTGTTGGCTTTGAAAATTTTACACCCTGAATAAAGAGATGTCTCCTCTGCTCCCCATACGGGGTAACTTGACATTTCCAGCAGGCAGCTGCTCCTCACCAGTTTTCCGTAGGTGGGCCTCCCGAGGAATTCATTATTTATTCCATGTAGTGTTGGAGCGGGGAACCATCAAGACTTTCGATGCATTTTGTGAAGAATTTGAGCTTGAGCGTAGGGATGTGTTTACTTATTTTCAATTACGTCATTATATTAATTCTTTGTCTCCTACTGCATTGTCTTTGGACGCTTGGGAATGTTTTATGCAATGCTGGGTCTAGACGCTCAGTTGAGTGTCTCTCTGAAATATTTTCATGCTCAACTGAGGGATTCAATCAAGCAGTATGTCTACTCTATTGTGACTCAACACTGGAATCGGGGTTTGGGTCTAGCTCTTAAGCCAGAACAAGTGGGTACCTGCTTAATGTAACTCACCTTGAGCTACTACTGAAAAAGGTGTGAGCAAAATCTAAATAAATAAACATCATTCCCTAGCATCATGCCCATCCTGGTGAAAGCGCACTGCACACCTTGATCTGCAGGTGAGCATTGGCTTTCTTTTGGGAATGGACTAAACCTTACAGGCAGACCTCTCAACATTTGTATTTTTTTATCCTAACAGGATGGGAGTAGCCCTTGGGAAATGTACTATTTCCAATTGGCTGGTGAATTTCATTTCCTTTTTATGCCTGGGCTGGCCTGACTCTTGCAGGTTATGTCACAGCTCATAAGTCAGAGCCATGGCGGTGTCAGTAGCTCACTTGCGCTCGGTCTCCTTTGAAGAAATTTGCAAGGCTGTCACACTACTGCCTTGAGCATGATACCCAACATGATAGTCGGTTTGGGCAGACAGTGCTGCAGGATTAGTTTGGGTTCTGAAATCCAACTCCACCTGCCTGGGCCCATTTTTTATTCTGTCCCATGCTACACTTCTGACATTTGCATATGGTTTCTGGTTAATCTATGTTCTGATCTCGCTGTTGCGAAGTGCAGTTGTCATTGGTTGTTGGTTCAGTGAGATTGGAACTAGGGATCCTCGCATGTGAGAATATTAGCCTGCTTGTCCTTGGAGAAAGCGAAATAGCAGGTATTCTCCGAGGATAGCAGGCTATATATTCTTACATACCCTCCCACCTTCCCTTGGAGTTGTCTCCTCTTTTTCGAGATAAGAGTATCGATCCTGAGCTCTAGTGGCAGACTAGAGGGCATTTGCGCATGCTGGTGGGGTTGCCTGCGCATGCTCTTAATGACATTAAGAGCTTGTTAATGCTCCGCACCAGGTGACATGGATGATGTCACCTACATGTGAGAATATATAGCCTGCTGTCCTCGGAGAATACCTGCTACAGGTAAGTATCTTCGCTGTATTAAGGGATGACCTCTAAAATTGGGTGGAAGGTTCTAACTGTTGTCCAAGCAGTTACCTATTTAGCATAATTAGTGGAGCGTTTCAGAATCCTACCAATTCTGTTGCTGCTGTTTTGTTTGTTTTTTAAATGTTTATTAAAATTTACAAATCAAAATGAAGAAAGAGCTTCTTGAACAGCATGATTTTAAGGCACATCATGAAAAACTGAAAACAACCCAAACATTTGACCCTGTATGCCTTTTAACCCACAATTTTTGGGGGTCCTTACAAAAATCGAAGGACCAGAACAAATAAAAAGATGGCTATCAGCATTTAACATTGACAGTAAACCATGTTCTTCAGTTCTTCCACTTGGACATTCACCACTACCCTTCCTCACAGTAACCTAACATTCAAGAAACATCTCTGTGGTTTTGGATCCAAAATAATAATCATTAGATAGCTTTAACAAACATTTACAGGAAAATCTTAGAAGAAAATCAGCCCCGGTGCTACACACCCCTGACATATTGAAAGAAAAACATGCCTGGAAACGTGGGAACTGCGTATGTAGTACTATAGAAATGATAACTAGTAGTAGTAGATTAGGAGGGCAAATCAATCTTACTGTGAATGACACTAAAATTTGTAACAGTGGACAGAAAGCAGAAGGAATGAGAAGTGATTTAAGAAAACCTAAGTAGGGATGAGGCACATTTTGAGGAGACATTTAAGGAAGCTTGCAATCTGTTCTTTCGCTTTATCCATAAATCAGGTAATCTAATTTAAAAAAGTGCTAATTCCATAGATAATTTTTTTGAAACTATCTTTTAACAGCCATTAAAGTTAGGTACAGTTGTACTAGTATTTTATTCTATTTTCCATGATCTTGCTAATGCTGTGGACCTTTCCTTCTAAACTATTCATTTTTAGATCAGTGAGCAGGTGGTTTCCTTGCACATTTTATCAAAACCTTAATATTAGTTTCTTTTAGCTGATTATCCATGGGGAGAGCAAGTGTTAGCAGACAGTTTTTCTGTAAGTCCTTTTTATGAATGTGTTGGTAAATTTTTCCAGTTCTCACTTGACTCTTGTTCTTTCTTTGTTAGGGAGATTTGGCAATCAGGCAGACCATTTCCTGGGCTCCTTGGCATTTGCAAAGATGCTGAATCGGACCTTGGCAGTACCTCCTTGGATTGAATATCGACATCACCGACCTCCGTATACTAATGTGAGTTCCATTTACTGATCTAATGTAGATAGTTGTGGACAGCAATGTTGTTTACTTGTAGACAGCTCAGGACTAGTAAATTCTGAAAATGTGCAACCCTTCCCATGTACAGCAGTCTTTTCATTCACCTAAGGATGTACAGATCTCATGGAGGTGGGAGTGACTGCCTGATTTAATCCTGTTATGGAAGAAGTGAGCAGTTTTGCTTTTCCCCTTGACAAGCAGGATTGAATCGGCGCACAAGTAGGTGACACCCAAGCTCAGGACTGTTCCAGATAAATTTCTCAGCACTGAACAGCAACCCAACCATTTATTGAAGATTGGTGGAGGCAGTAGTATGAAGCCAGGACCAAGTAACTACTTTGCATATGCTTTTTAGCAAAGCAAACTTTTTAAGAGCTATGGAAGCAGTAGTGACTCTTATTTGATGGGATTTGGCTTTTCTAGATAGGATCCCAGTCTGTTCATAACAGAATTGAATTCAAGGCACTACTCCAGGGCTTGACAAACCCTGGGTGTCACCTTCACAGACAGAAGAAATGGACAGATGCCAGATGTTGATTGAGGTATCCCTATTGTGTCTTCTAGAAGTAGGGAAATTCTGGATTCTCTACAGTGAGAACTATTCCAGCAGTTGGTAATGGAACCATACTTATGAATGGAGTGTTTCTGAAGTTATAGTGGGTGATCATCTGACATCCAGTGATCACCGGATGGTATGGTTTAATATTAAGATAGGTGTGGTGTATTGAGCTAAGAGGGAGGAAGGGGGGAGGGTTGGGGAGGAAGGATCCAAAAAAAACCGTCCATTTTGGCCGTCATTCCCCCCCCCTGCAGTAATAAAAACGTGTTTTTGGCAGTGCTTCACTCAGTTGAGAGACCAGGAAGTCTCTGAGCCAATCACAGCGTGTTTAGCTCTGCTGAACGCGCTGTGATTGGCTCAGGGACTTCCAGGTCTCAGCTGAGTGAAGCACTGCCAAAAAAGACGTTTTTATTATTGCAGAGGGGGATGACGGTCAAAATGGACATTTTTTTGGGATGGGCATCCATTTTGGCCATCATTCCCCCCCCCCCCCCCCCCCCAACAATAATAAAAACGTGTTTTTTGGCAGTGCTTCACTCATTGAGAGACCAGGAAGTCTCTGAGCCAATCACAGCGTGTTTAGCTCGGCTGAACGTGCTGTGATTGGCTCAGGGACTTCCAGGTCTCAGCTGAGTGAAGCACTGCCAAAAAAGACACTTTTATTATTGCAGGGGGGAATGACAAGCAAAATGAACGTCCATTTTGCTTGTCATTCCCCCCTGCAATAATAAGTGTCTTTTTTAGCAGTGCTTCACTCAGCTGAGACCTGGAAGTACCTAAGCCAATCACAACGCGGTTAGCCGAGCTAAATGCGCTGTGATTGGCTCAGAGACTTCCAGGTCTCTCAGCTGAGTGAAGCACTGCCAGAAAAGACTTTTTTATTATTTTTGCAGAGGGGAGTGATGAGCAGGGAAACCTCTTCTTCTTCAGGGTTAAAGACTGCGGGGGGGGGGAGATGACTTTTTTTTTTTTTTTTTTTAAGCCGAGCGTTTTTTTGTTCCCCCGATTTTTTTTTTTGTTTTGTTACTTTGGGCCAAGTTTTATCCTGTGCAGCCCCAACGGGAGGTACGGACCTCTCGTTAGATTTTCCAGCATTAAGGCAATCGGAAAAGGTTAGTACATCTCATTACAATAGGGTTTCTACACAATTTGCTCATCTGCATTCTGTTTTCGTTAGCTGCTACCGTCGTCGGAAAAAAGTCTTTAGTGCATGCCAGGGTTTACTACATGCTCGTTAAGTTTAGTGCATCTGGCCCTTAGAGAAGTTCTGGCAGCTCCGCTGGCTGACTGTTTTCACTGCTTCTCTAGAGTTGGGGCGTGGTCCCAGATGTGGTCCCTCTCCACAGAAGCGGAAGTCAGGAAGAGGTTGGGAACTACAGGCTGGGAAGTCTGACTTTTGTGGTAAGGGAATTAACGGAAACGCTTTGAAACAGAGAAAAAAAGTTTTTGGAATCCAATGGATTACAGGACCCGAGACAACATGGTTTTCACTAGAGGCAGGGCTTGTCAGACAAAACTGATAGTTTTTGACTGAGTGATCAGAGAGTTGGATTGAGGGAGAGCACTAATTGTGGTGTATTTAGATTTCAGAAAACCCTTTGAAACTGTTCCACAAAGATGACTAAGGTAACATGAGAGAAGGCGTGCCCTGGATCCGGGATAAACTGGAGCCGCACAATGGGTGTGGGTAAAGGAAAATAATATTTATTAAAGGTGTCAGTTGTCCTGTTCAGTACAAAGGTGGGGAAGAAAAGTGAACACAAAGCTAAACCTTTCATACAAGTGTGTCCTTCTGTGGCATGTTGCTGCAGAAATACAGCATGCAACATATGCTGCTGGCCTCTGGTCTGGCTCCCCAGAGTTACCAGCACAATCGTTAACAGTTCATTGAGGCCAGCCTGCAACCGGCTGGGTCCAAGATACCAAACTGCAAGGTTCCAAGACAAACTTGACCTATATGACTGTAGCAGTTGCAGTTTATTCGTAGGTGGTGCAGGTATATGCAGTGGGGTGTCACTGCTTCCCTCTGGGCCTCCTTAGCCAAGCTGCAGCCTAGGATTTTATACTTACTGGACAGTGCCCTCCTGGCTCCACCCTTCCCATGTCACTTTCCCTTTAGGTGGGACTATGGGTTTTAAGGTTGCTCTCACACTGTGAGAGAGTATTCTTAAGGGGAAGTGGCAGTGTCCTTTAGTCTCTCTCACAGGGCCCTAAAGTGACTGGGTTAAGAACTGGTTAAGTGGAAGGCGACAGAGGGTAGTGGTAAATAGAGCTCACTCTGAGGAAAAGGATGTTACCAGTGGTGCGCCACAAGGTTTGGTTCTTGGCTGTTTCCTTTTAACATTTTTGTAAGTGATATTGTTTGAAAGTTTGTCTGGTAAGGTTTGCCTCTTTGCGGAGAATACCAAAATATACAACAGGGTATACACCCTTGATGGTGTGGATAACATGAGGAAGGTTTCAAGGTTTATTAGGAATTTATCTTGCCCATCATAGATAAGTCTGAGCAATTTACAATCTATTAATTGAAAGAACAGAAAAGGGAAGAACAAGGTATGATTAGGAGGGGAGATGAACTACAATATTTGACAGGAAAGGAAAAAGAGGAAGAGAATGAAAGGGGGGGGGGGGGGGGGGACTGCTTTACCCTTCAGGCTTGTCCTCTGCAGACACCATGCTAAAAGAATAAAAGAGGACTAGGAAAATGCATTAAAAAAAAAAAAAAAAAGTCTTCAGGTCAGATTTGAACTGTGAGAGGGTCGTTTGAGAGGGGAGAGGTTGTAGCAAGATATTCCAATGGGTTGGGCCCTGTACCAAGAAAATGCCCCTCCTAGTATGCTCATATCTGATATTTCGGAATGAAGGTATCACCAGCTTATTTTGAAAGGAGGAGCATAAAGATTGCGTAATTAAATAGAGGATCAACAGTTGGGAGAGATACAGACCTCCAGCACAAACTGAGAAGTTAGACAAGGATCTGATAGAACAGCGATGGCAAACCTATGGCACGCGTGCCAGAGAGGGCACGCAGAGCCCTCTCCTTTGGCATGCGCGCTGTTGGTCCGCTCCGCCCACTGTCCCTCCCTCCGAATACCAGGCCGCCCGCCCTCACTCCCTCTTCCAAACTGCCGAAGCACCAGCCCGCCCACCCGCCCTCCCTCCCAGCACCAGCGCTCGCCCTGCTCCTCCGAAATTGAAAAGGCGTCGGCAGCTACAGTGAAACACGGCATGGTCTTCGCTCGGCGCGCCTTTGCTTCGCTTCTGTCTCTCAAACTCAGCTTGAGAGACAGAAGCGAAGCAAAGGCGCTCCGAGCGAAGACCATGCCGCATTTCGCTGTAGGCTAGCTGCCGACGCCTTTTCAATTTCGGAGGAGGAGGGCGAGCGCTGGTGCTGGGAGGGAGGGCGGCCGGCCGGCCTGGTGCTTCGGCGGTTTGGGAGGGAAGCAGGCCTGGTGCTGGGAGGGAGGGAGGCAGGCAGGCCTGGTGCTGGGTGCTACTGGGTGCTGGATGGGAGGGAGGCCTGGTGCTGGGAGGAGGGAGGGAGGGAGGGTGAGCGCTGGTGCTGGGAGGGAGGGAAGCAGGCCTGGTGCTTCGTCGGTTTGGGAGGGAAGCAGGCCTGGTGCTGGGAGGGAGGGAGGCAGGCAGGCCTGGTGCTGGGTGCTACTGGGTGCTGGGAGGGAGGGAGGCAGGCCTGGTGCTGGGTGCCACTGGGTGCTGGATGGGAGGGAGGCCTGGTGCTGGGAGGGAGGGAGGCAGGCCTGGTGCTGGGTGGGTGGAAAGGAGGCCTGATGCTGGGAGGGTGGCCTGGTGCTGGGTGGGTGGGAGGGAGACCTGGTGCTGGGAGCTACTGGGTGCTGGGAGGGAGGGAGGCAGGCCTGGAGCTGGGTGCTGGGTGGGAGGGAGGCCTGCCTGGTGCTGGGAGGGAGGGAGGGCGGGCAGGCAGGGGGGAGAGGAGGGTGGCTGGACATCTGTGGCTGGAGGGGAGAGGAGGGTGGCTGGACATGGATGGAGGGCAAGAAATTAAGAAGAAAGGAGGAAAGTAAAGTAAGAAATGGAAAGGAAGCCCTGGAAACGGAGTTAAGAGAGCAGCAGAATCAGAGACAACAAAGGTAGAAAAAATCATTTTATTTTCATTTTAGTGTTTGGAATATGTCCAATTTGAGAATTTACATCTGCTGTCTTATTTTGCACTGGGTATGCTGGAGCTGTAACAGCTTACAGAAATGATTTATAATGGAAGAAAACCATGTTATTTTTTTCTCCTATACTAGTATAATATTTTCAATGATGTCTGTTTATATGCACCATGGCTGGTGTAAGGGGTGTGGCTATCATAGGGGTGGAGTCATATGTGGTGACTCCGCCCACAATGAGTACCGGCACTTTGCGATAAATAATTAGATTTTGGGTTGCTGTTTGGGCACTCGGTCTCTGAAAGGTTCGCCATCACTGTGCTAGAAGATATTCAAAAGATTGGTATGAAAGGGGAGGTGCAACTGTTGGGAGATTTCAATTTGTCTGACGTGGATTGCAATGTCTCATCTGCAGAACTGGAAAGAAGGAGATTGTGGATGCCTGTCAAAGTGCGTTGCTCAGACAAATGGTGACAGAACACACGAGGGAAGGGTCGATGCTGGATCTAGTGCTCATGAATAGAGGAAGTGTTTCTAGTATCCGGGTGGGTGCCCACCTATATAATAGTGATCATCACTTTGATATAAGGGCAAAGGCGGAGTGCAGAAACACAAAACTGGATTTCAGACGTACTGATTTTGATAAAATGGGGGAATACCTGAAGAAGGAGCTGTTGGCGTGGGAAGGTGTAGATGTGGAAAATTAGTGGTCAAAGCTAAAGGCTGCTATAAATATGGCAACTGATCTTTATGCAAGGAAAGTAAACAAAACCAAGAGAAGCAAGAAGCCTATATGGGTCTCCAAACAAGTAGCTGAAAAAAATAAGAGCAAAAGAGGCTTTGTTCAAGAAATACAAAAGAACCCAACGAGAGGATCACGGAAAAGATTATCGGATTAAACTCAGAAGCAAAGAGGGAAATACGGCTAGCGAAAGCACGAGCAGAAGAAAAATGGCTAAAGATGTAAAGAGGTGACAAGACCTTTTTCAGATATATTGGAGAAAGGAGAAAAGATAAGAATGGAACTGCAAGACTGAAAGATAATGAGAATGACTATGTGGAGAGTGATGAAAATAATGTGAACGTGCTGAACAATTCTCTTTGCTATTCACGGAGGAAAATCCTGGAGAAGGACCGCAGTCGGCTGCCGAGAGAACATCTAGGAATGGAGTGGATACTGCACTGTTTACAGAAGAAAGAGTTTATAAACAGCTTGAGAATCTGAAGGTGGACAAAGCTATGGGGCCGGATGGGATACATCCTAGGATAGTGAGGGAGCTCAGGTCCTAGCAGGACCTCTTAAAGATTTATGTAATAGATCTTTAGAGATGGGAGAGGTCCCATGGGATTGGTACCCCTCCACAAAATTGGAGGCAGGGAAGAAGTGGGAAACTACAGATTAAGTCTTACGTCAGTGGTAGGAAAAATAATGGAGTCGCTGCTGAAAGAAAGGATAGTTAACTTTCTTTCAGCAGCCAACGGGTTACAGGACCTGAGGCAACATGGCTTTACCAAAGGAAAATCTTGCCAAATTAATCTTATTGATTTCTTTGACTGGGTGACCAAAGAACTGGATGAAGGAAGTGTGCTAGATGTAATCTACTTGGATTTCAGCAAAGCCTTTGATGTGGTCTCCCACAGAAGACTCGTGAATAAGCTGAAAGGACCGAAAGTGGTGAACTGGATAGGAAACTGGTTGACCGATAGGTGGCTAAGAGTGGTGGTAAATGGAATCCGCTTGGAGGAAAGGAAGGTGAGCAGAGGAGTTCCTCAGGGATCTGTTCTGAGGCCTATTCTATTTAATATATTTGTAGGAGATATAGCTGAAGGGTTGGAAGGAAAGGTTTGCCTTTTAGTGGATGACACGAAAATAGCCAATACAGTAGATACCCTGAGGGAAGTAGAAACAATGAGAAGGGATCTCCAAACGTTAGAAGAATGGTCAAGGGTCTGGCAGTTAAAATTAATCTTAAATAAATACTGGGTTAATTCTATGAACGGTTGGTATGGAAATAAGACTACAAGTACTCCAGAAACCTCAATGATAGACTAAATGTTCAAAATAATAAATTATATAAAGTGTAAAGGGTGCTCAGTTTTTATAGCACATTACACAGACCTAGGTCTCGTGTGACTGTAATGACACCATGTCACCATCATAGCACCAATAACTACTCTTTCAATCAAATAGTATAAAGAGCAGTATGTGAAGTATAAAATTTATCTTAGGGTGCTGTGGTGATCTGCATATTGAAAGGTGTAGTTCTTGTAAGCAACAGTCCAGGGTGTGTAATGCTTTTTCTGATGCATGCTGAATCAGTGCAAAAAATCCAGAAGATCCTAAAGAATCAAAGTATACAATATTCCTAGAAGCTCAATTTCAGCGTTTGAATGCACAGTTCACATTTTCAGCACAGACCTCCCAGCTGCAGACAAACTTGCTAAGTACTTCAACCAAAAAATTGCAAACCTACGCAACACACTACCTCAGGACAATACCGATATTGAATACTTCCTCAATGGTTTGAACCCAACACCCGGAAAATACCCAGCTGACCGAATCTGGTCAAACTTCTCTCTCCTCACCATCAGAACAGTCAACCAGGCAATTAGAAGGTTGGCCAACACCCACTGTCGACTAGAACCTGTCCAAGCTACCTAATAAAATCAGCCCCTGACCGCTTCACAGCAGACTTCACATCCCACCTAAATTACTTGCTTCAACGAGGTCTCTTCCCTAAGGAAAACAGCAATATCCTACTCACCCCAATACCAAAAGACACCAAGAAAAAAAACAAACGATATCACTAATTACCATCCAGTAGCATCTATCCCACTAGTAATCAAACTAATGGAAAGCCTGGTAACCAAACAACTTAATGATTATATAAACAAATTCTCAATACTATATGAATCACAAATCCAACTTTCTTCATTTTGCAATACCTCTTGGACCGTCTGTTGGCATCTATCCAGCGGTAAACATACCCCTTGTATAGTCCGCTTCATCACGTCTAAATTTGGATATTTGTTTGACTGCAGACCTCCAATTTATATTTATCCATCACTGCCCAAGTGTGAAGCATATTGGGTGTCATATAGAGTATCACCTTACATTAGTTTCATTTGATCTAATTTGTTCTGCAGATCTGCTTGCTGTTTGGATAGTTCCCTTTGCAACTTATCCACGGTCAGTAACATAAGGTGCAATGAACATCGCAAGATAACTTCATTCCATTGCATTATAAAATCTTTATCATCCAGGAAGCGTGGTTCTTTATTCCAACACAAACCTCTAGGTATTCATTGTACATGACACTATTCTATTAGTGTCTTCATATGATATTCAGTCCGAATTGTGAGTTTATGTATATGTACTATTTCAGACCAATCCAATCCCAGTCATTCTTCACCAGATGAGAACAATCTTTTCCCGGCCAGCAGTTCTTGCGTCACGATTGTGGCTGTGACCCCTCCCAGACTCGCCTTATTTCTGGCGGTCAGCTTCTGAGCTGGCTTCTGTCTGTTTTGCCTGAGTTAGCTCTGTCTCTGTGTGCAGGCTGCTTCCATCGTGGCTCTAATTACCCCACTATACTGCATCTGGGTGGGTTAAGCCTCTCTGTGTTTCAGTATGCTGTCTGGCTATGTCTGGTAATTGTGACATCATCAGGCAGGGCCTTGATAAGGAAGTGGTGTTCTTGCATTCGGGGCCTTTGCAAACACCAAAGGTCCAGGTCAGTGCTGGTGCAGTGAGCACCTCTGCCTTGTCTTGCTTCATAGGTTACTAGTTTGTATTCCTTGTTTGTTTGTATCTGGAATCCTATTCTGTTGGCTCCCTTTCCTTCCGGTCTGTGTAACCCTGAACCCCTTGTGCAGTTAGCACTGCAGCCCTGTTTTTGTCTAGGTGCCTGTGGGCACTTCTGAATCCTGGCTGCTGTTGGTTTCCTTTCCCTCCTGTCTGAGAACCTTGAACCCCTTGTGCAGTTAGCACTTCTATCTTGCTTTTTGTCTGGGTGCCTGTGGGCACTGCTGTATCCTGGTTCCCTGTTTCCTTGGGCTTCTGCCCCACCCTGGTTAGTCAAGCTTGTCTTAAAGTCCTTCTCCCTGTATAGTATCTGTATTTCCTCTGTTGGGGCTGGTTGGCTTCAGCTTCAGTACCCCTCCTGCTTGTGTCTGCCCTGCTTGCTTTCAGTTTCCTTCCAGTCCGGTCTGTTCGGAAATCCTGTATCCTGATTCCTATCCTGAACCCTGTTGTGGTCTGGCTTGTTTAGTGTCCCTCCTAGTGTGTGTTCTCGGGTGTTCCTGCCTGCTAGTTCCAGTACCAGTTTTCCTCCAAGCCCTGCCGGCTGCCTGCACCCAGGGGCTCAACCCCCAGGGAACGGCGGCTAAGTGTAGGTGAAGCCTGGTTCCAGTCCAGTGTGTTCCAGTCCCATGTGTTTCAGTCCAGTGAGTTCCAGTCCAGTACCTTCCAGTGCGTGTGTTCTGGCTCACTTGTCCACTTCTGCAGTCCTTGCTTTTGCCGGTGTGCTAGCCCAGTGTTGGTTGGTGAGTTTTGCCTGCTGCTGCCGCTCCCCGTCAGCAGCCCAAGGGCTCACGATTGCTCCAGAGTCCGCGCCCACGTGCTCAGAACCTGAGCACCTGACATCTTGAACACGTTCAGTCGGCAAGCCTGATTTTGTGCTCCACCCTGTAGTCATTAGTACCCTCCATATAGAAGATCTTAAATACTGAGACCTGATAGTAGGGGAGAAATTAGTAAGCTCGACTCAAGAGAGAGACCTTAGGGTGTTGGTGTCCGAGGATCTAAAGGTGAAGAAACAATGTGACAAGGTGATGGCCGTGGCCAGAAGGATGCTAGGCTGCATAGAGAGAGGTATAACCAGCAGAAGAACGGAGGTGTTGATGCCCCTCTACAAGTCGTTGGTGCGTCCCTACTTATAGTATTGTGTTCAGTTTTGGACGCCGTATCTTGCTAAAGATGTAAAAAGACTATAGGCGGTACAAAGAAAAGCTAAAAAATATGGTATGGGATTTGCATTGCCAACCATTCGAGGAGAGACTTGTCGACCTGAACATGTATACCTTGGAGGAAAGGAGAAACAGGGGTGACATGATACAGACGTTGAAATATTTGAAAGGTATTAATCCGCAAACAAACCTTTTCCAGAGATGGGAAGGTGATAGAACTAGAGGATATGAATTGAGGTTGAAGGGGGGCAGACTCAGGAGTAATGTCAGGAAGTATTTTTTCACAGAGAGGGTGGTGTATACATGGAATTCTCTCCCGCGGGAGGTGGTGGAGATGTAAACGATAATGGAATTCAAACATGCATGGGATAAACACAAGGAATCCTGTTTAGAAGGAATGGATCCACAGAATCTTAGCGGAGATTGGGTGGCAACGCCGGTAATTGGGAAGCAAAACCAGTGCTGGGTAGACTTCTATTGTCTATGCCCTGATTGTGACTGAATAGATATGGATGGGCTTGAGTGTAAATTTTAAGGGGCTTCGACATTAGCTTCAGAACTTTTAGTACAAGAAGAGTGCTGGGCAGACTTCTGTGGTGGGTGCCCTGAGAACAGCAAGGATAAATCAAACTCTGGTATACATATAAAGTATCACATACCATGTAAAATGAGTTTATCTTGTTGGGCAGACTGGATGGACTGTACAGGTCTTTATCTGCCGTCATTTACTATGTTACTATAAAGTGGCTCGCCTGAGAAGCGAGTCTTAAAGACTAGATGCAAAATTTTATAAATGATACAGTGAGTTATTGGGAGCCAGTGTGCTTCTTTGAGAAGGGGGTGATGTGGTCAAAAATGTTTTTCCCCTGTAATCAGCTTATTTGCAGTGTTCTGAAGTATTGGATGCCGATGTGTATGGTTTTTAGGCCCTTATAAAGCAAATTACAATAGTGAGTAAGAATGTTCATGGCAGATGGATGAGAAAAGGATAGCTAGAACAAATATGCTGAAGCCTATAGAAGCAGCTCTTGAAAACAGCTGTGATTTGCTGTTGAAAAGTTAAGTAACTGTCCAAAATGACTCCTAAACCTTTTGTGGATTGCTGTTGGGTAATGATAATAGAGCCAAGAAGACTAGGCTGTAATGAGAACACAGCATGGTTTCACAGGGTTAACAGCCAATTTGTTGTCCTGAAGCAAGTCAGTTATCTGTCTTAGTAAATGATCTATATATGGGAATAACTAGTAAGGTAATTAAATTTGCTGATGACACAAAGTTATTCAAAGTTGTTAAATTGCAAGAGAATTTTGAAAAGTTGCAAGAGGACCTTATGAGACTGGGGGCATCCAAATGGCAGATGATGTTTAATGTGAGCAAGTGCAAAGTGATGCACGTGGGAAAGAGGAACCTGAACTATTGCTATGTGATGCAAGGTTCCACATTAGGAGTCACCAACCAAGAAAAGGATCTAGGTGTCAATTGTTGATGATACGTTGAAACCCTCTCAGTGTGCAGCGGTGTCTAAGAAAGCGAATAGAATGTTAAGTGTTATTAGGAAAGGAATGGAAAACAAAAATGAGGATGTTATAATGCCTTTGTATTGCTCCATGGTGCGACCACAACTTGAATAGTTTGTGCAATTCTGGTCACCGCATCTCAAAAAAGTTATGGTGGAATTAGAAAAGGTACAGAGAAGGGTGACAAAAATGATAAAGGGGATGAGACGACTTTCCCTATGAGGAAAGGCTGAAGTGGCTAGGGCTCCTCAGCTTGGCGAAAAGATGGCTGAGGGGGAGATATGATAGAGGTATACAAAATAATGAGTGGAGTGGAACGGGTAGGCGTGAATCGCTTGTTTACTCTTTCCAAAACTACTAGGACTAGGGGGCACACAATGAAGCTACAAAGTAGTAAATTTAAAACAAATCTGAGAAAATATTTCTTCACTCAATGTGTAATTAAACCCTGGAATTCATTGCCAGAGAATGTGATATAAGCAATTAGCTTGGCGGGGTTCAAAAAAGGTTTGGCTATCTTCCTAAAAGAAAAGCCCATAAGGCATTATTAAGATGGACTTTGGAAAAATCCACTGCTTATTTCTAAGATAAGCAGCATAAAATGTATTGTACTGTTTTGGGATCTTGCCAGGTACTTGTGACCTGGATTGGCCACTGTTGGAAACAGGATACTGGGCTTGATGGACCTTTTGTCTGTCCCAGTATGGCAACACTTTTGTTCTTTTGTTTTGTTCTTAGATCGGAATTGATATCAGAGAGAGACTGAATGTCAGTAGGGTCCACAGTATGGAAGGATCTAGCGAAGATTGAAGAATGGTCCAGAATTTGCCAGCTAAGGTGTAATGCTACAAAATGCATGCCTTTGGGCTGCAAAAACCGAAGGGAACGGTTCAATTTATGGGGTGAAGAGCAAGATTGAGACTTTGCTGTGATTATATATGATGATCTTAAGGTGGCCAAACAGGTGGAAAAGGCTTTGGTGAAAGCTAGAAAGATGCTTGGGTGCATAGGTAGAGGAATGACCAGTAGAAAGGAGGTAATGATTCCCCTGTATAAGACTTAGGTGAGACCTAATTTAGAATTTTGTGTACAATTCTGGGACCATACCTTAAAAAAGATATAAACAGAATGTATCTGGTCCAAAGGGCGGCTACTAAAATGGTCAGTGGTCTTCATCATAAAACGTATGGGGACATATTTAAATATATCAATATGTATACTTTGGAAGAAAGGTGGGAGAGGGAAGATGTGATAGAGATGTTTAAATATCTAGGTGGCATAGGTTCACAGGAGGCGAGTCTCCATTGAAAGGAAGCTCTGGAATGTGGGAGATAGGATGAAAGTGAAAGGAAATAGACTCAGAAGTAACCTGAGGAAATACTTCTTTAGAGAAAAGGTGGTGAATTCATGGAACGGCCTCCTGGTGAAGGTGGGGGAGACAAAAACTGTATATTAATTCAAGATAACTTGGGACAAGTACATAGGATCTCAAAGGGAGAGTAGATGACATGGATGGCCAGACTTGATAGGCCATGTGGTCTCTACCTGCCTTCATTTTTCTCTGTTTCTAGTTAAAGAAAAGAGATGAGATTTCACCGTTAGTATGACAAATGTTGCTGATGCATCTGACCATTGTAAAGCTTGGAATTTAGTCTACTAAAAAACTATAATAGAAATATATGGCCTGTCCAGTCTGCCTATCCATTCCATCTACTAGCCTTCCTCTCCCTTAGAGACCCTATGTATTTGTCCCAAGCCTTCTTGAATTCAGATACAGTTTTTGTCTCCACTACTGAAATGCCTCCCAAGATACTCTATCTAGATGTTTGAGTGGTAAAACATAGTGTGTAAAGAAAAAATAAATACTGTTGTACACTTTTGAATGTACAAACATGAGAGAGAAAACAATTCTTACTGTGTAAACAAACACTCATAAAACTGCATAAAATATGAAGCATAAAATATGCACTACAAAGGATACTGTTTATAAAAATAACATCTATAAAACGTACATAAAGTGTTGAATCTCCAACTAATTGTGCACGTGTAAAAAAAAAAAATGCAACGCTTACACAGTACTGTTTAAAAGGGGACAAGGACCTGCGCTATCCTTGATATTATCAACCACAGTACATAGATTATGATCATTCAAAAAAAACAATAAGCATTCACACATAGAAAATATATATTTTTCTGGAAATCGCAAAACACTAGGGAAGAGTGTGTGCTGAAGCTAGATAAATTACAGTACGCTGTCACTCAGTGAAAAATATGTGAAGAATAAAGATATGAGCAAAACTCTAGCACCTGAACAGGGGGATGTGACACTTAGAATGATGTGTACATAAAAAAAAAAAGGAACAAAAGAAAAATTATATATACACACACACACACACACACACACATATATATATATATATATATATATATATATATATATATATATATATATATTGTGTCAAGTGGTTTAAAGGAAAACTTTTTTTTAATTCAGAAATGTTTAAATAATTACAAAGTAATTACATCAAGAAAAACAATACATATCTCAAAGCATACTAGTCTAAATCACGGGGAAATTGGAAGTGCCTAATGAAATTAAAATAAAAATATATAACATATCTACTAGTACTTATTTCTATAGCACTACTAGATGTGTGCAGCGCTGTACACTTGAACATGAAGAGATAAGTCCCTGCTCGAAAGAGCTTACAGTCTAATCAGGACAGACAAACAGGACAAATAAGGGAATTACTAAGGTGGGAATGATAAAACAGACATGTACAAGTGAATAGGGGTTAGAAGATAAAAATAGCATCAAAAAGGTGGGCTTTTAGCCTACATTTGAAGACGGCCAGAGATGGAGCTTGACCGGCTCAGGAAGTCTGTTCCAGGCATATGGTGCAGTAAGATAAAAGGAACAGAGTCTGGAGTTGGCAGTGGAGGAGAAGGTTACAGATTAGAGAGATTTACCCAATGAACAGAGTTCCTGGGGAGGCGTGTAGGGAGAGATAAGAGTGGAGACTGAGGAGTTGCAGAGTGAATGCGCTTGTAAGTCAATAAGAGGAGTTTGAACTGTATGCGAAAATGGATAGGGAGCCAATGAAGTGACTTGAGGAGAGGGCTAATATGAGGATAGCGACACTGGCGGAATATAGGTCATGCAGCAGAATTTTGAACAGAGATGGCTTAGTGGGAGACCTGTGAGAAGCAAGTTGCAGTTGTCTAAGCAGGAGGTGTTAAGAGTGTGTATAAGGTTTTTGGTAGTGTGTTTAGAAAGGAAAGGACGAATTTTGTTGATATAGAGAAAGAAACGACAGGTTTTAGCAGTCTGTTGGATATGTGCAGAGAGAGAGAGAGAGAGAGAGAGGAGTCAAAGATAACCCCAAGGTTACGAGCTGATGAGACAGGGAGGATGAGTGTGTTATCCACTGAGAGAATGAGGGAAGAGGAGAGGTTGGTTTAGGGAGAAAGATAAGAAGCTTAGTCTTGGTCATGTTTAGTTTCAGATGGTGGTGGGACAGGCTGGCTGATACTTGGGCCTGGATTCCTGCTGAAATTTCTAGTGTGGAGAGGGTAGGAGTCAGCATAAAGGTGATACTGAAAACCATGGGATGAGATCAGAGCACCAAGGGAAGAAGTATAGATGGAGAAAAGAAGAGGTCCCAAGACAGATCCCTGAGGTACACCAACAAATAGTGGGATAGAAGTGGAGGAGGATCCAGCAGAATATACACTGAAAGTGCAATGGGAGAGATAAGAAGAAAACCAGGAAAGAATAGAGCCCTGAAATCCAAGTGAGGACAGCGTATTGAGAAGGCAGTGAACAACAGTGTCAAAAGCAGTAGATAGAGCGAGAAGGATGAGGATAGAAAGAGACCTTTGGATCTGGCCAGGAACAGGTCATTGGAGACTTTAGCAAGTGCTGTTTCAGTTGAATGAAGAGGGCGAAAGCCAGATTGAAGCAGATCAAGAATAGCTTGAGATGAAAGAAAGTCAATACAATGGCAGTGAACAGCATGTTCAAATATCAATGCACAAGTATGCAAGGAATTCGTCCACCTGTGGGATCTTAAATGGCCACATGTGCAAGCAACCCATACCAAAGGGCACACACTCAATCTCCTCGCACACAAATTGTCAACAGACCAGAACCTAACAATAACAGACATCAAATGGTAAGAAACACCGTGGACCGATCACTACAAGGTAAACCTGTCCCTAAACTGGAGGAAGAAGGGTTCTTACCTTGTG
The DNA here is from genome assembly GCF_901765095.1 of Microcaecilia unicolor. NCBI lineage: Eukaryota > Metazoa > Chordata > Amphibia > Gymnophiona > Siphonopidae > Microcaecilia > Microcaecilia unicolor. The sequence goes on along the minus strand of NC_044038.1, from coordinate 188,742,804 downwards.
CTGTTCTGAAATTCCATTGGTTTATGAAGTTCTTTAGGGTTCTGGTGTTTGTGTCGTTTTGTTTTTTCTAGGTGTAGGTTTAGATCTCCTATTAGTGGGACATTTGGGTGGTTGGTGCAGATGTTTGATACAAAGTCCATAAAATCGTCTTGGGTGGTTGTCCAGTTTCTGGGGGGCGGTAGAATAGTATGATGCATAGTTGCTCAGTTAGTGTTTTGTCAGTAATTTTGCATGCCAGGATTTCGATTTTCTGAGGATGTAAGTTTTTACTACTACTACTTATCATTTCTATAGCGCTACTAGACGTACGCAGAGCTGTACACTTGAACATGAAGAGACAGTCCCTGCTCGACAGAGCTTACAGTCTAATTAGGACAGACAAACAGGACAAACAAGAGATAAGGGAATATTAAGGTGAGGATGATAAAATAAGGGTTAGGAGTTAAAAAACAGCATCAAAAAGGTGGGCTTTTAGCTTCGATTTGAAGACAGCCAGAGATGGAGCTTGATGTACCGGCTCAGGAAGTCTATTTCAGGCATATGGTGCAGCAAGATAAAAGGAACGGAGTCTGGAGTTAGCGGTGGAGGAGAAGGGTGTAGAAAAGAGAGATTTACCCAGTGAACGGAGTTCCCGGGGAGGAATGTAGGGAGAGATGAGAGTGGAGAGGTACTGAGGAGCTGCAGAGTGAATGCACTTATAGGTCAATAAGAGGAGTTTGAACTGTATGCGGAAACGGATAGGAAGCCAGTGAAGTGACTTGAGGAGAGGGCTAATATGAGCATAACGACCCTGGCGGAATATTAGTCGTACAGCAGAATTTTGAACAGATTGAAGAGGAGAGAGATGGCTAAGTGGGAGACCTGTGAGAAGCAAGTTGCAATAGTCTAAGTGAGAGGTGATAAGAGCGTGGATGAGGATTCTGGTAGTGTGCTCAGAAAGGAAAGGGCGAATTTTGCTGATATTATAGAGAGAGAAACGACAGGTTTTAGCAGTCTGTTGAATATGTGCAGAGAAGGAGAGGGAGGAGTCGAAGATGACCCCAAGGTTACGAGCTGATGAGACAGGAAGGATGAGAGTGTTATCCACAGAAATAGAGAATGGGGGAGGAAGAGAGGTTGGTTTAGGGGGAAAGATAAGCTCAGTCTTGGTCATGTTTAGTTTCAGATGGCGCTGAGACATCCAGGCAGCAATGTCAGACAGGCAGGCAGGAGGTGGCTAGAATTTTAAGTTTAATGACAGGTTCTACTGTGAAAGAGGATTTGTATATTATTGCAACACCTCCTCCTCTCTTTTTGGTTCTGTTGATGTATATCATTTTTTCTCCAAGGACAAGCAGGCTGCTTGTTCTCACGACTGGGTTGACGTCCACGGCAGCCCCCACCAACCGGAACAAATCTTCGCGGGCACGCCCACCGCGCAGGGCACGCGCAGGGCACGCCCGTGCGCGACCATTCCCGCACAGTTTTTTTCGGTTCCGCGCTGGAGAGAGACGTGCTTTCGTCTCTCTCTCTCTCTGTCAGCCCCGGAAACCGGATCGCGGCCTAGCCGTGAGTTTTTCTTCGAGGTTTTTCTCTTTGTGCACGTTCGCGCCTCGTTTTTTCCCTAAAAAAAAAAAAAAAAAAAGAAGTTGTCCCCTCATCGTCTTTAGCGGGGGCGCCTCGTTGCGGCCTTGTGGCCGCACGGTCGTTTTTTTTTCAGGTGTGCTTTTCACCGCCACCATAGACGACTTTGATTTCGCCGACACGATTTTTCCGTCGATGTCCTCGAAGGTCCCGAGCGGATTCAAGAAGTGTGGTCGGTGCGGCCGGCAGATCTCGCAAGCCGATACCCACGCTTGGTGCCTCCAGTGCCTTGGGCCGGAGCATAATACCAAGACGTGCACCTTGTGTCTCGGCTTGTGGAAGCGGACACAGGTGGCGAGGCAAGTTCTACGGGACCATCTTTTTGGAACTTGCGCCGGCCCCTCGACGTCGACGGCATCGGTGTCGACGGCCGGATCTTCGGTACTGGTACCGATGTCGACGAAATCGGCACCGACGATGGCATCGACCCCAGGAGTACAGGTACCGTTGGCCCGCCGGTCTGCCGGCAGGGGTGAGCGGCCGCGCGGGCAATCGGCCCCGGCCACTCCCTCTACCCAGGGCCATCGGGACCGAACCCTGTCAGACCCGATTCCTCGAGGCCGGGGGGGGGGGGAGGTTCTACCTCCGCTTCATCTCTGCCACCCAACGCCGATGACGGGCACCATAAGAAACCGAAAAAGCACCGGCATCGGTCGCCCACGGCGCATGGGACCACCAGCTCCGGTACCTCCAGAGATGATTCGATGCTGAGGAAGCGGCAGTGCCGAGCGGAGTGTTCCCCCTCGGTCGAAGGTGTGTCACTGCATCAGCCCATGGGTGCTTCGGTACCGTCTCCTGGACCCGAGCAGCTTCTGGCACCGACACCCGCACCGGCCCCCCTGCTTTTCCCGGCAGCGGACCTTGACGAGTGCCTCCGAGCCATCCTTCCTGGGATTATAGAAGGGCTGATGCGTTGGGCCTGCCAGTTCGGCATGCTTCTCCAAGCCACATACCTGGCAGGAGTAAATAACAGTCTGGCCGACAGACTGAGCAGAGTCATGCAACCGCACGAGTGGTCGCTCCATTCCAGAGAGTGGGGCACTCCCTCGGTGGACCTTTTCGCCTCTCAGACCAACCACAAGCTGCCTCTGTTCTGTTCCAGACTACAGGCACACGGCAGACTAGCGTCGGATGCCTTTCTCCTCCATTGGGGGACCGGCCTCCTGTATGCTTATCCTCCCATACCTTTGGTGGGGAAGACCTTACTGAAGCTCAAGCAAGACCACGGCACCATGATTCTGATAGTGCCTTTTTGGCCCAGTCATATCTGGTTCCCTCTACTTCTGGAGTTGTCCTCCGAAGAACCGTGGAGATTGGAGTGTTTTCCGACCCTCATTTCGCAGAACGACGGAGCACTTCTGCACCCCAACCTTCAGTCTCTGGCTCTCACGGCCTGGATGTTGAGGGCGTAGATTTTGCTTTGTTGGGTTTGTCTGAGGGTGTCTCCCAGGTCTTGCTTGCCTCTAGAAGGGATTCCACTAAGAAGAGTTACTTTTTCAAGTGGAGGAGGTTTGTCGTCTGGTGCGAGAGCAAGGCCCTAGAACCTCGTTCTTGCCCTGCACAGCACCTGCTTGAATACCTTCTGCACTTATCAGAGTCTGGTCTCAAGACCAACTCAGTAAGGAATCATCTTAGTGCGATTAGTGCTTACCATTATCATGTAGAGGGTAAAGCCATCTCTGGAGAGCCTTTAGTCGTTTGATTTATGAGAGGCTTGCTTTTGTCAAGGCCCCCTGTCAAGCCTCCTGCAGTGTCATGGGATCTCAATGTCGTCCTCACCCAGCTGATGAAACCTCCGTTTGAGCCACTGAATTCCTGCCATCTGAAGTACTTGACCTGGAAGGTCATTTTCTTGGTGGCAGTTACTTCAGCTCGCAGAGTCAGTGAGCTGCAGGCCCTGGTAGCTCATGCTCCGTATACCAAATTTCATCATAACAGAGTAGTGCTCCGCACTCACCCTAAGTTCCTGCCAAAGGTGGTGTCGGAGTTCCATCTTAACCAGTCAATTGTCTTGCCAACATTCTTTTCCAGACCACATACTCGCTCTGCTGAACATCAGTTGCACACATTGGACTGCAAGCGAGCGTTGGCCTTCTATCTGGAGCGGACACAGCCCCACAGACAGTCCGCCCAATTGTTTGTTTCTTTCGACCCCAATAGGAAAGGGGTCGCTGTCGGGAAACGCACCATCTCCAATTGGCTAGTAGATTGCATTTCCTTCACTTACGCCCAGGCTGGGCTGGCTCTTGAGGGTCATGTCACGGCTCATAGTATTAGAGCCATGGCATCGTCAGTGGCCCACTTGAAGTCAGCCACTATTGAAGAGATTTGCAAGGCTGCGACGTGGTCATGTGTCCACACATTCACATCACATTACTGCCTCCAGCAGGATACCCGACGCGACAGTCGGTTCGGGCAGTCGGTGCTGCAGAATCTGTTTGGGGTTTGAATCCAACTCCACCCTCCAGGACCCGATTTATTCTGTTCAGGCTGCACTCTGTTACTTGTTCTTCGTAGGTCAATTTCTGTTATGCCCTCGCCGTTGCGAGGTTCAATTGACCTGGGTTCTTGTTTTGAGTGAGCCTAAGAGCTAGGGATACCCCAGTCGTGAGAACAAGCAGCCTGCTTGTCCTCGGAGAAAGCGAATGATACATACCTGTAGCAGGTGTTCTCCGAGGACAGCAGGCTGATTGTTCTCACCTACCCTCCCTCCTCCCCTTTGGAGTTGCGTTTTCCTCATTCCTTTGCTTGTCATTCAACTGAGCGGGAACGGTCTCGCACGGGCGGGAAGACGGCCGCTCATGCGCGGTGGGCGTGCCCTGCGTGCGGGACCGCCAGCGAAGTTTTGTTCCGGTTGGTGGGAGCTGCCGTGGACGTCAACCCAGTCGTGAGAACAGTCAGCCTGCTGTCCTCGGAGAACACCTGCTACAGGTATGTATCATTCGCTATACCCTGGTGGGCAGAGGTCTAGCAGTGCAGGGTTATCTTTGAGTTGTAGCCAAGTTTCAGTTATGAGCAGGAGTCCGAGTTGTTCCGTGTTTATCCAGTCTCTTAGTAGTGTTGTCTTGTTTACTGCCGATCTTGCATTTATATAACCTATGGGTATCGGGATGTGTGTGTCGTGTTTAATGTTGGTGATTTTAACTGTTTGTAATTGTCTGTGTGGCTTCTTTTGATGTTGTGGTTTTGTTGGGTGTTTGGTTTCATGTTGTCGGTTGTTTGTTTGGTCTTTGTTATTGTTTAGGTTGTGATTGTGTTCTTCCAGTTGTTGGAGTGAGTGTCTTCTTCCTGTGATGCGTACTGGTATTTTGTTCTATTCTTTGTGAGTTGTTGCTGGTATCCCCATTGTCCACATTATTATTATGTAATAGAAGACCCATGTCTGTAGGTTAGCCATTTTGGGGATTATTTGTCTCAGGAGTGTGTGCGTGTGGTTGTGTGTGTTTTCGGTCTGGGGTAATTGTGTTTGTGAGTGTGTGGGGCTGGTTTGACTTTGTTCAGCTGCCTGGGCTGCAGATATGTCTCTCCATCGTTTCCGTTCCTCATTCTGGGGGATGTTGCTAAGTGGTGTGATTTACCACTTCCTGCTTGTAAGACTGACACATGGTCGGGGTTCTGTGTTACAGTGCCACATGTGGTGTTCTCCAGCCCTGAGAAATCCTCACTCAAAACATCTTTCATTTATGAAGACCCTGTGCTCTGGAGAACTTTAAAGACTAATCAGCACAAGTTAAAGAAATATGAGTCTCATTTGGCAACCAGTGTAAAGCATTAGAGCAGGGGAGTAACAAGACTTCATAATTTTTGTTAAGCAATCAAAGTGTCTATGCAGAGGGGTAACAAGATCTAAAGACTAAACAGCACTACACACACAACGAGACTCTTTTAGCAGCCAATGTGAAGCAGAGGGGCAGCAAGATCTCAGAATTTTTGTTAAGTAATCAAAATCTATATGCGGGTTTTCCCATTAAGTTGCTACAGAGGGTTCAACTTGGCAGCCAGACTTACAGTATCAATGGTCTTTTCAAATATAGTAATTATTATGCAATTATCATTGTTCTACAGTTTCTGCCAGGGTTTTTACAAGGGTTCTATACTATCAATTTTCATTGCTATACAGTTTCTGACTGGGCTTTTGCAAGGATTCTGTTTATCAATCTGCTCACACTGTGTGGGGTTCTGTGTTGCAGTGCCATGGGGGTCCTTTAACAGTCCTTAAAAGTCTTTACTTAGGGGTTAATTTGGGCTACTGAAACCCCCCCCAAAAAACGTTCTACCCAGCCCTGCAAAACCCGCTCCAGCTAGCCCTGGAAAACCCTTAGGGGATTTAATCTGTGCAACCAAACCTTGTCCAGTCTGTCTCCCTGGGTCTGTTAGGTCCATGGTTGTTGACGCCTGCTTGAAAGGTACATTCTTCTCTGCTCCTTTTGGTTTGCACGTTCGACCTCGCCTCCCTATTCTCCTCTACTTTTTTTGCCGCAGGCCCTACAGGTCGTGTCCGTGTCTGTGCGGTCTTCTCTCTTATCTAAGCTGTGGGTCTTTGGCGTCCCGTTTCGTGGGTCCGTCTGGGCCTTCAGGAGATACGGAGTCCTCCAAATGTGATGAGAGCTTGTTGTCGACTGATCACTGCACTCAGATTCATTTTGCTTTGAGCATGGTTGGTCGCCCCTCTACAGCTAGCTATGGGTTATGAGCTTTACATTCTCAGTATGGCGCCACACCGGTCTAGTGCCTCAGCTTTGTTCAGTCCTTGACTCCAGTCATGTGAGATCCCTGGGCTCAGTTCCGTCTGTTCACCTCGCTCAGTGTCACACTTTCCTAGTGCCTCGGATTCCCCACATGGGGTCCTGGGCTCAGCTCTGTCCGTCCTGCTCGCTCATCATCGCACCTTCCCAGTGCCTCACATTCGTCCTGTCTCTGGGTTTGCTCCAGCTGTTGGCCAATTGGGACCCCAGGGCTTCACTGTAGATCTGGCCACAATGTTCACCTGGTGCCATACCTTCCCAGTGCCCCATCCAATCCTTGGGAAGGTCAGGGCACCGTCATAGCAGCGCTCGTGCCTCGGTTTGCTCTCTTCGACGGTGGGGGCTTCGCCGCAGATCCGACCTCTAAATCGGGTTTATGCTGGTCCAGTTGGTGCTCGCTTGGTGCTGCTCCATCCCAGGGCCTCTGCCCCGTCCAGTCCCTTGCATGGTCAGGGCACTGTCTCAGCAACACTCGTGCCTCAGTTTGCCCTCCTCTGTGGTGGGGGCTACATATATCCTGCCATTAACTAGAAGGAACAGTACTAGGACCTTCTTTTGAAACTATATAATTTTCCAAGTGTAATGGGCCCAAAAATATATAAGACTTGTCACAAGGCATTTACAAGGAAACTTCAAGAAAAAAGTCCTGCCCAAAGCTAAGATTCTAGGTCTCAGCTTCAGGAAGGCTTTGTTTCTTTTGAGTAGGCCTGGCAACATCAGGAATCAACAACACAGTTTGACCACAAAAAGGTACCAATTTTTTAGGAAAATATCTGGAGAATTCAACGTATCACATTCTCTTTCCTGGTTACCTCCATGAATATTCCTAGGTAAATAATGTAACAGCTTAATCTCAAAGGCATCCAGACTAAGCTGCAGAACATCCTTTAAGAACATCTTAAACAGTTCCATATCTGATAAATGATGGGTCACTGGGAAATTCAAAAGTCTCAAATTGAAAGCCCGAGAGGCATTTTCCAAGGCCTCTAACTGTAAGTGTAGAAGCAAATTGTCTTTGGTTGAAGCCACAATATCTGATTCTCCCAAAGTTAGTTGAAACTCCATTTTATCAAAAGTTTTCTCAACAGACAAAAGTCAAGATTCATAAGTGAAGGTTCTTTAGTAAACTTACTATATAAGGACAAAATCTCTTGCACGTCCATAGAAAAAAATGCTTCAAATTTATCCTTTAAAGAAACATCTTGCTTACCAATCATAGATACTGATGACTGCAAAGATTTGTAAGAGCTCATTGCTAGAACAGATACCAAACAGACTCACCGTCCTTGAAAGGAGTGGGAATAGCCAAGGGCTGAACATCTCCTGAGATCGACATCAAGCCCTTTACTCTGGCATCTTCCGACTCCAATAGAATGGGCTGCGGTGGTGAAAGGGAAACATTCGGGGGAAGGAGAGGTAAACACAGCTTCTGATGGTAATGAGGTCATTGCTGTTAAAAGATGAAAATCCATGGGTCCCTTCACAAAGACACTAGTTGGGGCCTTCTTTACACTTCCCCGTGACAGCAGATCAGAATGACATGCTCCACGCTCCTCAGGGCTCCAAAGGGGCAGGACCTGCCTCTAGCCATGCAGCTCCAGTCACGCGCCTATGGCCACTTCCCCTCAGCCATGTCCTGCGGAAGGGACGCTCTTATAAAGGTGGTGAAGACCCGTTCTGCTGACTCACAAAGGAAGGCGTCCAGACCTCTGCCTGCAGTGAACCTCACAAGACACTGGACCGAGTCCCATGTGTCGTGCGGAAGGGATGCTCTTATAAAGGTGGTGAAGACCTGCTCAGCTGACTCGCACAGGAAGGCGTCCAGAGCTCTGCCTGCAGGAAGCCTCACAAGGCACCAGAACAAGTCCCCGGTTTAAAGGAAAAATGATGTTACATCTAGTGTGTAGGGGGAGAGAGTTAGGAGAGGGGAGGTGACATTGACTACTTTCTTCTTTTGAAAATGCATGAGTGATAACCCTATGCTAACTTTCAAATCCCCTAACCTCAAACAGATATCAGCAAATATAAACTGGAAAACAGTGAAACCAATTCAGGGACCATGGCCTTGCCATAAAGCCATATGCCAACTACTCAGATTGCAGGACCCAACTGTATTGATGACAAAATCTGGGGCTTTTCATCTGCTCTTCCTTTAATGTGATATAGTCCATCTGTCAGTGATGTTCCTCTACTGTCTACATAGGACACATAGGCCAGTTTCTGAGAAGAACAGAGACAAATCTAACATTAAAAATGTCTACCTTCAAAACCAATAGGAGAATATTTCAGCTTTCCAGGACATACACTGCCAGATTATAAGATTTCCATACCTCCTACAAAGAAGCTTCAAAGAGACACTTCAGAGTGAAACTGCTGAATTAGGTAATGTCAATTTTTTTTTTTTATTTCTGTCTGAATAGGGTCAGTAGCTTCATTAACCTATGACAGGCACTTAACTATTCTCATATTATCATACCACTGGTTTCTCTCACTCTCACATTTGTCAGCCTAATTGTGCTTCTGTTATCACTCTCGTTCCGTATTCAGTGCTGCACTTATGCTTTCTCTGTATCTCGACCCCTTTCCCTCACTCCACCCTCATGTAAATTTACCTATTTTCTGAACTACACTTCATACATCTGATGACATGAACTCTTGTCCTCAAAAGTTCATCCCTCAATAAATTGGTCTTTTTTGGGGTGACAAACGTAGATGTCATGCAAAACATGGACACTAATCATTTGAAGGGAATTAAGATGTCAGTCAGAGAAATGGATGTTTCCTTGTTATCAGTAGCAGATGAATCCAGAGACTTGTGGGTTATGACCGTCTACCAGCAGGTGCAAATGGAGAGTACTGAACTGAACTCTGACATATTAGGATGGTATGCTCCTTGGTCAGTTATCTCTATCTTGAACAGGCAGTGGATGGTCTCTAACAAGCTCCTAGTTTCTTCTGCTAATGTTGCTTCTGTTCTGGGTTTCCTAGTCCAGTTGAGCAGAGGGTGTTTAGGCTAAAATTGCAGCGGTGTTTATGCTAAAATTGTAGCCTACACTTGGGATACATCTGGTGGTAACATGTCCTTCCCCCCCCCCCCCCATACCCCCTCCTGCCGCTTTCTCCTCCTTCAGAGTTAAAAAAAAAAAAAAAAAAGGGAGTCAGACAGTTCAGTTATGAGGCTGCTGCAACTTTATTGAGGAGGGGGTTGTTCTTCCAGTATTCTTCTGGGCAGCACTTGTCTTCCACACAGAGAGGCTGACAACATTTACTCATCAGTGTAAACAGCTTTTTGGGGTGAGTACAACTTTAAATTCTTCTCGTCTGGTTTGCTGACTTGCTGTTTTATTTTTAGCTGAGGTGGTTAAACACTCCTCTCACTGTGGGACGCAAAGAGCAGCATTGGGGCAGTGTGCTGGTTGTTTTTCTGCCATAGCTGAGTCAGATAGTGCTGCAAGACTCTCAGAGCTGTTGAGTTCCGGCGTGGGGGAGCTGGCTTTGTGGTCTCCACAGGATTTTAGCGCTTCTGTTTCTTCAGTTATGGTGGCCATGTCATATTCCTGCGATTTTGTGCCCGCAGGTGAGGGCAGTGCTGACAATGCTTTCCCTGCCGGGTCAGAGTCAGGTTACATTTTAGCTCTGCCTCCAGCTGCAGGTACTTTTGCTCAGGATATGTTTTCCCCTGAATTTGTTCTTTTATTGCATCAAGCAAATCTTCTTAAATGCTCTCAGCCTACTTCTATGTCTATGACCATTTATAAATATGTTAAAAAGCAGTGGTCCCAGCACAGACCCCTGGCCCCCACTATCTACCCTTCTCCATTGAGAATACTGACCATTTAACCCTACTCTGTTTTCTATCTTTAAACCACTTTTTAATCCACAATAGGACATTACCTCCTAGCCCATGACTCTCGAATTTCCTCAGGAGTCTTCCATGAGATATTTTGTTAAATGTCTTTTGAAAAGCCAGATACACAATATCGACTGGCTCATCTTAAGCCACATGTTTATTCACTCCTTCAAAGAAATGTAGTAGATTGGTGCGGCAAGATTTCCCTTCACTAAATCCATGTTGGCTTTGTCTCATTAATCCATGCTTTTGAATATGCTCTGTAATTTTGTTCTTTATAATAGTCTCTACCATTTTACTCGGCACCAATCAGCTCTGGAACCCTTTTTAAAAATTGCATTACATTGGCTACTCTCCAATCTTCCGGTACCACGCGTGATAAATTACACATTACTAGCAATAGCTCTGCAAGTTCATTTTTCAATTCCATCAGTATACCATCCAGTCCAGGCAATACTCTTCAATTTGTCAAATTGCCCCACTACATCTTCTAGGTTTACAGAGATTTGTTTCACTGTCTCTGACTCATCAGCATTGAATACCATTTCTGGCACTGGTATCTCTCCCACATCTTTCTTGGTGAAAACCGAAGCAAAGAATTTATTTAATCTCTCTGCTGTGGCCTTGCCTTCCCTGAGTGCCCCTTTCACCCCTCTGTCATCTAGCAGTCCAACGGATTCTTTTACTGGCTTCTTGCTTCTAATATACCTAAAAACGTTTTTACTGTATGTTTTTGCTTTCAATGCAATATTCTTTTCAAAGTTTCTCTTTGTCTTCCTTATCAGCGCTTTGCATTTGACTTGCCATTCCTTATGCTGTTTCCTGTTATTTTCAGTTGAATCCTTTTTCCATTTTCTGAAGGATTATCTTTTAGCTCTAATAGCTTCCTTCACCTCACCTTTTAACCATGCCGGCTATCGTTTGGCCTTCCTTCCTCCTTTTTTAATACATGGAATATATCTGGTCTGGGCTTTCAGGGTAGTATTTTTGAATAGTATCCATGTCTGATATAAATTTGTAACCTTTGCAGCTGCTCCTCTAAGTTCTTTTTGACTGTTCTCCTCATTTTATCGTAGTCTTTTTTTTGATAGTTAAATGCTAACGTATTGGATTTCTTGTGTGTACTTTACCCCAGAGATTATATCAAATCTGATCATGTTATTTATGATCAAGGTTATCAAGTGGCCCCAGCACTGTTATCTCTGGCACCAGATCATGCGCTTCACTAAGGAGTAAGTCTAGAATTGCATCCCCTCTTGCTGGTTCCTGAACCAGCTGCTCCATAAAGCATTTTACCTCCCTAGCATTCCTTGATGTTACATTTATGCAGTCAATATTGGAGTAATTGAAATCAAAAGTCTTTCAAAATTCTACCTTGCATACAATGTGTTTGGGGGCAACTGTGGCAGGTAATAATGAAAAAAGTGGAGAAAAAAAGACTTCAGAAAAATCGGAACTTCCTCGTTTTTAAAGGACACACCTTTTGTTTAATGAGGGAACCACTTCATTCATATGTCTTCACAAAAAAACTCCACTGTATCAAATTCACAAAAACGCTGCCAAAGTGCCTCAACAAACACTGATAATGGAGACTAAACTTTCAAAAAAACATCACTTGGAATGGGTACTTATCTTAACTGACAGTATCTTCATAGTTCACTTAAAAGTCCAGCCTTGTACCCAACATAATCTTGAATTCCTTAGAGTCCCTACTCTCTATTTTCTGTCCAATAACCAATTCCTAATCCACACCACAACCTTGCCTCCTATCCCATGACTCTTCAATTTTCTCAGGAGTCTCATGAGGAACTTTATCAAAAGCTTTCTGAAAATCTAGATACACTACATCAACTGGCTCACCTTTATCCACATGTTTATTCACGCCTTCAAAGAAATGAAGCAAATTGGTGAGGCAAGACTACCCTCTGATGAACCCATGCTGACTCTGTCCCATTAAACCATGTTTGTCTACGCGTTCTGTAATTTTATTCTTTATAATGGTTTCCACTATTTTGCCTAGCACTGACATCAGGCTTACTGGTCTATAATTTCATGGATCACCCCTAGAACCCTTTTAAAAAAATCGGTGTCACGTTGGCCACCCTCCAATCTTCTCAGGTACTGCGGACGATTTTAATGAGAGGTTACATATTACGAAAAGCAGATCAGCAGTTTCATGCTTGTTCTTTGAGTACCCTTGGATGTATGCCATCTGGTCCAGGTGATTTACTACTCTTTAATTTGTAAATTTGGCTCAGTACATCTTCCAGGTTCACTGAGATTTCTTTCAGTTGCTCTGCATCATCACCCTTGAACCGTTTCTGGTACAGGCAGATCTCTTACATCTTCTTCCTTAAAGACAGAAGCTAAGAATTAATTCACTCTCCGCTATGGCCTTGTCCTCCCTGAGTGTCCCTTTTGCTCCTTCATGATCTAAAGTTCCCACGGATTCCCTCGCAGGCTTTCTGCTTCTGATGTACCTGAAAAAGTTCTTACTGTGAGTTTTGGCCTCTGCAGCCTTCTTTATTAATGCTTTGCATCTGATTTGCCAGTGCTTATGTTGCTTCTTATTTTATTCATTTTGGTCCTTTTTCTATTCTTTGAAGGACAATCTTTTGGCTGTAATGGTCTTTTATATCACCTTTAATCACACTGGCTGACTTTTTCTCTTCTTTCCACCTTTGCAAATATGTGGAATGCATCTGGACTGGTCTTCCAAGATGGTATTTTTGAGTAACGTCCACGCCTGATTTAGTGTCCTAACCTTTGCAGCCGATCCTTGGTTTCTTTTTAACCATTTCTTCATTTTATTATAGTCTCCCTTTCGAAAATTAAATGCAGCTAAAGTAGATTTCCTTTGCGGGTTCATCCCAGATAGTAACTCAAACTTGATCATGTTGTGATCACTGTTTCCCAGGGGACCCAACACCACCACCTCTCGCACTATGCCCTGCATGCCACTAAGAACCAGATCCAAAATGGCTCTCCTTCTTGTCTGTTCCAAAAGGATGGTCTCCACCTTAACCGGGTCACAGCAGATGAATCCAGATCCCCATCCTAGATATGCTGTATCAGTTTTTGAGTCTGTTTCTATGTTTAGAATTGTTTTCCTGTTCTGCAATTTAATAGTTCATGTTCTGTGTTCTTCATGCACTGGTTCTGTGAGGTAAGAGAAATGTTTATATTCTAATTCGTCCTTCTACTTTGTTACGAGAAATACTAACTAACCAAGGAGAGCTCTCTATCTCTACCTGCTGGTAGATGGTCATAATCAACAGGTCTGTGGATTCATGCTGTGACTAATCAGGTAAGATGTAATTTTTCCTTCAATTACAGGCAAACACAGGACTTCTGAAATCAGAGAAGTCACAAGTTCAAGTAGCACTATGGATACTGCATGTAATAATATATTTTGTTACATTTTCTAGAAACAGACTGATAAAAAAAAAGCTGATAAAATACTTTTAATTGTACTGAGGATGGGATTGGTTTGGTTATAATACTGATGAAGCTGATTTGTTTTTTTTCTTTCTATATTAGATGCATGTTTCTTATGAAGAATACTTCAAGTTGGAGCCCCTCTTGGAATATCATCGGGTAATCAGCCTGGAGGAGTTTATGAGAACACTAGCACCTGTGTACTGGCCTCCAGACAAACGTGTGGCATATTGCTTTGAAGCAGCAGCGCTTAGAAGCACTGATAAAAAGACCTGCCCAATGAAGGTATATAGCTGAACTGAGTTTATCAGGAGGAAGTAGTATTTTCTTGGCCAGGTTAACATCTTCATCTCATACACATGTTCTGCATTATTGCCAACGCCTAGAGTATAGCAAAGGAGAAAAGTGCTATCGTCTAAGCAATCTTTGAATTGTAAGCAAACTCAAATTGAACACCCTGCTGGTTCATTTTATTCCAATAGAAACACAGGAAATGACGGCAGTTTAAGACCATATGGCGTATCCAATCTGTCTATCCATACCATCTACTATCCCTTCCTCTTCCTTAGAAATCTTGTGTGCTTGTCCCATGTTTTCTTGAATTTAGATACAGTCTTCGTCTCCATTACCTCCACTGGGAAGTCATGTCATGCGTCCACCACCCTTTCTGTAAAGGTATTTCCTAAGATTACGCCAGAGTGTAAGAAATTTGACCGTGTAACACCACTACTGAAGGAGGCACATTTATGTTTGAATATTGGCCCCTATGTGTATACTAGCATAATACTTACATGGCAGCTCTGCCTCCTCTCCATCCAAACTATGCCCCCAGAAATGCCTATAGTGGGGGGACTTCTAAGATGGCGCCGGATCAGACGTCCTAAGCGGAGCTCCGGAGGTTTTTTTTTTCCTATTCAGCTTTTGCTTAATTACATTATGCCTAAGAGGAAGGGGAAAGCGAGAGGAGGAATCTCCTTACCCTCCGCTACCCCCACACCGAGGCAAACTCCGATAACTGCTTATGCGACGCCGGTTACACGATTGGACGCTCCGCTGCCGGGTGTAGAGAGGAGCCCCGGCTTGGAGAGTGAACTTTCACTCAGTCCACACAGTCCTGTGCAACGCGCGTTTCTTGAGGCAGAATACAGACCGAGAGGTGATCTCGCGTTCCTTGTCATCAAGCAGATGAAGCCATTACGTATGGGTTATGTCCATCAACCAGCAGGGGAGATAGAGAGCACTCAAACTCTCACAGTGCCCTCTTGGCCAGCTAGCTCCACTGCCTCTTCAGTATTCTCTATCTCCCCTAGCAGGGTGGCTGCAGCTTGTTCGAGCTCCAGAAAAATCTGCCGGGAGGTGGTTCCTGGCTTGCCAGTTGTTAACCGGGGTGTTGGAGGCTATAGCAGCCTCACTTTAAAGGCACATAGGTTAGCCCTTTCCCTGCCTTACCCATACCTCTGTGGATGTGGACATATTGCCTTGCTTTCCCTGTCCATACCCACCAACAGTGGATGCAGGCATATAGGTTCGCCCTTTCCCTGCCTTTCCCACTCATCTGAGCCTCCGGAGTCTTCAATACCTCTGCTTTCCTCACAGCTTAAAAAAAAAAAAAAAAAGTTGCGTCGTGTTTTTAAACGTAGAGACGCTGGAACAGAGGTTTTTTGACCTGATTTTCAGTAGGATCGTAGTTGTACACTAGATCCTTTGAGGTAAGAGTATTTTCCAACTCCTCCGGGGTGGGCCCGTGATCGGGGCGATTTTGGCGCGAAACCGCCATCTTGGATTTTACCGCCGTTTTTCGGCGATGGCTGAGGACAATGTAAAGCGCTGTTCCACTTGTGGCAAGCGCAAATCAGCAGCAGGGCTCTGTAAATCGTGCTGTACTGGCGTAGGAGCCGGCTCGAGCATGGCGAGCGATGTTTCTTCCCGCTCTGAGCTGGCAGCGGGCGCCATTTTGCTTACACCACATGGCGCGGCCTCCGTGGACACGGAGAGACCTGAGCCGGGGGGGGGGGGGCACCTCGAGATGAGGTTATTTCAGGAGTGGCTAGCACCGGGCAGGATTTGGGTGCCCAGGGTGAGATTTTCTCCCCGGATTTTGTGCTTTTGCTGCATAAAGCATACATGATGAAAAGAGCCCTTCCTCAAGGGTCGCCTGAGGCTCCTCTGATTGCCCCCCCGATGGATTCTGGCCTGGGACTGCCCAGTGAGGCTTTTTTCCCGGATGCTTGGCCTAAAGATAAGCGCAGAAGGGTTAATTCCTCTTCAGATTGTGGTGCACCTTTTTCCCCCCCGTGGTCAGGGTGTGAGGATTCGGAGAACTCTGACAGACGTTCTTGGTCTGAGGAACCAGAGTCAGGTGCGGATTTACCACAGGATCTGGATGATCCCTCCCCGGTGAGGATTTTCCACCGTGATGAGCTGCCAGCGCTTATTTCAGATACCCTGCAGGCCCTCTCGATTGAAGATCCTGACAGTGGCATGGCCTCCTCGGGTAATCCCAGGATGGCTAGTACCAAGAAAGCTGCTCGGGCCTTCCCTTTGCATGCCTCCATCCTAGAGCTTGTTTCGGCTCAGTGGGCTGACCCCGAGGGACCTTTGAGAGTTTCCAGGGCTATGGGGCAGTTATACCCTCTGCGTGAGGGACATATGGCTAGTTTTCAAATGCCTACAGTGGATGCCCTAGTCACAGCGGTGACGGAGAGAACTACCCTCCCTGTTGAAGGAGGTGTTGCCCTGAAGGATGCTCAAGACCGTTGGCTGGAAACAGCATTGAAACGGTCCTTTGAAATTGCAGGTCTCACTGTTCGGGCGTCTGCATGCAGCTGTTATGCTGTTAGAGCCTGCCTAGCTTGGCTGCAACAGGCAGTGGCTCAGCCCGGAGATGGAGCGAAGCCCTTCTTGGATGTGGCTCCGCGGATGGAGGTGTCCTTTCTGGCTGATGCCCTTTATGACCTTGTCAGAGCTTCGGCTAAACAAATGGCAGTAGCAGTGGCGGCTCGCCGTCGTCTGTGGCTACGACACTGGGCAGCGGACATGGCCTCTAAGCAAAGGTTGGTGAAGTTGCCTTTTCAAGGACTTCTCCTATTTAGTGAGGAGTTGGAGAAAATTGTGAAAGGCCTGGGTGATCCAAAACCCCAGCGCTTGCCCGAAGATAGGCAGAGGCCTTCCTCTAAGGGCCAGGCGGTCCACTCCTCGTACAGACCTCGCTTCCGTGAAGCTAGAGGTACCGCCCGGGGCGTTCTGCTGGGTTCACTTCACATGCCCGTGGTCAGCAGAGGAACTCCTTTCACTTGGACAAGCGTTCCGCAGCCGGTGGCTCAAGACCAGGAGTTCAGGGGCGACCCTCTCAATGATGGTGCGCCGGCCCTCTCCTCGATGCCTGTCATCGGAGGACGGCTTTCCCTCTTTGTCGAGGAGTGGGCCAAGATTTCCTCAGATCAGTGGGTTCTGGACCTGATCAGAAATGGATACAGAATAGAATTCAACGCCCCAGTAAGAGACGTGTTTGTGGAGTCCCGATGCGGTTCTGCCGTCAAACGGGCGGCGGTGGAGGAGACTTTACAAGGTCTGATTCAGTTAGGGGCAGTGACCCCGGTGCCTCCCGCCGAGCAAGGCTGCGGCCGATACTCCATCTACTTTGTGGTGCCGCGAAAAGGTGGGTCCTTTCGCCCTATTCTGGACTTAAAAGAAGTGAACAAGTCCCTGAGAGTGCGGCATTTCCACATGGAATCCCTGCGCTCCATCATTGCGGCGGTACAGCCAGGAGAGTTTCTCACGTCTCTAGACCTGAAAGAAGCTTACTTGCACATACCGATTTGGCCCCCGCACCAGAAGTTTCTGAGGTTTGCGGTGTTGGGAAAACATTTCCAGTTCAGGGCCTTGCCTTTTGGCCTCGCCACAGCTCCCCGAACCTTTTCGAAGGTAATGGTGGTAGTAGCTGCTTTTCTCAGGCGAGAAGGTATCAGGGTTCACCCGTACCTAGACGACTGGCTCATCAGAGCAGACTCTGCAACAGAGAGCTTACAAGCTACAGCCAGAGTGGTCTCAGTACTGCAATCTCTAGGCTGGGTCGTCAATATGGCCAAAAGTCACCTGTCCCCTTCACAATCTCTAGAGTTTTTGGGGGCCAGGTTCGACACAGTCTCGGGCTATGTGTTCCTACCCGAGCTAAGGCAGTGCAAGCTTCAGAATCAGGTCCGTCTGCTCCTGAGGATGCCCCCGCCCGCGAGCTTGGGACATTGTCCAGCTGCTGGGATCGATGACAGCCACGATGGAAGTGGTACCCTGAGCGAGAGCGCACCTGAAACCCCTACAGTATTCCCTACTCCGGAGATGGTCTCCTTTTTCTCAGGATTACCAATGCAGACTTACTTGGCTCCCTGCGGCCCGACTCAGCATGGAGTGGTGGCTCTCGGACAGCATGCTGCGGCGAGGAATGCCGCTGACGCTCCCCGTTTGGTGCCTGGTGGTAACAGATGCCAGCCTGAAGGGCTGGGGCGCACACTGCCAGGGGAAGCATGCCCAGGGTCTATGGACACCCAAGGAGTCGGAGTGGTCCATCAACCGCCTGGAGTTGAAAGTGGTGTTTCAGGCGCTTCTGGCCTTTCAAGTGACCCTGGAAGGATTGGCTGTCAGAGTGATGTCGGACAACACGACAACGGTGGCCTATATAAATCGACAAGGCGGAACAAGGTGCAGAGCACTAGCCGCGCAGGCCGAACTGATTTGCCACTGGGCCGAGCTGCATCTTCAGTGTCTGTCGGCAGCTCATATTTCAGGTCAGAGCAATGTGCAGGCCGATTATCTGAGCAGGCATCAGATCGATCCAGCAGAATGGAATCTGGCAGACGAAGTTTTCCTGCAGATCTGTGCCAAATGGGGCAAGCCCGTGATGGATCTAATGGCGACAAGTGCCAATACCAAAGTCCCGTGCTTCTTCAGCAGACTGAGAGATCCTCGCTCGGCGGGGTTGGATGCCTTGGCTCAACCGTGGCCTCCGGGTCTACTTTATGTGTTTCCCCCATGGCCCTTGATAGGGCGGCTGCTCTTGCGGATTCGGCTGCACCCAGGAGAAGTGGTCCTCATCGCCCCGGATTGGCCAAGGAGACCTTGGTATGCAGACCTCCGACAGATGCTCCTGGAGGCTCCTCTGCCGTTACCTCTGGTACCGAACCTGTTGTCTCAGGGACCGGTAGCCATGGAGGACGCCAGCCGCTTTGATCTTACGGCATGGCTATTGAGAGGGCGCAATTGAGGGATAAAGGTTATTCCAATAAAGTTATTTCCACTCTCCTGCAAGCCCGCAAGCGGTCCACTTCCGTGGCTTATGCCAGGATTTGTTGCCTGTTTGAGTCTTGGTGTGCTTCCAGAGCCATTGCTCCAATGCGGGCTCCTGTCTCGCCGATTCTGGACTTTTTGCAGGAAGGTGTACAAAAAGGCTTGGCCTATAATTCCCTGCGGGTGCAGATGGCAGCGTTGGCCTCCCTTCGTGGTAAGGTGGAAGGCGTGTCTTTGGCTGCTCACCCAGATGTGGCACGGTTTCTTAGAGGGGTGCTTCGGCTCCGACCTCCAGTGCGAGCACCCTGTCCAGCTTGGAACCTGGGGCTAGTTTTGAAAACCCTGCAGGCATCTCCTTTTGAGCCGCTTCGGCGAGCATCGGAGAAAGATTTGACACTGAAGGCCGTTTTTCTGGTGGCCATTACCTCGGCGAGACGGGTGTCAGAGCTCCAGGCACTGTCCTGTAGAGACTCATTTCTGCAATTTTCAGAGTCCGGACTGGAGTCATGGTTTGGACCGTGCCTTCCTTTATGTCTAAGGTGGTGTCAGCCTTTCACCTAAACCAGCCTATTTTCTTGCCCTCTTTTTCAGAGGAAGAGTTTCCAGAATCTTTTGGGCAGCTGCACCTTTTGGATGTGCGCAGGACTCTGCTGCAGTATCTGCGAGTTACTAACTCTTTCAGGACTTCTGATCATCTGTTTGTTTTGCTATCCGGTTCTCGCAGAGGGTCTCCAGCGTCTAAAGCCACTATTGCCCGCTGGCTCAAAGAAACTATCTTTTCAGCTTATCTGCTGGCCGGCAGGGTTCCGCCTGTAGCCTTTAAGGCACATTCTACTAGAGCGATTTCTTCCTCTTGGGCTGAAACTGGAACACTCTCTCTTCAAGAGATATGCAGTGCAGCAACATGGGCTTCTAAGCTCTCCTTTGCCCGACATTACAGGCTGGATGTGGCTGCCAGGAGGGATGCGTGTTTTGGTGCACAAGTGCTAGCGCGTGGTGTGGCTTGTTCCCACCCTATCTAGGGATTGCTTTGTTACATCCCATACGTAATGGCTTCATCTGCTTGTTGACAAGGAAGGGAAAATTAGGTTCTTACCTTGGTAATTTTCTTTCCTTTAGTCATAGCAGATGAAGCCATGAGCCCTCCCTGTATGATTGTCTGTATGCTGTGAATCTGTTTTTCAGGTTCTGTTCTAATTTCCTGAAGTTCCTTCCTTGGGAGAAAGTTGGAAAACAATCTTCAGGATTCATGTTCAGTTTAAATTTAGGAGGATGTGTTCATTCCCTCCAGCATGTTTTTTTTGGAGGATGTGTTGATTCTCTCCAGGAGGCGCATGTGTTCCCCTCCAGTTCTATAAATAGGAGGATGAGTTCATTCCCTCCAGTGTGTTGGGAGGATGTGTGATTCCCTCCAGGAGGCGCGGGTGTTCTCCTCCACTTATACAATAAGGTGGATGAGTTTATTCCCTCCAGGAGGATGTGCATTCCCTCCTTTATGAGTTCATGCCCTTGTGATGGGCCATCGTTCGCTGTGAGGAAAGCTCTTGTGATTCCCATTGCGGTTTGCCATACTGCTTTGGAAGCTTCAAATACTGAAGAGGCAGTGGAGCTAGCTGGCCAAGAGGGCACTGTGAGAGTTTGAGTGCTCTCTATCTCCCCTGCTGGTTGATGGACATAACCCATACGTAATGGCTTCATCTGCTATGACTAAAGGAAAGAAAATTACCAAGGTAAGAACCTAATTTTCCCTTTCAGTCAGAAGTCGCGGCTGAGCGTGGAGAGAAGGAGATATCCTCCCGAGTCATGGCGACACCCGGGAAAATCAAAACGCGACATCGACTTCTAATACTGGTGGAAGCGGAGATGTTGTTCTGGAGTCAGGATCTGCTGGACAGCTTGAGACAGAAGTACAGCCATTCCCAGAGCCGCTTCTACTCCTGTTAGAGAAACCATCTAAAGTAACGCTGGAATCGCTATGGAATGCGATGGAGTCCTTACATAAGGCATGTTTGACCTTTATGGCAGCTACCAATTCTAATACAGCTAAGGTGGAATCTCTCTAAGCTCAAGTGTCGTCTCAAGAGATCAAACTTAAACAACAAGAGACACTATTAAAACAAGCTAAAGAACTAGAGACTAAAATGCTCTCAAACGCTGATTTTGTGCATCGAAAATTAGAAAACTTAGAGAATGGGGCTAAATCCTTGAATCTGAGAATTTAAAATTTTTCTTCAATTAAATACATACCTGTAAGAGATCTGTTTCACAGATTTCTAAGAGAGTGTCTCCAATATTCAGAAAATAACTTCCCTCCGGTTCAAAAACTTTACTATTTGCCTCGCCGAGATGTAAAAACAAGAGAAAAATTGCCATTGCCTAAATCTCCTGAAACTTTAGATGTTTCTGCACTACTTGAAAAATCTGGAGAGGAAATAGAGTTCAGATCAACTTTATTGGTTTCTTTTGTTTTTCTCCCGGTTAAAGAGGCGTTATTAAGACTGTATCTAAGGCAAACTACCTCACTCTCCTTTTTAGGAGAAAGAATTCAAATATTTCCAGATGTGACGAGAATAACTCAAGATAGGAGGAAGAAGTTTTTACTGATCAGACAAGAGACATTGAATCTTGGAGCTCGGTTCCAGTTAAGATTTCCTTGTAAATGTGTGATCTACCGTATTTTTCGGACCATAAGACGCACCGGACCATAAGACGCACCTAGGTTTTAGAAGAGGGAAATAGGAAAAAAAAATTTTTCCTTTTTCCCTCCTCTAAAACCTAGGTGCTCCGGTGCGTCTTGTCCGAGTTCGGGATCGCCCTCCCCTACTTACGTGACGCGATGTTCCCTGGTGGTCTAGTGACGTCGGGGCAGGAAAGAGCCCCCTCTTTCCTGCCCAGCGCGCTGCTCTCCGTCCTCCTGACTGGTTCCTGACGGTCTCGCTTTCCTGCCCCGACGTCATTAGACCACCAGGGAACATCGCATCACGTAAGTAGGGGAGGGCGATCCCGAACTCGCTACCTTCGGACTATAAGACGCACCCCCCCATTTTCCTCCCAAATTTTTGGGGAAAAAAGTGCGTCTTATAGTCTGAAAAATACGGTATTATGAAAATCAGACTTATCATTTCTTTGACCCTGTTCAACTTAGATCTTTCCTAAATGCAAGGTCTCCGAGATAACCATGGGATTTACTGGCTTGAACCTTTTGGACTATTTGTTTAAAGTGTAATTTGTTCGAACCCATCCTTTTTATTATTTTATTTCTTATATATCCTTATCCTCTTTTAAGGAATATGTATCAGTCCCCCACCTTTTCTTGTGGATTACTGCATAATTAATTTGAATTGAGATATTTTTCCTTTTATATGCTCTATTTCTTGATGATGTGCATGTTTCTTTTCAAAGCTTGCTTTGAAGTTATATTTGAAAAATTAAAAAAAAAAAAAAAGAAATGCCTATAGTGACGACTGAGGCAAAGAAATTGTTTAGTGTTTCTGCTATTAACTTGTGTAGTGTTTCTGCTATTAACTTATCCTCCCTGAGCACGCCCTTTTACCCCCTAGTAAAAGTCCAACCAGCTTCCTCAACTGTTGTAATGTAGCATATATTGGCTTGCTAATTTTTATGATAAAAATTTCCAGATGATTCAAAATGCCACAACCAGGTTAATTTTGGGCTCTCAGCACTGGCAGCATGTTACTCCTGTGTTGTAAGATATATTCTTGTTACCCGTAACCTACTGAATATAGTATTTATTTCACATTTCTTATCTTGCTTACACATTAACACCACCTACCCATCCCCACCAACCTCCAAATCCTTATTAAAATATTGAACACTATTTCCCAACCTCTTCCCTTACCTATAAAGCAGCAAACATAGCCAAAGTATTAGGATATATCCTATTTGACCGTAATATTGACCATCTCTTTAAGTACCCACCTCCCAGCTTGCTCCAGGTTGTTAGCAGGCGTCCAATGATCCCTCGTATCTACTACATGGAAATAATCAGGTTTTTAAAGTTTTTCTAAAAACCCTATAATTTAATTTGTGGAGCTCAGGGGGCAATTTATTCCACAACATGGGGGGCAGCAACAGAGAAGGCTCTGTCTCTCAGACAAGTACATCTAATATGCTGTAAAGATGGAACTATTAACGGCAAACCTAGACTGGAACGGAGGATAGTTTCTTTTTCTACGGCTGAATTTTGTGCAGTTTATGATTTGCCCAGACATAATATAGTCAGTAAGTGAGAGAGAGAAACTTAAAATAACTCAGTTAGCCAGATGTACCTGTTGAATATCAGCTCTGTAAAATGGACCCTGACAAAATTGTTGAGAATGAAGAAGTTGTGGTCACCTAAGAAAGTCCCATTCTGACTGATGATAAATCTTGATCCAAGAAAAACTGACATGGTGAAGGAGATAAATAAAAAGAATGCTATTGTTAAATAGAGGTTTTGGTGCCAAACAGCTGTTCTGTATACTCCTATATGATGTGTATTACTAATTATAAACATGTTTCCATAACCATGATTTGTGATACTGCAAATATATGGAAGGAGAAGAGAAGATCATTAAGTGTCAAGAGATGCCATCAAGGACCAAGTAAATATGGCAGAGAGATGCAGAAATATCTCCAATTATACCATTGGCATGATGATGATTAAAAAAAACTAAAACAAAACTTCCCGATACACCTTGTATGTTACATCCTGATAACTTCAGGAGGAAGTGATGAGCAAGAACAGTAATTATGAGAGTTTGAGATTATACCCAGCATATCCTGGCCTGATTTTTTATATTTCAACGGTTTTTATTGATGACAAGTCAAGAAAAACAAAGCCACTTCAATACAGTAGCCTCAATACAATATTGCAACATGCATGGTGATTACATAACCAGTAAACCTCTCTACTCACTGTCATCAAACATTTTACATTTTTACCCTCCTCCTCCCACCAGTGCCTTGTTGTTGTTTATTTACCCCCCCCTCCCACCAGTTTTATCATAACAATATTCTTAGTATAACTGCACCACAGGTCATCTATAATTCTCTAAAGCATGTGATTTCCTGCAATAAAATTCCTCAGGTATATTCCATCCTTAAACAGTTAACAAGTTATTTCCCCCCCCCTCCCTCCCCCCCCCTCCCTAACCCTTTAATTTATCCTATCTTACTTATCGTGGAAGACAGCTGTATAATGTTATGTGAGTATGGTTGTGGTTATTTCATGTGCCAGTATTTAACTAGTTCACATCGAATTAAGAATATGGCTTCTACCTTTCTGAGTGAGAGTCCCCAAAAGGGGGCCCCAAGTGTTAAGGAAGCGCTTTTTACGTTTGCAGGATCCTCTTGCTTCCCGCGCTTCCCAAGCCATTAATTGATGCACTTGATTACGCCAGTGCCAATATTCTGGAGGGCTTTCTGACACCCAGACCTGTAGTATGCATTTCCTAGCAACTAAACTCAATTTACGGCACAATAATGTCTTAGCCGCGGTCAAATCCCCAAATGATCCTAAACAGTCTAGTATTTAACTGACATGGGTTACCTGAGATTTGCGTTGAAATGATATCAGATAAAAATTTCACTACTCTCCTCCAAAATCTCTGTGTTTTAACACATTCCCAAAATGCATGATAAAATGTGTTCTCCTGTTGGCCACATTTCAAACACACTGGAGAGTAAATCCCTCCTGATCGGAACAGTTGTGTTTGTGTAAAATATGCCCTATGAAGTGTCCTAAAAGCGCATTCCCTATACCGGGCTCCTGTAACTAATTTGGGTATCCTCTTAATGTGTTTGTCAATATCCCAATTGGTTAAGTTCAGATTTAAATCTGCCTCCCATCGCTGTCGGAGATGCTCCAGCCCTGTTCTCGGAATCAAGACCCACAGTTTTCTATGTATTCCCGAAATAGATGGAGTCTCAGGCGAGATTTCATCGTAAAAGGACTGTACTTTTCTCCCAGTTGAGCTGCAAGATTCTCCTTACCCAAGGAATGAACATAATGTCGGATCTGGTTATATGCAAAAGTGTCCCCCCATCTTGTTCATCCCTTGAAAATAATTGGCCTAAGGGTTTGATTTCTCCAGAGGCATCCAGATATTTTTTAAGTTACAATATCCTCTGTTTGCCCATTGCTGAAAAAAACCGAATTATCAAGTCCTGGTAGAATTCTGGATTCCCCTTGATCGTGATCAACTACTCCGTATCTTTGGGTCTCCCCCTAAGCTTCTCCCCAAAAACTGCCATGCATCCAAAGGGGCGCTAATAAAATGCTATGTCTAAAAGTTTTTGGTATCATCTGTTTCTGGTATGCATAATGCAATTAAATCAAAGGGCTGAAAGAAGGCCCTTTCCAATTCATTCGGTACATGTATACTAGTCCCAACAGCCAATCTCTCAATGTTCTTAGCAGGCAGGCCATATTATAATACCTTAGATGGGGTAGGCCAAATCCTCCCTGACTCCAATTACCCATCAAAAACTGTAATTTAAGTTTTGCCTTCTTTTTGCCCAGCAAAATCTCATCACTACTTTATAAAATTGCTTAATGTCCTTTTTAAGGAGTCCGCAAGTGGCAATATTTGCAGCACATATAAGCCACCTAGGCAGTATCACCATCCGGATGAGGACTAATGCGTCCCCCCAAAGGCATCATCACTACATTCCAAGCTTCTAATTGTCTCTCTGTCTGTTCTAAGAGTCTATTAATATTTAATTTGTATATCTCTGCAGTATCAGCAGCCAGGAGAATCCCCAGATATCGGAATGCTTTTCTTCCGCCCACCTCAAAGGGAATCCTCAGCCCACAGACGACGAGCATCTGATGTTACTGCTATAGCTTCTGATTTATCCAGATTCAGTTTAAAGCCTGAATAATCCCCAAATTCATGGATAAGCTCTAGTAGATTTTCCAAGGATGACTTCGGCTTTGTTATTATAACCAACAGGTCATCAGCAATGCCGCAATTTTGAATTCCTGCCGACCTATCTGCACTCCTTGTATAGCCTTGACACAGTCTTGGATGTCTCTGATCATGGGATCTAAATAAGGGCGAACAGCAATGGAGATAAGGGCAATCCTTGCCTTGTCCCCCTGTTAATCTCAAAGTCCTCAGATCTCCCTCCATTCACCATTATTCTGGCTCTAGGTGAAGAGTATAGCGCCTTAATCGTTGTATAAACAGCCTTGGAATCCATAACTATCCAATACATCGAACATAAATGCCCACTCCACCCGGTCAGAAAGCCTTTTCGGCATCAAAACTAATCAAAATGGCTGCGCCGGGTCATGTTTAAGCTTCTCCAAGGCCGTTAGTATGCTCCGTAAGTTCTTGGAGACAGACCGGTCCTGGACAAAGCCTACTTGTGCTTCATTGACTAACCTTGGCAATACTTTATTTAAACGGTTAGCTAATATCTTTGCGAATAGCTTCACTTCATTGTTTAACAACGAAATAGGCCTATAGGAGATGCTAACAATGGGTCTCCGATTAGGTTTGGGTAGTAAATTATAATTTGAGCCAGATTTAAACAGTTAGGTAATCGCCCTTCCTCCACCCATTCATTGAAAGCCCCAGTTAGAGCGGAGGCTATATGCTCACCCAGTATTTTGTAAAATTCGGCCTTAAAGCCGTCAGGCCCGGGGGTTTTCCCCAGCTTACTTTGGCCTATGGCCCAATGCACTTCATCACTACTAATAGGAGAGTTCAACTTTATCCGTTCTCTCTGTGTTAATTTGGGAGTCACCATATTTTGCAGATATATCTCTCCCTGTAAGCCCTGCGGATCTCCTGCTTTATAAAGATTTTGAAAAAAATCGCGGAAGACCTCTTGAATTTTTTTATCAGTGCGCACCACTCTACCTTCTCTATCTTTGATTCCTAGGATATGCTTTGATGAATATTGCGATGCCACTAATCTTGCCAATAGTTTGCCCCCCTTATCACCATGTTTGTATAACTGATATTTATAGTATGTTTGGGATTTTACTGCTCGTTCATGGAGTAATGAGTTCAATGCTATCTGTTCAGCTTCCAAATTTTTTCTTACTCCAATACTTGGGTCCCTCCCAAATTGATGTCTTAATTTAGCCAAGCTTTTCTCTAATCGTAGTATCTCTCTATCTCGAGCCTTTTTATAATGGCTCGCAAAACTAATTATGTGCCCTCTCAGTACCACTTTAGCCGCTTCCCAATAGATCGAGGCACTTTGTACTGTTCCTTCATTAAATAACTTGTATTCCTCCCATTTTTTACCTAAGAATTCACTGAATTTTTCATTGCCATAAAGATAACTGGGAAACGACCATCCCTTTATATCATTATCTGAGTTTTCTACCTGCCAAGTCATCCAAACTGCTGCATGGTCAGAGATTACACAAGGACCTATGACAGCTTCTCTAATATGGGTAAAAAATGTTCTCGAGACTAACAGGTAGTCAATCCTAGAATGTGTATGGTGTGCCCTTGATTGATGAGTGTATTCCTTATCTCCAGGGTGTAACGTGCGCCATACATCTATAAGGTCTAAAGTGTTGCACATGTCTGGTAACCCCCTTGTTCTGTTACGTCCTCCTGCCGCCGAGGGGTGTGATCTATCCATCTGCGGATCCCAGGCCACATTAAAGTCGCCACCTATCATCATAGGCAGTGAGCTATTCATACTAAGGATCTTAGTCAGTTTCTTATAAAATTTCATATCCAATATGTTTGGCGCATAGATGTTTCCTAACCTAAGCTTTCTTCTTGCAATGGTTACGTTACAGAAAACAAACCGCCCTTCCGGGTCTTTCTGCAGCTGGTGAATCTGTGAGGCTATCCCTTTTCTGAATAAGATGGCTACCCCCCCTTTCCGCCCCGCTGCTGCGGAAGCTATGCAATCTCCTACCCACCATTTGGCCAATTTTGCATGTTCTAGGTCTGTTAGGTGTGTTTCTTGTAAAAGAGCCACGTCTGCCTTTATTCTTTGAAGGTATTGTAAGATTTTTGACCTTTTAATAGGCGAATGAATGCCCCCTACATTCCAAGTCACTACTTTAATCCCCCCCATCTCCTAGTTCGTTGTTTAATGTCTGATGATCAGTTGTAGTGATCAAGTGGAGCCATCCCAGCCTATAGCTCCACTCTGTCTTATAATGCTTTTGTTGTTCTGGCTCTATTTTTTTACACCATTCATCCAACCACATCCTATCCCAAATATGATCTGTCTTTCCAACCCTTCTTGTATTTCCTCCAGAAAAGTGTTTGTTATCTTTCTGTTCTGTCATCTCTTTAAAGTATCCCCCTATGTCCCCTGCCCCCCCTTCCCTCCCATTCCCAAATTTCCCCTTCTTCTGTGCTTCCCTAAAGGAAGCCGTCACGCTTAACGTTTACCCCACTACTCTGTGACATTCCTAGTCCCGAACACCCTATTCCCCTTAAACCCTTTTGAACCTTTTGTTAAACGATATTTCTACTCCCCTTCTTCATACCAGTATCCAGCTCGCATTTATAACAACCATTGAACCCCCACCCCCAACAATACCCTAATAGGGACCCTTTATTCTTTACCGATTCTACTTGCAGTAATACAGTGATTAACCAATTTGAACCTGTTGTAACCTTCAATTTAACATTTTTGGTTATCTTTATCTAAGGACCATAAAAACATTGTTTCAACGAAAGCTTCTTTCCTCCTATATCCCAGAGTTATTGCTTTTTAACTTAAAGACAGGGCCTTATAGCGAGTCTATGTCCTGACTCCAGTATTAGCTTCAATACTTGCCGCGGTCTCCCCTCTTTCCACGTGATGATTCAGGATTTGAAGCACACATACCGGATGCATTGTCCCGTTGTAGGGGACCAAACTGTTCACAAAGGTTAAGCCCCCCAATAGTGGACCCTCTCAATCAAAAGGTTTCACACCCTGTCTTTATATCCATCAAGGTTTCCTCCGCAGGTTCCTTCTGCGGCTGTATCCATCAGGGTGGCAAACGCTACTTGTTGAAGAACGTAAACCGTTAACATTTAACATTTAAGTTTTAACTTTATTGTAGATGTTAAACAACTGCTGTACTGCTATTCACACAAATCTCCAGCTTTAAATTCAGCACCAATTCTTTGTTGCTTATGCCATTTTACTGTATAATCCTTTAGAAGTGCTCTTTTGTACTTTCTTAGGTTTGTCCGCCGTCTGCCAGTGCTCGTCCCTCAGTTTTCGTCAGTTGTTCCACATATTTCCTCGCTTCTTTATCAGATACAAAAGATCTAGTCGTGCCTTTATATATGATTTTCAGAGTAGCAGGATATTGAAGTGAAAATCGTATCTTCATGTTAAACAGCTGGGAGCACACTGCCGAAAAAGCGCGCCTCTTTGTCGCTATGGCGGCCGAGTAGTCCTGGAAGCACAGGATCTTTGAGTCTTCAAAAAACAGAGCTTTATCAGATCGCGCTGCCTGTAAAATCAATTGCTTGTGTGCAAAGTTTAAAATTCTGCATATCACCACTCTTGGCTTGTTTTTCTCCTCTTGTCTCACTCCCAGTCTATGGGCTCTCTCTATACGTAAAGGGCCCAATTCAACGGGAAAATCAATTGTTTTTATAAGCCATTGCTCAAGTACTCTTTCCAACGAGCGGCCCCCAAGAGCTTCCGGTAATCCCACCAGACGAATATTGTTCCGCCTGGAACGATTTTCCAAGTCTTCTAATTTAGCTTCCATTACCTTACATTGGTTTGTTAACTCCGTTTGGCGGTTTTCTATTACAGTTATTTTTTCCTCCACTTCGCTGGTTCTAGATTGGTATGCTCCGCATTCTTTGGTCAGCTCTTCCAGTTTCAGACTTAGTTGTTCAAGTTTGTTGTCTAATTTTTTATCAAGCGGGGCAAGGCGTCTTTCCAATAACTCCTCCATTACCACCGTCATCTCCGTTGTAATTTCGCTTATCCACGCGGATGACACCGACGATCCTGCCTCTGGAGGTGAGGCCGCCATTTTGTATTCAGTTACCTTTCCTCGGAGCTTCTCTTTTTGTGCAGATTTCGCTGCCATCCTGTTATTTTAAAGTTACAAACTTGTAATAACTCAATCACTGCTGAGTATTAACGCGGGGAACATTCCGTTCCGGGCTCCGAAACTATTATTGAGTCTGATAAGAGCAGTCAGGCCACGGAGAAAAGCTCACACACGTCTTCTCTCCACCATAACGTCACGTGACCTCCTCCTGGCCTGATTTTTATTTTATTTATTTAAGATTTACTAACTGCCTTTATGAAGAATTTAGCCCAAGGTGGTATACAACAGGTGCAGCTTGACACAAGCAAGTGATCATATGTCAACATCATAATTATTAGAACAGTAAGGTACATACAAGAGGAACTCATTTGGAGACATTTTGCCAAGAGAAAGAAGTAGAGTTGTTTACCTGTAATGATCGTTCTCCATAGACAGACGATCTTACAGCCACACAAGTAGTGACGTCACGGTGATGGAACCGACCCAGCCAGTACAAAGCACAGAAAACACTTTTCTGCACTTGCCTGGGTATTCCCACCCTACTGTAACTACTGTAACAGTTTATACTAAAACCTGCTTTGGGTTGGGAGGATGGGATTGTGTGGCTGTAAGATCATCAGTCTACAGAGAAGGACCGTTACAGGTACGCAATTCTACTTTCTCCGTAGACAGACTGTATATTACAGCCACACTACTTTCTCCGTAGACAGATTGTATCTTACAGCTACACAAGTGGTGACTCCCATGCTAAAGGTTGCAGTCATTAATAACAAAGTACAAATTAGGTTCATACCTGAATGCAACGGTCCAAAGTTAGAGGAGGAGGAAAGCTGAAGCACTTCTCGGCTAAAACTGGAAACCTGTAGTGAGACCTGGTCTATGCAGTAGTGCTTCGTAAAGGTGTGTGTTGCTGACCAGTTTGCTGCTCTGTAGATGTCTTGCAGTGAAGAATTGTGCAAATGCATCCGAGTTTCTCTACCATTGCATGAAGAGAATGTGCTGTGACTCTTGAAATATTAGGATTAATAGAGTCTTTTGCATGAGTATAGCAATATTGTATGCATGCTCAATTAGAAAGTGTTCTTTTTGGATCTGGTGAGGGATTTACTATCAAGTTATACAAAAGGAACAGCTGACATGGCCTGTTTGATATGCAGTTCTGTGCAAGTAAACAGAGAGCTGTTCTGCAGTTCAGTGTATGAAGTTGTTTGAGTTGGTCCGATTCATGAGGGGGTGGATAAGATGTCGGAAGTATAATTGTCTGATGTAAGGTGGTATTCTGACACTACCTTCAGCAAAAATCCACAACAGATCTCTGTTTGCTGCTGTTATCAGCTGTTAAAAAAAAATAAAAAAAAGAGCAATTCGGGACACAGTCTCTGCAGCTGCAACAGGGCAGCAGGTTGCTAAGAGGAGCTTTTGGGGCAGTGTCTCTGGAGTCGCTGTGTGTGTATATAGCCTGCTGAGCCGGTTTGGTGGCAGGCTTGCCTGGGAGGTTCCGCTGTCGGCGGGAAGTCTGGCTATGCATCTCTGGTGAGTGCATTTTTTTCTGCCATTGGGGGACGCGCGGTATTGGTGGCAGAGACCACCATAGGAAGCTTGTGTTCTGAGCAAGTGTTGGCAGCAGCGGGGATGTGTGTTGCCAGGCGCACAGAATCACAGGCAGGCACCAGGGATTTCTTTCTGTCTCTTAAATGGGATTCCTGCTCTGAGGTGTCTGGTGCACACGCCATTTTCTTTTGGCGCCTCCCAATGCGGTTCCCATTTTCCGGCTGTTGGCGGCTTTGTCTGTGCTATGGGGACCCCTTCAGGCTTTGTACCAACCTCTCCTGATTCAGGGGAATTCTTTTGTGCCCAGATTTCGTCCTCCTTTTTCTCCATGTCCACTGGTTGAAGTGGCTTTTGCCCCCTCAGCATTTGTCTGTAGCCCACCCCTTTGGAGGGTTTCTTCGGCTTTCCTACCCTCTGTGCTAGATCTAGTGTTCCAGGAGAGGCGGCTGAGTGCCGTGTTGGAGGTGAGGCCATTGGATCTCTGGTTCCCCCTTGATAGCTTCGGGCTCAGGGGAGTTCTTACGCCCATCTCAGGTGGATGGGTTCTAGATGGCAAGGATTTCCAGAAGGAATCTGAGTCCTGTGGTGCGCCTTGTTTTTCGGAATGCACATCAGCCTGCCAATCTGGGGGCTTCTCTGGGGCTGGGGGCTTCTGACCCCCCCCCCCCCCCCCCCCCCCGAGTTCATTCTGCTCTCCATATTCCTATATATTGCAGAAGTCTGGTAGGGGAGCTGACAGTTCCTTTTTAGTTCAGTCTGGAGATTTCTGGCTTGTTCCCTGTCTCAGTCTCCACAGATGGACCCTGCCCTAAAGAGGGTATGTTTACTCTCCAGCTCAGCAGTAGGTTCCATTGCTCTCCTGTCTTCCTGTATTTGGAGGGAGTCTTTTCAGGGCAGTCCTTTTCTGAGCTGGAAAGCCATGTTTGCATAAGTGGGTGCATTGATGGCAGCAGTGTCCAGTAGGCTTCACTGTCTGTGGTGAGTTAAGATTTTCTTATAGTTCCTGCGTTGGCTAAAGGCTGTTCTTGGTGTGGGAAACAATGAACAGCATCAGAGCAGGGCTCCTTGTGTGTTGGCCCTCTGAATGGCCTATTTCGTATTTTTATTTACAGTCTTTTTGGTCCCCTCAGTTTTTTTCTCTAAGGGCAGTTGCTTAAACACCCTGAAAGTTTCCCTCGCTTCCTTTGTGGAACTCTTTATATTGGCAGTATAGTTATTGTGTATGGGTACACCACCCTGAGTGTGCCTGATCCCCTCTGAAATTGGAAGGTCAATAGGGTTGGACCTTGTTTCTGCTTGGATGGGAGACTGCCTGGGAATACCAGGTGCTGTAGGTTTTCTTTTTTTCTGCACCTTTAGAAGGGAGTTTCTAGGCTTAGTGCCTTTGGCTCCAAGTCAGGGTTGCCAGGTTGAAAACATTTTCCTGCCCAAAACCCGCACAAAGTTAAACCCCGCCCCGACGTAATCAACCCCTCCCTCGACGTCATCAACCCCGCCCCGACATACCCTCTGACGTCACTAACCCCGCCCCCGATGTAGCCGCTGACGTCACTAACCCCACCCCCGACATCATTAACCCTGCCTCTGCGGGGCTTCTATTGGACCAAATCGGACCAATAGAAGCCCCAGAAAAGTGCCCAAACCCACACCGTGGCTTTTTAAAAGCCGCCCAATTTCCCGCAGCCTGCAAAAAATGCCCGCAACCAGTCACGGAAAGCCGCCCAATTGTGCGGGAAACCCGCAGACCTGGCAACACTGCGCCAAGTTTCTGTGGGAAATGTTACATATTGCTATTTTCAGGGACTAGTGCTCTGGGCTCCATGGTAACCATGGAATCTCAGTGCTGCCATGGGGTCATTATCTCCAGGTGCAGTAGTTTCAGCAAATAGTTTTTTTTCTGGAAAATGACTGGCTTTCCACCTGAAGGTCACAGGGTTAAGGCTGGTTTATGCATCATATTAGAAGCTATGGCCCTTACCTCCTTTTCATATGGGGCATATTTTACTCTACTCTCCCATATTGCTTGCCTTGACAAGCAGTTCATTGCATAGCTGGGACAACTTACACTACAGTGCTAAAGGTTAGCTGTGGTGGTTTCCCACAGCAGCTCTGCTCTTCTAGTATTGCACTTTGACACTGGTCAAACTTGCATACCAGTTCCAGCTTCCACTGTACCTGTGGCACCTCTAGCTAGCTGTATGTTGCAGTGTCTCTAAGGCTTTTATTGCACTTTTGCATTTTTTCTTTGTATTGGACAGCTAGCTATATTGCAGAGCTACTTTAATTTAGCATTCTTCCCTGCACTTCTCCTCTAGGAAGCATTTCTGCTCTTTCCCCTTTGGCCCCCTAATCCACGGTTTCTCTGGTTGGCTGTTCTGGACCCTCATGTTCAGTTCCAGGCTTTGCCTTTCGGCATGGCTACGGCTCCATGCACCTTTTCCTAGATTTGGGAGTGTTGTGGCATTCTCTGCAAGGACGCATCAGAGTGCATCTCTCTCTAGATGAGTACCGAGAGTTTATTCTCCCGGGCCTCACTGTTGGAATCCTTGGCCTGGGTGGTCAACCTTCAAATGAGCCACCTCATCCCATCCCATACAGCTCTGGTACGATTTTTTTCTTGACCAAGGACTGGAGGATCTAGCTTCAGACTCGGGTGCGCAGTCTTGCTCGGGGCATCGAGTCCTCGGGTCTGGTAGTGCATTCATGTTTTGGGCTCTGTGGCAGCTACTGTCAGGCTTTCAAGGCAGAAACTAGGTTTGTGAGCCCTTGGGCCACTGCCGTGGAGCAGCAGTGGCAGGCAAAACCACCCCACACCAGAGACAAGGCAGAACTCTGACAGAAACAGCTAGACTTCACCTGCGCTTGACCGCCCTTCCCCAGGAGTTGAGCCCCGGGGTGCAGGCGGCCGGCAGGACTTACCGGACAGGGCAGGCACTGGATACAAACTAGGCTGAACAGGGACTGAGGGTCAGAGGGGAAAGGAATATACATGGGCAGCAAGGCAGGAAACTGGGCTAGGACTCACAGACAATACTACACAAAGCAGGAAATGGACAAGCTAAAGGACAGGAACTGAAAGCTGCCACGCAGCCACTGAAACAGGGTACAAATACTGACAGACAAGAGACAGGACTGAAAGCTGCAGAGCAGCAACTAAAACAGGGTACAAATACTAACAGACAAGAGACAGGACTGAAAGCTGCAGAGCAGCCACTAAGCAAGAGGCACAGACAAACAGAAACTAGACAAGGAATACAGACCAGAAACAAGAGTAGGGAAGTAAGCAAATAAACCTAAGCTAAACTACACACAGATAACTAGAAACAGACAAGGAACTAAACAAGAAACCAGACTAGGCAGAAGTGCAACAAAGCACCAACAAACCAGGGACCTTAGACGATGCAAAGGCCAACTCAGAAGGTTCCAGGTGGTAATAAACCCATCAGCAGCTGAAACTCACTGCAGGAATCATGAGGCAGCGACGGGTGAGGCTAGCTGCGAAACTTCAAACCAAGTCTGGAGGGCTGGAATATCTGGACCGGACCAGACCAGAAAGAAAGTCTGGAAAGTCTATGGCAGCCACCGGTTCTGGCCACCAGAGGGCAAGAGGAACACAAACCAAGACGCATACTGAAACACAGAGAGGCTTAACACACAGTATAGTGGAGTAATCAGAGCCATGCTGGAAGCAGCCAGCACACAGAGACAGACAGAACTAACTCAGGAAGAACAGACAGAAGCCAGCTCAGAAGCTAACCGCCGGAAATAAGGTGAGTCTGAGAGGGGTCACGACCACAATCATGACAGCTACTTTGGAGGTAGTGCCATTGGCTGTGAACACATACGACATCTACAGCTCTCGCTTCTTGGCAGGTGGTCTCCTGTGTCCCAGGAGTGTCAGTTCTGTATTCCATGGCTGTTCTCGGCACAGCTGCGCATGAACTGGTGGCTCCACAATTCTCCCTGTGGAGGGGATGCCTTGGTGCCTCCACAGTGGATGGTGGTGGTCACAGATGGAAGTCTTTTGGGCTGGAGAGCCCTTTGCCTCCTCCTTCCGCCTCCAGAGCTGTGGATGACATGGGAGACAGTGTGGCCAATCTCTTGCATGGACCTGTTTTTGGTGCTGTCTTTTAGCCTTTCAGGACATTACGGGCCAGGCGGTGCTTGTGCCATTGGAGAATGCGATGGCTTCTTCTTCAACAGGGTGGGACTTGGTCGGGCCCTGGTCACCAGGGCGTGTCACCCCCATGAAGTGGGCAGAGGACCTTGTGTTCCATTTCTCCGCAGCCCACTTTGCAGGCTTTTCCTGCAGTGAGCTTTCTTTTTCTGCTGTCTTTTGGTCTCAGTGGAATGGTTATTCTGCACCAGTTCTTCTTCAGTTTGGCCTCAGGTAGAGAGCTCTGGAGGTAGATCTGATGGTGTCCCGGCTGAACGCAGAGGTGCCTTCTTTCTTTCTTTTGTCATCAGAGAGAGGGCAGTTTGGCAGGGCTGGTTGTTCACCTGTTTCTTATCCGGAGGATGTTCTTCGATAATGTTTCCTCCGTGGCCTCTCTCTGGCCGAGTTTTTTTTTGGATCGCTCTCCACCGGGGATGAGTCATTCTGGTGGCTCCGGATTGGTCATGGTGCTCATGGTATGTGGATCTGGTGCGGCTCCTGGTGGCGCCTCCATTTCGAATTCTGCTAGACTCCGGGCTCTTTCTTCAGGGTATGTTACAGAGTGGAGGATCCCTCTTTGGTCTTAAGGCCTGGGTTTTTTGAGAGGTTGACTGAGGAACAGAGTTCTTTGGACACAGTGATTACTGCTCTATTTTGAGCTTTTATGTGGTTCACTTCGACCGCATATTCTCGGGTGTAGAGGATTTTTTGAGGCATGGTTGCGGCCCACACTTGGTCTCCATTGCAGGCATCTGTTCCTCAGCGATCTGATTTCTTTCTGCATGACGGATTGCAGAAGAGCCTGGCCTCTAATTTGCTTTTGGTGCAGGTGTCGATAGCATGCTTCTGGGAGAGAATGTCAGGCACTGCTCTGGCTTCACACCCAGATGTGATACATTTCTTGCAGAGTGCTTTGCTCCTCTGCTGCTGCGACCTTGTTCGCCCTGAAACCCCATTCTTGTTCTCTGATCCTAGCTTAGGGCTCCTTGTCTACCAAGCATTGCTTCAGACTCCTTTTGATCCTTTGCAGAAGGCTTCGCTTAGGAGCTTACTCGCAAGTGGTGTTCTTGGTTGCCAATTCTTCGGCATGCAAAGTGTCTGAATTTTTAGCGCTGCCGTGCCGAGCTGCTTTTCTGCAATTTGCTGATTCTGGAGTGACCTTGCATACGGTTCCTCCTCTTTTTACGCCAGATCCGTAGTAAACAAAACAACAATAGTAACAGACTGGATCACGTCAGAAAACCTTGATCTACTTTTCATCACTGAAACCTGGATCCATGATCAAAAGGACCCCATAATCCTAGATCTCTGCCTCTCAGGATACAAAATCGCTCACTGGACCAGAAAGGAAAAGAGAGGCGGAGGCATAGCATTAATCTATCACATTGAAACCACTGCCGAGTCCATAACACCCCAACTTGAAATTGCCTCAATCAGAATCCACAACAAAACCCTGCTTGATCACCTGAATTGTGTCTTGTTTTATAGACCACCAGGTAATTGGAACAATGGCCAGACAATCTTCACAGACTTCATTTCGAACATATGTGCAACCAACGCCAATATACTAATATTAGGAGACATCAACCTGCACCTAGAAGACCCAAACTATACAAACGCACGAGAATGTAAGGAATTCCTTCACTCATGGGAACTTAGATGGCCACAAATGCAAGCAACCCATGCCAAAGGGCATACGCTCGACCTCATCTCACATAAACTGTCAACAGACCAGAACCTCATAATAACAGATATCAAATGGACAGAAACACCATGGACCGATCATTACAAACTAAACCTATCCCTAAAATGGAGAAAGAAGGGCTCAAACCGCACACAAGAACACACAGCCTACAGCACCAGAGGCCAAATAGACCCGAAAACATTCTGGTTACAGATATAAAATAATGAATGGACAGCACAAATGGACTCCACACACTGCCTCACAGAATGGGATAAAATATGCAGAAGCATACTAGACGAAATAGCACCCTTACGAAGAAGAACCTCTTGTAGGCATAACACTATACCATGGTTCAATGATGAACTGAAAACATTAAAAACACAATCCAGGAAACTCGAACGAGCATGGAAAAAGATAAAAGATGAACACACATTCAATGCATGGAAACAGATACAAAGAAAATACAAATACGCAATAAGACAAACCAAAAGGACATAAACTCAAAATAGGGCCTGATCACAAAGACATGAAGAAACTATACCAACTCGTCAACAAACTAGTAGACACTATGGCGGTCACCACAACCAATACTGACATTCTATCTGCAGACAAACTTGCTAAATACCTCCTGCGGGAGGTGGTGGAAATGAAAATGGTAAAGGAATTCAAACATGCGTGGGATAAACATAAAGAATCCTGTTCAGAAGGAATGGATCCTCAGGAGCTTAGCCGAGATTGGGTGGCAAGAGCCAGTATTGGGAGGCGGGGATAGTGCTGGGCAGACTTCTACGGTCTGTGCCAGAGCCGGTGGTGGGAGGCGGGACTGGTGGTTGGGGGGTGGGGATAGTGCTGGGCAGAATTATACGGTCTGTGCCAGAGCCGGTGGTGGGAGGTGGGGCTGGTGGTTGGGGGGCAGGGATAGTGCTGGGCAGACTTATATGGTCTGTGCCCTGAAAAAGACAGGTACAAATCAAGGTTAGGTATACACAAAATGTGGCACATATATGAGTTATCTTGTTGGGCAGACTGGATGGACCGTGCAGGTCTTTATCTGCCGTCATCTACTATGTTACTTCAATGAAAAAATTACAAACCTACGCAACACGCTACCTCAGGACAATACCAATATCGAAATCTTCATCAATAGTCTGGATCCAGCCCCCGGAGAATACCCAGCTGACCGAACTTGGTCAAACTTCATTCCCCTCACCGCCGAAACAGTCACCCAGGCGATCAAAAGGTTCTCTAACACCCACTGTAAATTGGATACCTGCCCCAGCTACCTAATGAAATCTGCCCCTGACCGCTTCATAACTGACCTCACATCCCACCTAAACTACATGCTTCAACAAGGTCTCTTCCCCAAGGAAAACGGCAACATCGTACTCACTCCAATACCAAAAGACACCAAGAAAAATACAAACGAAATCACCAACTATCGACCAGTAGTATCAATCCCACTGGTAATCAAATTGATGGAAAGTATGGTAACCAAGAAACTTACTGATTATCTAAACAAATTCTCAATATTACATGAATCACAATCAGGATTTCGCCCCCTTCATAGCACTGAAACAGTACTAGTTACTCTGTTAGCGAACTTCACGCAAGAAATAGCAACAGGAAAAAATATACTTCTCCAATTCGACATGTCCAGTGCATTCGACATGGTAAACCATAATATACTACTAAAACTCCTAGACTACTTCGGGGTCGGAGGAAATATACTCAGTTGGATCAAGGGTTTCCTAACCACTAGAACATATCAAGTGAAATCAAACTCAAACATATCATCACTGTGGAAAGCAGACTGCGGAGTACGTGAAGGATCACCACCATCACCGATCCTTTTCAACCTAATGATGACCCCACTAGCCAAGTCCTTATCCGACCAAGGTCTTAACCCTTTCATCTATGCGGACGGTGTCACAATATACATTCCTTACAAACCCGATCCAACAGAAATCACCAACAAATTTTAGCTCAGCTTGAACATCATGGACTCATGGGCAAATGCATTTTAACTAAAACTCAATACAGAAAAAACTCACTGCCTCATCCTCTCATCCCAATACAACGTGAACAACCCCATAAATATAAACACCCCAGACTACACCCTCCCCATCTCAGACAGGCTGAAACTCTTTGGCGTTACAATCGACCGCAACCTAACACTAGAGAGAGCCAAGTGAAATCCACAACTAAGAAAATGTTCCATGCAAAGTGGAAACTCATATTCGTGAAACCATTCTTCCCAAGGGAAACATTCCAGAACCTGATGTAATCAATGGTACTAAGCCACCTAGATTACTTCAATGGAATTTATGCGGGATGCAAAGAACATCTCATAAAGAAACTTCAGACCGCTCAAAACATGGCAGCCAGGCTTATATTTGGAAAAACGCGATTTGAAAGTGCCAAGCCCCTTCGTGAAAAATTGCACTGGCTCCCAATCAAAGAACGTATTGCTTTCAAAATCTACACCCTGGTTCATAAGATTATGTACGGTGAGGCCCCGGGATACATGACAGACCTCATCGACCTACCAATTAGAAATACAACAGGATCAACAGGAACATATCTAAACCTCCACTACCCAAGCTGCAAAGGACTCAAATACAAATCAACTTATGCATTCAGCTTTTCCTACATAAGCACACAACTTTGGAATGCACTACCAAAAGCTGTGAAAAAAAACGTATAATCACCTAAACTTCTGTAAATCACTAAAAGCTTACCTGTTCAAAAAGTCATACGTTACTGACCCTACTTAAATACCTGAACCCAGCAACACGACGAAACCAAAGAACGTAATGGACATAACGTAACTCTTCCTCTGTATGATTCCCTAATATGTTTGTTTGTTTGTTCCAGATGAACCCTATTCTACCATAACATCACTGTGTAACTGTTTATACCGGAATTGGCAAATGCCTCTACGGTACTATTGTAAGCCACACTGAACCTGCAAATAGGTGGGAAAATGTGGGATACAAATGTAACAAATACATTTTACCAGCTGTGGTTTGGCCTTTCTTCTATATCAGCCTCTCTTTCTTCCCTCCTTTCAGGAGGGGGATTTTCATGTAGAGCTTTGTCTTCTGATTGTTCGGAGGGTTATCCTCCGGCATTTGCAGATGTTGCATGTTTTTCAGCTTTCTGATCTTCCCTTTGTCCTTCTTGCTGGTTCTTGCCATGGGACGGCGGCCTCTGATCCAGCTATTTCTCGTTGGATTGCAGATACTTTTTATTTCCATGGATCTTTTGGAAGGTCGCGTCCCGCCAGTGGTGTTGCAGGCTTGTTCTACGAGGTTGCTATCTACATCTTGGGTGGAACGGGTGTGCTTTCGATATTCAGATGGTGCCTTTACAGTGGCTGTTCTGTCTTGGGAGCAGCGACTTCCCACCCTAATTAGAGATTGCTTTGGTACATCCCACCAGTTCCTGGATTCATGTGCTGCATACGCTAAGGAAGGTAAAAGTATGCCTTACCTGCTGATAATTTTCTTTCCTTTAGTAGCAGCAGATGAATCCAGGATCCCACCCTCTGTCAGCCGCGTTTGTTTTGCCTGTCTGTTCTAGTCCTGGTCTTTAGTTAAAAAAAAAAAAAAACCCACAAAGAAAAAAAAAAGAGAGTGAGAACAGAAACCACTGAAGAGGAGTCCATTGTGGTCATGGTTTCTTTAAGTCGGACTGACAAGTTTCTATTCTGTTTGGTTGGTTAGGAAGGCTTCCTGGTTTTTTGTCTGATTCTGCTTGGTGATGAGACATATACTGAAGTGAAGGAGGAGCTGATCTTCTAGTATCACTGCCTTCAGCTTTGTAATCACTAGCTCTACCTGCTAATAGATGGACACAACCCATCAGTTCCTGGATTCATCTGCTGCTACTAAAGGAAAGAAAATTATCAGCAGGTAAGGCATAATTTTACCTTAGCAGATATGATACTGAGTTGAGATGTCATGTTGTACACTATGTTTGGAAGCGACTTCATTACAAAGCATATAATCAGTTTGTTGACTTTTTATGTGAGGCTAATAGAACTCAAGAGCACTTCCTCTGAGATATGGCCTTCTTGTATTTCTGTGGCTGTATTAACCAGGTTGACAAATTGAGGGAAGTTAGGTTGGGATGCAGTAGTTTGCCTCTATTTTGTGTAGTCTTGGTGTTGCAAAAGGAAGACTGGGGGGGGGGGGGGAGGCGGGGGAGGAGACATGTGCAGCAATAGAGGGAACCATTGCTGTCTTCGCCAATAGAGCACCACTAGTATTAAGTGAGCTGCTTCATGATGGGCTTTCTGTAAAGTTCTTGAAATGAGAGATATAGGAAGGATACACATACAGTAGGCCCTGTTGCCACTGAATTTGAAAAGCATCTTCTGCAATTCTTTTCGGATCTGGAAGCCTGGAGCAAATTCTCCGACATTTAATATTCTGTGGGGATGCAAAGGGATCTGTTGATGGAATTCCCCACATTAGAAAAGGGAGTGCGTAACGGTAATGGTTTGCTAAAGGGGATTACCGGTAACATGCTGAAGGCGCTACAAGTAGTTCAAAATGCTATAGCTGAGTGATTAAAGGTGTTTCTCGCTGTGAGCCAATTTTGAAATCACTGCATTGGCTCCCTGTAAAATTTTGCATTGAATTTAAAATTTTATTGCTAGTTTTTAAAATATTGAATGGTAATATTTCACGAACTCTTAGTGCCACTCTAAGATGTTATCAACCTACTCGTTCTCTGAGATCATCTCTGAAATAGCTACTTGATGTGCCTTCATTTCATCAGGTTTATTTGGAAGAATGCAGATCTATTTTCTACATCAAAGGTCCAAAATTATGGAATGCTTTGCCCATTGAACGTTAAGTACAAAATATGGACCAGTTTAAAAAAAGCATTGAAAACTCATTTATTTCTTCAGGCTTTTGGTTCCTTTGATGTATGATATTATTTTAATACCATGTAAATTTTAATCTGCTGTATGTTTTAATTTTAGAGTAACACAGTAATTTTTTTATAGTTTGTTGTGTATTGTTGTATTGTGTATTGTTCTGTCCTTTTATATTTTGTATGTGATTTGCTCCACGCTTAGACTTTTATAGATTTATCGGGTTATAAATAAAGTTTTATTATTATTATAATTATTCATGAGGATCCAGTTATCGACTGAGCATATCTGCTATTTTGTTTTGCTTCCCTGGAAGATATAATGCTACTATATGGGAGTATAGATTGTAAGCTCTTTGAGCAGGGACTGTCTTTCTTCTATGTTTGTGCAGCGCTGCGTATGCCTTGTAGCGCTATAGAAATGCTAAATAGTAGTAGTAGTAATCACCAGATCACAAATACCTAGTGCTTCCCTACACAGAATCTGGGATCCCATTCCTCTTTGCTTGTTGATGCAGAACATTGCAACTTAATTGTCCATACAGATATGAATAACTTGTGTTGTAAATGAGCCTGAAATGCCTACAGAAGTAATCAGATAGCTCTGGCTCTAAGAGGTTTATACTGTTGTGCTAATCTTGGGCAGTCCACTCACCCTGTGTATGTAAATTGAATTAAGTGAGCAACCCAGCCTCTCTTGTAAGTTGGATTGTTGGGTCTGGAGGTTGAAAAGGAGTTCCCTATCTGGTGTTGGAGAGTAATGTCTACCATTGAAATACTGCTTTTATTTGGTGATTTTAAGTAATCTTGGTGGAGATGGACTTACTGATTTGACACCAGTGATCTTTGAGTTGCCACTGAAGAGGCCTCATTCAAAGTCTGGCTAGAGGTGTGACATGAACAATCGCTGCCAAATGACGCAGAAGAATCAGAATTGATCTTGCTGTTGCAACCTGAGGGGAAGACAACCAGGGAAGGCTTATTATCACTTCTGCTCTGTCCCTTGGTAGTGTGGTTAAGTTTTGACATGTTATTATGGATGCTCCAAAAAGTCTATTGTCTGCATGGGTAGTAGGGTTGATTTTTTTGACGTTTATTAGGAAACCCAGTTCGGTGAGGATCCACATCATTTTGAGTAGGGTAAGGTTTAGTTGAAATGGGGATGAGGCCTTGATGAGCCAGTCATCCAGATAAGGGAAGATGAATAATCCTATCTCACAGAGATGTGACACTACTGCCACCACACATTTGGTGATTATTTGTGGGGCTACCAAGAGGCCAAAAGGAAGTACTTTTTGTTGTTAGTGTTGTGATCCTACTGAAAATCTCAAATATCTTCTGAATGCTGGATGAATTGGTATGTGAAGGTATACATCCTTGAGATCCAATGAGGCCAAACAGTCTTTGTGCAGAAGAGGTAAAATGGTATGAAGAGAGATTTGTTGAGGCCTAAGAGATCCAAGATGGCTCTCATACCGCTTTTCTTCGGAATCGGAAAGTAACGGGAGTAGAAACCCTTGTTAAATTGGAAGGGCTGTAAATCCTCTATTATATCCGCCAGAAGAAGGTGGTCAGCTTCATCTTGCAATTGTTAAGTTGATGGGACAGTATTGCATAAGTTCAACTGTTGTTGATCGGTGGCCTCATTTGAAAATCTTAAAATCCATGGGTCCGTGGTTATTGATGTCCAGTGGATGTAAAAAAAAAAAAATTGGATTCAACCCCTCACTGGTAATTCGGGTTTTGGTGGCATGTCAAAAACTAGCAGTTAGTTTGGAATTCTGGGATTGAGAAGGCTCTTGTGTTGCGCTGGCCTTGTGGGTGATGGTACTGATAAGATTTTTGAGACAGCACACTGAGCAGAAGGTTTCAGTGTATTATCGACGAT
This sequence comes from Microcaecilia unicolor, assembly GCF_901765095.1. NCBI lineage: Eukaryota > Metazoa > Chordata > Amphibia > Gymnophiona > Siphonopidae > Microcaecilia > Microcaecilia unicolor. Next base: position 188,698,706 of record NC_044038.1, on the reverse strand, counting down.
GACACCCAGATCCCTTTCTTGGTCCGTAACTCCTAACGTGGAACCTTGCATGACGTAGCTATAATTCGGGTTCTTTTTTCCTCACATGCATCACCTTGCACTTGCTCACATTAAATGTCATCTGCCATTTAGCCGCCCAGTCTCCCAGTCTCGCAAGGTCCTTCTGTAATTTTTCACAATCCTGTCGCGAGTTAACGACTTTGAATAACTTTGTGTCATCAGCAAATTTAATTACCATGCTAGTTACTCCCATCTCTAAATCATTATAAATATATTAAAAAGCAGCGGTCCTAGCACAGACCCCTGAGGAACCCCACTAACTACCCTTCTCCATTGTGAATACTGCCCATTTAACCCCACTCTTTCCTATCCTTCAACCAGTTTTTAATCCACAATAGGACTTTTCCTCCTATCCCATGACCCTCCAGTTTTCTCTGTAGCCTTTCATGAGGTACCTTGTCAAATGCCTTTTGAAAATCCAGATACACGATATCAACCAGCTCCCGTTTGTCCACATGTTTGTTTACTCCTTCAAAGAATTGAAGTAAATTGGTCAGGCAAGATTTCCCCACACAAAAGCCGTGCTGACTCGGTCTCAGTAATCCATGTCCTCGGATGTGCTCTGTAATTTTGTTTTTATAATAGCCTCTACCATGTTCCCCGGCACTGACGTCTGACTCACCGGTCTAAAATTTCCCGGATCTCCCCTGGAACCTTTTTTAAAAATGGGCGTTACATTTGCCACCCTCCAATCTTCCAGTACCACGCTCGATTTTAAGGATAAATTACTAGGATAAAATTCTAGGACTAGGGGGCATGCGATGAAACTACAGTGTAGTAAATTTAAAACAAATCAGAAAAGTTTTTCTTCACCCAACGCGTAATTAAACTCTGGAATTCGTTGCCGGAGAACGTGGTGAAGGCGGTTAGCTTGGCAGAGTTAGACGGTTTCCTAAAGGACAAGTCCATAAACTGCTACTAAATGGACTTGGGAAAAATCCACAATTCCAGGAATAACGTATAGAATGTTTGTACGTTTGGGAAGCTTGCCAGGTGCCCTTGGCCTGGATTGGCCGCTGTCGTGGACAGGATGCTGGGCTCGATGGACCCTTGGTCTTTTCCCAGTATGGCATTACTTATGTAAATCTTCTGGAAAGGATATTGTTTCTTTGAATTGTTTTGTTTTAGAATTGTACAAAAATGATTTTCTGTAATTTGACTGTTCTATGTTATCGTCTTCAAGTGTCTCTAATGTAGTGCAGTCGTCCTTTATACTGTTTATTTTCCTTGACTGGGGGGCTCATTTTCAAAGCACTTAGACATACAAAGTACCATAGTAATCTGTGGTACTTTGTTGTCTAAGTGCTTTGAAAATGAGCCCCTTTATCTCCAAAGAGCATATTGCCCATGCAGGGTGCATCTGCCACTCTTTCATGGAGATCATCTCAAAAGGCTGACACTTTTTAACCAGGCCGGTCATCGTGAAGCAATGGCTACTACTGCTCCTCATACTGCAGTATTGTATGTGTTGTAAGATGTGCAAATCATATTCTTGGAACAATCTTCCATATCTGCCATTAGAGATGTGAATGCAAACTTTGCTGGTAGTGCAAAGGCCTCAATGCAACCCTTCCATGTTTTGTATAAGTACTGTGTATAATGAAACTGGTGGACTGCAAAACTTGCATTGAGCATTGCATTCTGATAAACCCATAACTTTTGATCTTTGGATGGAGGAAAATTGGAGAATTTGTGGGTACTCTTGTGTTTTCTCATTGCCGATTTTGCCACTACCCACTGACATGGATGCTTTTGTTTCCCGTGGCCCATTGTGTCTTGCACTCTGTATTTGACCTTGAGGCTTTTCTTATTGGCTCTAGTTGAATAAGGTGTTGTCCAAATAAGTCTTGTGATATTCTAGTAAAACTTCATGAAGCGGGAATGCTGCTATTTCCTTTGGTGCATCTAAGTAGTGTAAAACGCTTAGACAACTTACTCTAGGATCTGGCTTCGAGGAAGATGGAATCTCTAGTGATTTTGCCATTTTAAGTAAGAATCTTGGATAATTAGTGTCCTCTGGTTGAGTTGTTGGACGGATTCAGGAAGTGAAGGGCTCGATGGGATACCCGGTGTATCTCTGCTGGATGATGGGCAGGATTCCGGTGATAGTGAGTGAGAGCGACTGTGAATATCCCTGGGAATGGATTCTGACTCAGAGTGCTTCAGAAGTGGGCATGGACCAGGAGCGTTTTCATGAAGGTGGAGATGACCTTGGTATAGCATCCATCAAAGGTGAAATCCTTCTGAGAGGCGAAGTTGGCTTCAGACTCTGAAGTTGGTGGTAATTCTGTTGTTGCAAAAATTGTTGTAGTGACTTCAGCATTTCTAAAGGTACCTATTAAGATGATTGATTTACAGGCTGTTGCTGCAATTGTGGTGGTGACAGTGATGATGCAGAATGTCTGCTTGATGCATGAGATGAGCCTAATTTATGAGTTGAAGAGTGAGAGTGGTGGGAACCTGATCTGCTTTGTCTCTCTTTTTCAGGCTTTGTGTACTTATTATGGTGTTTTCTCAGGGCCGAAGCTGCCCTTGGACTAAGCTGGGGATTCTTGAAACAACATCGGGTACTCCGATTGGTAATGAAATGGGAGTGGAGTCTGTCTTGATGAGCGCAGTTTGATGCATTTCGGTGTCGGGAGTTGGTCGGGAGGTCTCCTGCCACATGACTCCATAGCGTCAGACATGAGCGGAGCTTGAGAGCCTCGAGGGGAGTCTGAGCTGAGCTATGAAGATCTCGCTCTGAGGAGTCTTTTTACTAAGCTGCGGCAAAAGGGGGCCTGCGCTGGCAGCTTGTGTTTTTGACGCATGCTGAGCCCTCTTTTACTGCAGCAGGTAAAAAGCTGCTTTTTTTTTTCTAAAGAAATGACCATGTGGCAAGTGAAGCACTTGCCACGTGGCAATTTCGGGGGGAGCAGTTACCGCCACCCATTGAGGTGGCGGTAAGGGCTCCCACGCTAACCTGACAGTAACCAAGCAGCGCTCGGCACTGCCCGATTACTGCCGGGTAAATACCGGTGCTACAAAAATTATTTTTGTAGTGCCAGAAATGGCGTGCGCTGGGGGTGGGAACTACCGCTGGGCTGCTGCAGTAGCTGAACAGTACTTCTGGTTTACTGAGCGGTAAGCCCGCGTTGGGCTTGCCGTCGCTTAGTAAAAGTCCTCCCCTGAGTGATTCAATTCCCCCTGTGGAATATCTGCCCTGAGCTCCTTGCTCTTTAGCAGAGGAGTGCAAAGAGGGCTTTTCCCCAGTGTTTTTGCCGGTACTCACCCTGGAAGTAGACACAAGGGGACTCTGGGACCTCTCTCTTGATTTGGAAGAGAGGGGGGTATGTTTTAGTAGATTGAGTATTTAGTGTCGAAGACCTGGCAGACTGCATATAATCCTTGAGTTTTAATTTGCAGATTTTTAACGCTCTAGGCATCATACTGGCACAATCTGGGCAATGATGGACATCATGTTCTGATCCCAGACATCTAATGCACTCAGAATGCAAGTCAGTTTGTGACATTTTATAGTTACAACGCTGACAGCGTTTCAGTCTTGGTTTTCTTTCTGATGGCAAATAATAAGTCAGTCAAATTGAATTGTGAAAGTTTGAATCGTGGTATTTTTGGTTATTCGTATGCTGAGAGAGAGAAGTTGAAGAGAGGTACTGCTGCTACTGCTGAAAAAATAAAACTACTGTAGAGTTTTCTGTAGTTTGTACTGTCCAGGTTGGTTCCGTCACAGTGACGTTGCCACTTGTATGGTTGTAAGATACTGTCTGTCTATGGAGAAATAACATCACACAGAGATTGGCATTGTATCATCAAGTCAGCAGATTCACAAACAAACTTAATAGGAGCTTTCATCAATAATGGATTGATTGTGTCACTTGGCACAGACTTTGATCGAATGTATTAGTAAAAAAAAAAAAAAAAAAAAAGCTGATAGGTAAACAGACTTGTTTTGTCACATTCATAAAACAAAGAAATCCTCTCTGACCCTACCAGAGAAGACGATGAGTTCACTTTTAGGGTAGAATCCAAAGTACTTTATCTATTAGGGATCAAGGTTAAATGTAACCTGGTGTTAGTTTATAATAGTCTGTGCCAATTACACCAGAATCTAGTTCATTTTTTATTATTTTTAATTTGCAGTGCTCAGTTGTGCTGTAGTGCCTTTTAAACCATAAAATCCATATGGAATAAGACCTCAGCTGCCAAACATCACAGCACATATCCTTCCTTCCTTCCTTTCCTTGCTTTATAAGTATAACGAATCTTGTGCTGACCCAGTAAGATATGCTCTGTCTACTAACAGTCCGTAGCAAATATCTTAAATGAAAAAATCTTCACTTATCTTTACTGAGTAGATGTGTGGACTGAGTTTACTCCATGTCTCTCAGTGAAAAGTGTTCTGTGTTTAAAATCCTCTTTTCTTCTCGCTATTCCAGACGTGGGGACCACGTTTCACTCTTGGCGCTTTTTCAAGGGAATGTATTTCCAATCTAATAAATAAGCTACAAACATGCTTCCATTAACACTTGAAATCATCTTTGTTATATATGTGGTTTAAAAGGCACTACAGCACGACTGAGCACTGCAAATTAAAAATAATAAAAAGTGAACTAGATTCTGGTGTAATTGGCACAGACTACTACTACTACTACTATTTAGCATTTCTATAGCGCTACAAGGCGTACACAGCGCTGCACAAACATAGAAGAAAGACAGTCCCTGCTCAAAGAGCTTACAATCTAATAGACAAAAAATAAATAAAGTAAGCAAATCAAATCAATTAATGTGAACGGGAAGGAAGAGAGGAGGGTAGGTGGAGGCGAGTGGTTACAAGTGGTTACGAGTCAAAAGCAATGTTAAAGAGGTGGGCTTTCAGTCTAGATTTAAAGGTGGCCAAGGATGGGGCAAGACATAGGGCTCAGGAAGTTTATTCCAGGCGTAGGGTGCAGCGAGACAGAAGGCGCGAAGTCTGGAGTTGGCAGTAGTGGAGAAGGGAACAGATAAGAAGGATTTATCCATGGAGCGGAGTGCACGGGAAGGGGTGTAGGGAAGGACGAGTGTGGAGAGATACTGGGGAGCAGCAGAGTGAGTACATTTATAGGTTAGTAGAAGAAGTTTGAACAGGATGCGAAAACGAATAGGGAGCCAGTGAAGTGTCTTGAGGAGAAGGGGTAGTATGAGTAAAGCGACCCTGGCGGAAGACGAGATGGGCAGCAGACTAGAATCCAAAGTAGCCAAACAAGTTTATTTGTTAAGTTTGCCATCAAAATTCAGTGTGATATTAGAGACTATAAACAAACTAAACTCAAAACATTCTCTTCCAAAGAAAGCAGGTTAAGAAAAGATATGATAGAAACATTCAAATATTTTTTGGGCTTCGATAAAATCCCATCAAAAAGAAAATCAAGGACACGGGTCATAATACAAAGTGGGAAGGGAGAAGCTCATCAGAAATATTATTTTAATGAAAGGGCAGATTATAGTTGGAATAACCTATAAGCAGAGATGATAGTACTCAAAACACTGATTGAATTCAGTGTGCTTGGAACAGTTTCAGAGGGCAGTCATAAGGGTGAGATGAGCGACGGAGTCTCTAAATACAGGCATTTGGATGAGCTAAGGAGTCCTTATCTACCAACAACTACTATTTGGTATGTTAGAAACTGAGACTTCTTTTTGCATTTTTGGGGGGAGTTTGCACTGTTATGACCTGGCCTGGCATGGACCATGCATTGGGACCCTTGTTCAAGAATTTTGGTGTTCTTTGTGTGGTGTACACTTATTCTGGAAGTTGCAGACGTTGTTATGAAAATGGTTGAAGTCCTGCCATAAATAACAAAAACGCATACTGATTGCTTGTGCTCTTACAAACCTGTTTTATACCAGTTTCACAATGTGCATATGCAGTCATGAAGATAATTTGCTAATTTGTTTAATAAACATTTAGGTAGGAGAGGCTCTTGCTCAGTTAAATCACTTCTGACCACCTAAGTGCCGATATTCAGCGGCACTTAGCCGGACAGTGCCACTGAATAGCACCACAGGCTGTTCCTGCACTGTCCAGTTAATGCTGGAGCAGTCTGTGGATGAAGCATGGAAGGAGCCAGGACCTAACTGGTTAGCAGTCATATTCAGACCGCCAACTGGTTAGGTAAGTGACTAAAGTTAGGTCAGTAAAAAGGCTGCCCTAGCTTTAGCCGCAAAGCTAACTGGGCACCGATCTGAATATTGGCCGGTGCCCAGTTAGCTTCCGGGTTGCGGCACTCATTGGCAAATGTATACTATCCTACATCACTTTTTGTACTGTTAATCACAAGTTGTTAGCCACATTGAACATGATCTCTTGGGATAATGTGAGAGAGAAATGAAATTAAATAAATATTAGATATTTTTCAGAGATTCGATATAGTTACTGACTTGTATTCTAGCTATCCTGGAGTTGGAGTAGTAGTGTGTCTTGCCGTTGAGGAGATCTTTGCTTTACTCTCCAGAATCATACCTTGAAGGAATATTATGGAGATAATGTGTTTGGACCTTGGGTTAGGAAGGATGACTTTGTTGCAGGAATAATTCTTGATAGTAGGAGAGAGCCCTGAAGGATTCACTCTTACAGTATCTGATGGCTGGAATGTTCTTGGTTTGACTACCATAATTCTAGATTGTAAACAGTGGTGTACCAAGGACGGGGCAGTTCACCCCGGGTGCACACTGCAAGGGGGTGTAGGGAGCATGTCTGCTCCGCTGGTTCCCTGCTCTCTTTGTTACTTCCTGTTCTGGAGCAGGGAACTGGCGGAACTGACAGCCACGCGACTACTCCCTGCACCCCCAGGAGGTGATGCGCCTGGGAGAGGGGGGTAGGGGTATGCAGTGGCAAACCGCCTCGGGTGGCAGCCGACATAGAAACGTCACTGATTGTAAGCCCTTTGGGGATTGGAAAATGCCTACTCAACCTGAATGAAATTTGCCTTGAGTTACGAATAAAAAAGTGTGAGCTAAATCCTGAAATAAAATTAATTGCAAATGTTCTGCCATAAGTGTCAAAACTGCAGTATTAATTGACTGGGAATTCTCTTGGTTGATTCTTGTATTTGGGGCAATGAACTATTTCTGCCCTTTTTCACTTTGTATTTTTTTCTCTTTCTCTCTCGGCTTGCAGGATGGGAACCCCTTTGCTCCTTTTTGGGACCATTTTGATGTTGATTTTAGTGGGTCAGAGCTCTTTGGAGGTCTTTCTTTCAGTTCGTATTATAAAGATCAGTGGTTGAGAAGGTATGAAGGGCACAGCTGAAGAGCAAGACTGGGAGGTGAAAGTGTGAGCATGCAAACTTGGCAAATTCACAACATTTCATTGATTTGTATATGGGGAGGGAGATGTTACCCTACAATCTGGTATTGTCCTGATACAATATTTGTCTTGTTAATTTGATAAGTGTAAAGAGCCTTTCTACGAGGACAAGCAGGCTTACAATTCTCACGTGGGTAGACGCATCCAATGCGCATGTGCAAGTGTCTTCCCACCTGCTGCGCGGCCGCGGCTTTCAGTTTCATTTTCTCCTTGTGAAAAGCAGTGGCTTTTTTTGCTTGTTCCTCAAACGTCTGGGAGAGAGCTATTTTTTGTGCCTTTCGGCTGTGTTTGCAACCAACTTACTTTTTTCTCTTGCGGTCCCTAGCTTTTTTGCCCACTTTTTAATTTCTTTTCTTTTTCGGCACGGGCCAGTTTTAGGCCTGCTCGGTCGGGCCCCTTTTTTGTGCCGCCTTCTCCTTTTTTTAGGCACCACTGTGACTTTTAATTTTGCTGAAGCCGTTTTTCCATGTATGTCATTGAAGACTCCCAGGTGCTTCAAACACTGACCATCTCAGGAAAAGACACCCATTCTTGGTGTCTACAGTGCTTCGGGCCCATTCCATTCCCCGTAGAAGTGGAGGATCAGCCCAGGGCCAAGATGTTTGAGGTCCTGGACTACACCTCCCCTCATAAAAAGGCAGTGATGGCTCCTCTCCACGAGTTACTCAAGGCAGTCCTCGTTCGGAACTGTGGTCCCCAAGAAAAATAACACCCAGTATCGGATCCACGGTGAACCTGGGTTGGTGAGGTCTCAGTTACCCCTTGACTCCATGGTGGTGGATGCCGCTCTAAAAAAAAACCCCAGGATTAGTAGGCACTGTGCCTTGGCTCCCCCAGGCAGAGAAGCTAGAACCCTGGACTCTTTTGGGAGAAAAAATACTTCCAGCCCACAGGAAGTATCTTTGGTTTTGGCTGGGAACACATCACTTTCAGTACTGCGTGTTGCCTTTTGGCCTCGCGTCAGCTCCCAGGATTTTACCTAGTGGTAGTCACAGCATCACTATGCAGACTGGGAGTCCATGTATTCCCTAATCTCAATGATTGGTGAAAAGCACCTCCGAGGACGGTGCTCGGGAGTCCATGTAGATGACTAGGGTTCTTGATCAACTACCCCAAGTCCCATCTTCATCCTGTTCAACAGTTGGAGTAGGAGCCCTGCTCGATACAAAGAATGTCCGAGCTTACCTCCCGGGGCTGTATGTGGACAATCTTCTTTCGCTAGATTCTAAGGTTCGGACATCACAGCTGGTCACAGCTCGGCAGATGTTGAAATTGTTGGGCTACATGGCTTCCACAGTGTACGATACACCCATGGCACGTCTACACATGAGATCTTCTCAATGGACCCTGGCTTCTCAGTGATATCAAGCCACGGGAAGTTTAGAAGATGTCATCCAAGTGTCCCCGGAGCTTGCACATTCCCTTCAATGGTCGACAATTTGACCTTAAGACTTCCGTTTCAAATTCCTCAGCCACAAAAAGTGCTGACGATGGAGGCATCTCTCCTAGGTTGGGGAGCTCATGTAGATGGGCACACTCAAGGAGCTTGATCCTTCAGGAAACGGATCTTCAGCTCAATCTCCTGGAGCTCCGAGTGACATGGATTAATGAGACAAAGTCAACATGGATTTAGTGAAGGGAAATCTTGCCTCACCAATCTACTACATTTCTTTGAAGGGGTGGATAAAGGTGAGGCGGTAGATATTGTGTATCTGGATTTTCAGAAGGCGTTTGACAAAGTACCTCATGAAATTGGAGAGTCATGGGATAGAAGGTAGTATTCTATTGTTGATTAAAAACTGGTTAAAAGATAGAAAACAGAGAGTAGGGTTAAATGGTCAGTATTCTCAATGGAGAAGGGTAGTTAGTGGGGTTCCCCAGGGGTCTGTGCTGGGACCGCTGCTTTTTAATATATTTGTAAATGACCTAGAGGTGGGAGTAACTAGTGAGGTAATTAAATTTGCTGATGACACAAAGTTATTCAAAGTCTTTAAATTGCAGGAGGATTGTGAAAAATTACAAGGGGACCTTACGAGACTGGGCATCTAAATGGCAGATGATGTTTAATGTGAGCAAGTGCAAAGTGATGCATGTGGGAAAGAGGAACCTGAATTACAGAAGATACAAATTAAACAAGAAACTAAAGAGAAGAAAAAAATTCCACTGAAATGTAGATGGAAAGCGATGACCGCAAATGCTCGCAGTCTAAGCAATAAAGTTCATGACCTTCAAGCCCTGATATTGGAGGTAGATTTAGACGTTGTTGTAGTCACGGAGAAGTGGCTCAATGGTTCCCATAAATGGAATGCAAACATACCAGGCTATAATCTATTTAGGAAGGATAGAGATGGTCGTAAAGGTGGAGGAGTAGCTCTGTATGTGAGAAATGATATTGCTGCGACTGAAATGAGAGGGGCCTGGGGAAAGGAAGAAGCGATATGGATCACCTTAAAAAGAGATGATAGAACCTCTGTCCATGGTGTTGTCTACAGACCTCCGACACAATTGGAGGAACTAGATAAAGATCTGATTGCAGATATTCAAAAGTTGGCAAAGAAGAGAGGTGCTGTTGCTGGGAGATTTCAATCTGCCAGATGTAGATTGGAAGGTTCCATCTGCTGAATCGGAAAGAGGTAGAGAGATCGTGGATGCTTTTCAAAGTGCTTTGCTCAGAGAAATGGTGACAGAACTCATGAGGGAGGGAGCGACGCTGGATCTGGTGCTCACAAATGGGGATAGTGTGTCAAATGTCTGAGTGGGTGCCCACCTGGGCAGCAGTGACCATCAAACAGTCTGGTTTGATATGACAGCTGAAGTGGAAGGCGGCCACTCAAAACTCAAAGTCCTGGATTTCAAGCATGCTGACTTTAGTAAAATGGGGGAATACCTGAGGAAGGAGCTGATGGGCTGGGAGGACATACGAGAAATGGAAGGACAGTGGTCCAGGCTGAAAGAAGCTATAAATATGGCCACAAACCTTTATGTAAGGAGAGTAAATAAAAGCAAGAGAAAAAGGAAACCAATATGGTTCTCCAAGCAAGTGGCTGAGAAAATAAAGGCTAAAGAGTTGGCGTTTGAAATACAGAAAAACTAAAGAAGAGGAACACGGAGAGGAATACCGGATGAAACTGAAAGAAGCCGAGAGAGAGAGACGTCTGGTGAAAGCGGAAGAAAAGGAAGGAGGGGTGACAAAAATTTCTTCAGGTATATTAGTGAAAGGAGGAAGACTAAAAAGGGAATTGTGAGACGACTGAAAGATGCTGTGAACCGCTATGTAGATAATGATGAAGAAAAAGCAAATTTACTAAATAGATACTTTTGTTCTGTTTTCACAGAAGAAAATCCTGGAGAAGGACCGCGATTGACTGGCATAAGTACATATGAGAATGGAGTGGATAAAGCACAGTTCACGGAAGAGAGTGTGTATGAACAAGTTGAAAATCTAAAGATGGACAAAGCCATGGGACCGGAACGGGATCCACCCCAGGATTTGAGGGAGCTCAGAGAGCTTCTGGCAGGTCCTCTTAAAGATTTGTTTAATAAATCCTTGGAGAGGTTCCGAGGGATTGGAGAACAGCGGATGTGGTCCCTATTCACAAAAGTGGTGATAAGAAGCTGGAAACTAAAGGTCGGTAAGCCTCACTTCGGTTATTGGAAAAGTAATGGAAGCAATGCTGAAAGAAAGGATAGTGAATTTCCTGGAAGCCAATAAGTTACAAGATCCGAGACAACATGGTTTTACCAAAGGTAAATCGTGCCAAATGAATCTCATTGAATTCTTTGACTGGGTGACCGGAGAATTGAATCATGGACGTGCTATAGACATGATCTACTTAGATTTCAGCAAAGCTTTAGACACGGTTCTCCACGGGAGGCTCTTGAATAAACTTGACAGGCTGAAGATAGGACCCAACGTGGTGAACCGGATTAGGAACTGGATGACGGACAGACGCCAGAGGGTGGTGGTTAATGGAGTTCGCTTGGAAGAGGGAAGGGTGAGTAGTGGAATGCCTCAGGGATTGGTGCTGGGGCCGATTCTGTTCAATATATTTGTGGGTGACATTGCCGAAGGGTTGGAGGGTAAAGTTTGCCTTTTTGCGGATGATACTAAGATTTGTAACGGAGTGGACACCCAGGAGGGAGTGGAAAACATGAAAAAGGATCTGAGGAAGCTAGAAGAATGGTCTAAGGTTTGGCATTTAAAATTCAATGCGAAGAAATGCAAAGTGATGCACTTAGGGAGTAGAAATCCACGGGAGACGTGTGTGTTAGGCGGTGTGAGTCTGATATGTACAGACGGGGAGAGGGATCTTGGGGTGATAGTATCTGAGGATCTGAAGGTGACGAAACAGTGTGACAAGGCGGTGGCCGTTAGAAGGTTGCTAGGCTGTATAGAGAGAGGTGTGACCAGCAGAAGAAAGGAGGTGTTGATGCCCCTGTATAAGTCGTTGGTGAGGCCCTACCTGGAGTATTGTGTTCAGTTTTGGAGGCCGTGTCTTGCTAAGGATGTAAAAAGAATTGAAGCGGTGCAAAGAAAAGCTACAAAAATGGTATGGGATTTGCGTTACAAGAAGTATGAGGAGAGACTTGCTGACATGAACTTGTATACCCTGGAGGAAAGGAGAAACAGGGGTGATATACACACGTTCAAATATTTGAAAGGTATTAATCCTCAAGCGAACCTTTTCCGTAGATGGGAAGGCAGTAGAACTAGAGGACATGAAATGAGATTGAAGGGGGGCGGACTTAAGAAAATGTCAGGAAGCATTTTTTCACGGAGAGAGTGGTGGATACTTGGAATGCCCTCCCGCGGGATGTGGTGGAGATGAAAACGGGAACGGAATTCAAAAATGAGTGGGATAAACATAATGGAATCCTGTTCAGAAGGAAGGGATCCTCAGAAGCTTAGCGGAGATTGGGTGGCAGAGCCGGTGATTGGGAGGTGGGGTTAGTGCTGGGCAAACATCTACAGTCTGTGCCCTGAAAATGACAGATACAAATCAAGGTCAGGTATACACATAAAGTAGCACATATGAGCTTATCTTGTTGGGCAGACTAGATGGATCGTGCAGGTCTTTCTCTGCCGTCATCTACTATGTTACTACAGCTACGTCAGGCAAGGTTCCACGTGAGGAGTCACAGACCAAGAAAAGGGATCTAGGTGTCGTCGTTGATACGTTGAAACCTTCTGCTTAGTGTGCTGCTGCGGCTAAGAAAGCAAATAGAATGTTAGGTATTATTAGGAAAGGAATGGAAAACAAAAATGAGGATGTTATAATGCTGTTGTATCGCTCCATGGTGCGACCACACCTTGAATATTGTGTTGAATTCTTGTTGCATCTCAAAAGAAATATAGTGAAATTTAGAAAAGATACAGAGAAGGGCGATGAAAATGATAAAAGAGATGGGACGACTTCCCTATGAAGAAAGGCTAAAGCGGCTAGGGCTCTTGAGCGTGGAGAACAGGCGGCTGAGGGGAGATATGATAGTGGTCTATAAAATAATGAGTGGAGTTGAATGGGTAGACGTGAAGCATCTGTTTATGCTTTCCAAAAATACTAGGACTAGGGGACATGCAATGAAACTACAATGTAGTAAATTTAAAATGAATCGGAGAATCTTTTTCTTCACTCAACATGTAATTAAACTCTGGAATTCGTTGCCAGAGAATGTGGTAAAGGCGGTTAGCTTAGTGGAGTTTTAAAAAGGTTTGGACGGCTTCCTAAAGAAAAAGACCATAGACCTTTATTAAATGAACTTGGGGAAAATCCACTATTTCTGGGATAAGCAGTATAGAATGTTTCGTACTTTTTTGAGGATCTTGCCAGGTTTTTGTGACCTGGATTGGCCACTGTTGGAAACAGGATACTGGGCTTGATGGACCTTTGTTCTTTCCCAGTATGGCAATACTTACGTACTTATGATCTGGAATGCTCTAAAGGCTTTCAGAGATTGGCTGCTCCATCAAATTATTCTCATTCAAACAGACAATCAGGTTGCAATGTGTTACACCAACAAGCAGGGGGGTACCAGATCTCGCCCTCTGTGATAGGAAGCCGTCCAGATGTGGCATTGGGCTCGCCAACACTGCATATTTCTCCAAGCCATTTATCTGATGGGCTTAAACAACGAGCTGGCCGACAGGCTGAGCAGGATAATGCAACCTCATGAGTGGTTTCTAAATATGGGCATACCCCGCTAGATCTTCCGAGCATGGGGTACCCCCTCAGTGGATCTTTTTGCCACTCAGGTCAATCGCAAGGTCCCTCAGTTCTGTTCCAGGCTTCAGGCCCACGACAGACTAGCATCTGATGCCTTCCTTCTCAATTGGGGGACAGGTCTTCTGTAAGCGTATCCTCCGATACCTCTAGTGGGAAAGACTGTTGAAACTCGAGCAAGACCGTGGAACTGTGATTCTGATTGCACCCTACTGGCCGCATCAGATATGGTTCCTCTTCTTCTGGAATTGTCCTCCAAAGAACCATGGAAGAGTGTTTTCCAACCCTCATCATTCAGAACGAGGGGTCACTTCTACACCCCAACCTCCAGTCTCTGACTGTCACGGCCTGAATGTTGAAAGCCTAGAATTTGCTTCCTTTGGTCTTTCAGAGGGTGTTATCCAGGTCTTGCTGGCTTCCAGGAAAGATTCCACTAAGAGGTGTTATTCTTTCAAATGGAGGAGGTTTGCCATCTGGTGTGACAGCAAGGCCATAGATCTCCTTTCTTGTCCTGCACAGACTGTGCTTGAATACGTTCTACACTTTTCAGAGTCTGATCTCAAGACCAGATCCGTAAAGGTTCACCTTAGTGCAGTTAGTGCTTATCAGTGTGTAGAAGGTAAGCCTATATCTTGACAGCGTTTAGTTGTTCATTTCATGAGAGGCTTGCTTTTTCAAAACCTCCTGTCAAACCTCCACCAGTGTCATGGGATCTCAATATCATTCTCACCTAGCTGATGAAAGCTCCTTTTCAACCACTGAATTCCTGCCATCTGAAGTACTTGAACTGGAAGGTCATTTTCTTGATGACTGTTACTTCAGCTCGTAGAGTCAGTGAGCTTCAGGCCTTAGTAGTGGATGCACCTTATACTAAGTTTCATCACAACAGAGTAGTCCTCTGCATGCACCCTAAGTTCTTACCAAAGGTGGTGTCAGAGTTTAATCTGAACCAATCAGTTGTCTTGCCAACATTTTTTCCCCGTCCCTATGCCCACCCTGTCGAAAGCAGCTTGCACACCTTGGACTGCAAGAGAGCATTGACCTTTTACATGGAGTGGACGAAGCCTTTCAGACAGTCTGCCCAGTTGTTTGTTTCTTTTGATCCCAACATGATGGTGGTCACCATCGGGAACACACCACATCCCATTGGCTAGCAGATTGCATCTCCTTTGCTTATGCCCAGGCTGGGCTGACTTTGGAGAGTTATTTCATGGCTCATAATGTTAGAGCCATGGCTGCATTGGTAGCCCACTTGAAGTTATCTTCCATTGAAGAGATTTGCAATGCTGCAACCTGGTCTTCAGTCCACACAATCACATCACACTACTGCATTGAGCAGGATATCTGATGCAACAGTCGGTTTGGGCAGTCAGTGTTGCAGAATCTGTTTGGGGTCTAGAATCCAATTCCACCCTCCTAGGCCCATTTTGTTGTGTTCCAGATTGCACCCTCATCTAGTTGTATATAGTTTCAGGTTAATCTGCGTTAAGTCCTTGCTGTTGCGAGGCCCAATTGACCATTGTTTGTTGTTTTGGGTGAGCCTTGATGCTAGGGATCCCTACTTGTGAGAATTGTAAGCCTGCTTGTCCTTGGAGAAAGCGAAGATAACTTACCTGTAGCAGGTATTATCCGAGGACAGCAGGCTTCATATTCTCACAATCCCGCCCACCTCCCCTTGGAGTTGCCTTTTCTTCATATTTTATTTCATATTTTTGCTTTTATATTAAACTGAAAGGTGCGGCCTCGCTGCGGGCGGGAAGGCACTTGTGCATGAGCATTGGAGTGCTGCTCGCGCTCCAGAAAGCGCTCGTTGTTTTTTCTATGGCATTTTGTCGACCTGGGCAACGTAGGATGTGTCTACCCACTTGTGAGAATATAAAGCCTGCTGTCCTCAGAGAATACCTGCAACAAGTAAGTATCTTCGCTTATTCTATTAACAATTCTTAAGAGCACCGCAGCTATTAGGTAATATGTGTGATACCCTTTTCTTTTGATTCATTTCTTGAGTCTCTTTCCTGTTACAGTTAAATGCCAATTTTTTCTGATGTTTTTTTTATTGCTGCCTCTTTCCTGAGTTAGCTGAGATGTCCCCTTATTGACATGTTTTCCTTTATTTAAGATTCCCGCCATCAAGACATCCAGTGCTTGCTCTACCTGGTGCTCCTGCTCAGTTTCCAGTTCTAGAGGAGCACCGACCACTGCAGAAATATATTGTGTGGTCAGATAAAATGGTGCAGGAAGGGGAGGCCTACATCAGTTCTTTACTGGTTCGACCTTATATAGGAATCCATTTGAGAATTGGATCGGATTGGGTATGTTCTTGACTTCTAACATTTTATTTTCAAGGGCAATATTTTTTTTTAGGTCAAGCAAGCCTCAAGAATGAAAGGAATAAAGCACCAAAATGGTCCAAAGTGGTGAAAATCTATTCATTTATTGTCACAGACACATTCAGAAACTCAAATGCAGTCCCAGATAAACTCAACATAGGCCGTGTTTTGGCTTATCAGCCTTCTTCAGGAGTTGGCTGCTGGTATGGACTGTAAAAATAATATCAGAAAAATTCAAGGAACAAAAGGAGGAAAAACCTCAAAGGGCTTCTCATCACTCGGTTATGGGTGGTCTATGCCCACAGTGTAGAATAAAAGGTAGCTGTAAGATCGTGGATGCTAAAACTACACCTTTCTTGCCATAATTCAATGAGAAGCGCATCAGTAGCACTGCTGATTTCAATTGGTGCTTTATTCCTTCCACTCTTGAGGTTTGCTTGCGCTGTTGTGTGGAGGCACTGGTTTTCTCTGTGTGTTTGGAAGGTCTCTATTTTTCAGTCTGACAGGAGAAGGGCATGTCAAACTTATCAGTACTATGTGGTCAGACCAGGTTGATGATGAGCCCTCACTGTGCTTTTTGCTGATTTAATGTGGGAGTAATGAGATTGTGACTGTAGCTTATTCCTCCACATCTACTTGTACTTTGACTTAGAAATTGAGGTTTCTTAGTTAAGAATCATTTCTGGAACTGAAATGCTATGATATGCTAATAGAATTTTATATCCCACAAAATCCCTGAAACAACAGGTTCAGAGTGGTTTAGAAACATTAATAAAAATACAATATCAATATTAAATATCAACACTAATTTAAAATAGTCAAGTATTCAATCTCTTTCTAAACACACTATAAGAAGGACTTTGACAAATATTTAAGGGTAACATATTCCATTGCTTAACTGCATAGTAAGAAAAAGATCCTTCATGAACTTACTTATAATGTATGCCTTTAACAGTTGGAAAAGATATAAGTAAACGTTCGTTACTATGAGATCCTGTTAACATTTCAATTAAAGAAGGAAAATTATCCAGAACATCACCAATTAAAGTTTTAAAAATTAAACAGCAAATTTTAAATTTAACTTGTGCATCAATGCAAATTTAAAAACAGAGAACACGTGGTCAAATTTTGATTTATGATAAATCAACGTCACTACCATATTTTGAATCAAGCATAACTTTCTCAGCAATTTAAAAGACAGCCCTTTTATGTAATGCATTACTATAATCCAATAGTGATAAAATCACTGCCTGGACTAGTATTCTGAAATGTTCCTGATAAAAGTTTGATCGTATAAGTCGCAATCGTTTCAATTTGAAAAAAGCCTTTTTAACTATCAAATTCACCTGAGGTTCAGAAGTCAAAGATGAATCCAATAACACCTAATATCCTAGACACAGTTTCCACTTTAAAAATTGTACCATCTGACCACTTCCATACTAAACCATAAAAATTGTCTTATCTACATTAAGTTTTAACCTATTTTTAAATGACTAACAATTTCCTTCAAAATAGCTGACACACTTTCTAAAAATAGATGAATCTGTGTATGAACAGGAACCAGTACAAATATATCATCCACAGATGAAAAAAATATGTTCATCTGATAACAGATGAATCGTACATAAAGAACTCATATAGATATTAGAAAGCAAAGCAACTGTCCCTGACACCTTCAAGCATGCTGTTGTCACACCACTCCTCAAAAAACCATCGCTTCACCCTACTTGTCCCTCCAACTACCGCCCCATGTCCCTCCTACCCTTCCTTTCCAAGATACTTGAACGCGCCGTTCTCAGCCGTTGCCTTGATTTTCTCTCCTCTCATGCCATCCTCGATCCGCTTCAATCCGGCTTTCGTCCCCTACACTAGACAGAAATGGCACTATCTAAAGTCTGCAATGACCTGTTCCTTGCCAAATCCAAAGGTCACTACTCCATCTTCATCCTCCTCGACCTATCCGCCGCTTTTGACACTGTCAATCACAATTTACTTCTTGCCACACTGTCCTCATTTGGGGTCCAGGGCTCTGTCCTCTCCTGGTTCTCCTCTTATCTCTCCCACCGTACCTTCAGAGTACATTCTCATGGTTCCTCCACCCCCATCCCGCTCTCTGTTGGAGTTCCTCAGGGATCTGTCCTTGGACCCCTTCTCTTCTCAATCTACACCTCTTCCCTGGGCTCCCCGATCTCATCTCATGGTTTCCAATATCATCTTTATGCTGACGACACCCAGCTTTATCTCTCCACACCAGACATCACTGTGGAAACCCAGGCCAAAGTATCGGCCTGCTTATCCGACATTGCTGCCTGGATGTCCAACCGCCACCTGAAACTGAACATGGCCAAGACAGAGCTTATTGTCTTCCCTCCCAAACCCACTTCTCCTCTCCCTCCACTCTCCATCTCAGTTGATAACACCCTCATCGTCCCCGTCTCATCTGCCTGCAACCTCGGAGTCATCTTCGACTCCTCCCTCTCCTCTGCGCATATCCAGCAGATAGCCAAGACCTGTCGCTTCTTCCTCTATAACATTAGCAAAATTCGCCCCTTCCTCTCTGAGCACACCACCCGAACTCTCATCCACTCTCTCATTACCTCTTACCTTGACTACTGCAACCTACTCCTCACTGGCCTCCCACTTAGCCATCTATCCCTCTTTCAGTCCGTTCAGAACTCTGCTGCACGTCTTATCTTCCGCCTGGACCGATATGCTCATATCACCCCTCAAGTCACTTCACTGGCTTCCGATCAGGTACCGCATACAGTTCAAGCTTCTCCTACTAACCTACAAATGCACTCGATCTGCAGCCCCTCCTTACCTCTCTACCCTCATCTCCTCTTACGTTCCTACCCGTAACCTCCGCTCTCAAGAGAAATCCCTCCTTTCAGTACCCTTCTCCACCACCGCCAACTCCAGGCTCCGCCCTTTCTGCCTCACCTCACCCCATGCTTGGAATAAACTCCCTGAGCCCATACGCCAGGCCCCCTCCCTGCCCATCTTCAAATCCTTACTCAAAGCCCACCTCTTCAATGTGGCCTTCGGCACCTAACCACTTTACCTCTCTTCAGGAAATCTAGACTGCCCCAACTTGACATTTCGTCCTTTAGATTGTAAGCTCCTTTGAGCAGGGACTGGCCTTCTTTATTACACTGTACAGCGCTGCGTAACCCTAGTAGCACTCTAGAAATGTTTAGTAGTAGTAGTAGATATCGGAGACCCCTGTGGAACACCACATGTGAGATCCAAGACTCAGAAAATACGCCATCCTTTAACACCACATAATCTCTAGATTTTTATTCATTTATTTGTTGCATTTGTATCCCACATTTTCCCACCTCTTTGCAGCTCCACCTCTTTGCAGGCTCAATGTGGCTTACAATACATCCTGAACAGTGAGAATGCATAAGAAAGTATACATTTAGTAATAACAGAAAGATTTTGGGTAACATGATCTAAAAAAAACTCTCAAACCATTTGAATACTGTTCCTGTCACACCAATTTTTGATAATCTGTGTAATAAAATATCATGATTGACTGACTGTATCAAACGCTGCAGACACATCAAACTGTAAAAGCAATGTCTGGTTACCTCTACTCAAATAACTTCTAACATAAGAGATCAGTTCTATTAGAAGAGTTTCAGTACTAAAAAAAGCTCCGGAAACCATATTGAGATGACAATAGTATATTACTATTCCCAAGAAAAATTTTAGTTGAGAAGACACAATAAATTCAACCAACTTAGTAAGGAGCAGAATTTCAGCAACTGGTCTAAAACTAGCCACTAAGGTTAGATCTAAATCATTACCTTTTGGCAGTGGAGTAGGCAGTATCTAACTAAATGAGGAGGAAAACTAGCTCTGAGCCAACACAGCAATCAACTTGTATCAAACATGGACAAGGTAAATATCATTAAACATTGTCGCTGGACAGATATCTAATGAACCAGGAGTACTAGACAGTCTCTTAATATCTTGAATTTCCGAATTTGTCACCTTCTGAAAGAGGTGTGAGGATGTTATAATGCCATTGTATCGCTCCATGGTGCGACCACACCTTGAGTATTGTGTTCAATTCTGGTCACCGCATCTCAAGAAAGATATAATAGAATTGGAAAAGGTGCAGCGAAGGGCGACTAAAATGATAGCGGGGATGGGATGACTTCCTTATGAAGAAAGACAAAGGAGGCTAGGGCTTTTCAGCTTGGAAAACAGACGGCTGAGGGGAGACATGATACAGGTATATAAAATAATGAGTGGAGTGGAACAGGTGGATGTGAAGCGCCTGTTCACGCTTTCCAAAAATACTAGGACTAGGGGGCATGCGATAAAACTGCAGTGTAGCAAATTTAAAACAAATCGGAGAAAGGTTTTCTTCACTCAAACACATAATTAAACTCTGGAATTCGTTGCCAGAGAACGTGGTGAAGGCGGTTAGCTTGGCAGAGTTTAAAAAGGTGTTAGATGGTTTCCTAAAGGACAAGTCCATAAACCACTACTAAATGGACTTGGGAAAAATCCACAATTTTGGGAATAACATGTATAGAATGTTTGTACGTTTGGGAAGCTTGCCAGGTGCCCTTGGCCTGGATTGGCCGCTGTCAGGGACAGGATGCTGGCCTCGATGGACCCTTGGTCTTTTCCCAGTGTGGCATTACTTATGTACGTATGTAATGATGACCAACATCTATCAGCAATTAAATTATCAATTATATTATCTAGATCATCTCCATAGCTATGAAAGTACTCTATTTCTTTTGGAAAGCATGAATAAATTAATCTTATTAGCAAAATAGAATGCAAGATCTTGTTCCTTAGGTTGTATTACTCCAGAAACAATATCAACAGGTTTCTGAATAAATGATTTCATAATTCTAAAGAATTTGTTTAGGTCCAGTCTATCTGACCCAATCAGATGTAAATAATAATCTCTGCTTGTTTAACCGAATATTTATATTGAGAAAATAATTTGCGTCGTTGTTTTAAGAGATTATCCCCAGATTTTCTTCAGCATCTCCCTCCTTTGACGTTGTTTCAAGGATCTTAATACCAAGGATTCCTTGTCTTCCTTAATCAATTTCTTTTCACAATAGTTATCTTATTCAGAGATGTAGTAATACTTTCCAACCAATTATTCCGCGTTATTTCAAGATCAGAGAATTCTAAAGATAAAAAGGAACTCGTATTCCAAAAATATGTAGAATCAATTTTTCCCTATTTATAATAGATCGCTGTTCTGGTCGACAAGATATATGAGATAACAATACATGCAAAGAAAAATTACATAATAAATGATCTGACCAAGGTATGGACTGCCAATCACAATGAGATAATAAAATGTTATCATAGCAAGAACTAAATCCAGCAAATGACCTTTTTCATGTGAAGGAGAAAATATAGGAATAATACATTTCTTTAAAAAATTAAGAAATCATTAACATTTTCATTTAACTGGTTTTCCAAAGGCAGACTAACATCCCCTACTATCAATAATGTGGAACATGATAGAACATCATCAGAAAGTTAAAAGTCCATGAGAAACACTTGTTTGTTATTGCCTCTTACTTATGATAATGGGGATGTCCTCCCTACTTCATCCAAGACCTCACAACCTGTTAATGCTTAAAACTGATTTCTTCCCAAAAAATTATGGAAACATACTCCTTACCCCCATTCCTAAAGATAATAAGAAAAAATTAAATGACATTACTAACTATTGTCCAATTGCCTCCATAACATTGATAATAAAGTTAATGGAGAGCGTGGTAACTAAACAACTTGTAGAGTACTTGGACAAATTTTCCATCTTACATGATTCACAATCCGGTTTTCGATCCTCATATAGTACTGAACGGTATTGGTTACCCTTTTATCCAAGTTTAAACAACTAACTTCTGCTGGTAAGAGCATACTCCTTATGCAATTTGATATGTGCAGCGCATTTGACATGATTGACCACAACATCCTGTTACATCTCTTGGATCATTTTGGAATTGGTGGTACGGTACTGGAATGGATTAAGGGTTTTCTTTCATTTAGATCTTAATTGCGTGAAAATGAACTCAACCTTATCTTTTTCATGGAACGCAGTCTGCGGAGTCCCTCAGGGATCACCACTGTCCCCCATATTGTTTAACATTATGATGGCCCTACTAGCCAATGCTTTATCCAGGCTAGGTTTAAATCCTTTTATTCCATATCTTCATGCCGATCAATCCATAGACTGGTGGGTTGTGTCCATCTGCCAGCAGGTGGAGATAGAGAGCAATCCTTTTGCCTCCCTATATGTGGTCATGTGCTGCCGGAAACTCCTCAGTATGTTCTCTATCTCAGCAGGTGGTGGTCACACACAGCAGCAGCTCTGGCTAGGTCTCCAAGCCTAATTCTTAGGTTTTGTTGAGTACCTGGGGTTGAGGGCTCTTCTTGAGCAAGTGCAAACCTGGTGGTGCCAGGTCCCTCCATTTCTCCCCCCTCCCGCTGGCTCCATTTAAACAAACAAAAAAATTTTGGACGTCCTTTAAGGGCGTTTATTTCAACGTTTATATCAGCGTTTATTGCAGCTGCTCACTGGGACACCAGTTTGTTACAGCTCTGAGCGAGAAGCAGGTAATTTTTACCTTTTATAGCGGGCAGGGGGTTCCCCGATCGGTCTCCACGTGGCTTATGGCGTCGGGCGAGGGCGCGAAGATGAGGGATGAGGGGGTTTCAAAGCCTGAATCGCCTTTTTTGGGCGTCAGTTTGGAGTCCGGTCAGTGTCCCGGTTCTTCCTCCGGTGCGGTGGTTTTTCCCGCCATAAACGGCCATCCCTTGCTGCTCGCCCCCCCCCCCCCCCATTTTGGCCAGCCACTCTGCTCGGACGGCTTCTTCTTGGGCCACCCTCGAGGTAGGAGACGTTAATGCTATGGTCGCCCTTGATTCGGGCGACGGCAAGAAAGCGGCCAAAGTTAAGTGCTGTTTTTCCCGCGTGGCTCCTTCTCGGAGTTTCGAGCCGGACACCATTTTGGATGCGCAGCATGTTTCTCCCCCGCTCTTGCGAGCGCCGGTTGAGGGTGCGTCTAGGGCCGTGGCCCAGGCTGCAGAAGTGCACAGTCTGGGGGGTTTCTCCCCTGAGTTCATTTTGCTGCTGCATCAGGCTTTTCTTATGCAAAACGCTGCCCCTGCTCCCCTGTCCGATAAAGGTGTTGAGGCCTCCGGAAGCAAACGCCCTCGGGTGGATTTCCAGGCCCTAGAGGACTCTGTCTCCTCTGATGTAGATGAGGGCAGCGTATCTGAGTTCTCCCAACGGTCCTTTGGGGATTCCTTGGAGGAGACGGATTCCCGCTCGGATGGAGCGGATGACCCCTCTGCAGCGCGGATCTTTCGCTCAGAGGATTTGCCCAACCTGTTAGTGCAGGCCATGAGCATTTTGAAGATTTCCTCTCCGGAGGACGTCTCTCCCTCAGCCTCTGCTGGCTCTGCCATTATGCTGGGGACGAAGCGTCCGCCTAGAACCTTCCACGTGCATGAAGCCATGCACACCTTGATTTCGGCTCAATGGGATGTCCCAGAAGCGAGCCTTAAAGTGGCTAGGGCTTTGTCCCGCCCCTATCCTCTGCCTGAAGGTGAACGGGAGGCCTTCCTTTGGCCTACCGTGGATTCTTTAATCACTGCGGTGACTAAGAAAACGGCGTTGCCGGTGGAAGGTGGCAGGGCCCTAAAGGACGCCCAAGCCAGGAGATTGGAGGCGGCTTTAAAGTCGTCCTTCGAGGCGGCTGCTTTAAGTTTGCAGGCCTCAATTTGCAGCTGCTATGTGGCCAGGGCGTGCCTGACGCTGGTGCAGCGGGCCTCCCTTTCGGATCCTTCCTTGAGGGCTGATTGGCCAGCCCTGGAATCGGGCTTGGCCTACTTGGCAGACTTGCTGCTTGATGTCTTGAGAGCCTCGGCTAAAGGTATGGCTCAGATAGTCTCTGCACGGTGTGGCTTTGGCTAAAGCATTGGTCTGTTGACCACGCCTCTAAGTCTCGCCTGGCTAAGTTGCCTTTTAAAGGCAAGCTGCTCTTTGGGGTCGAGCTGGACAAGATTGTGACCGATCTCAGTACGTCTAGGGGCAAGAGGTTACCGGAGGTTAGGGCTCGGGCCAGGGGTGCCCGCCCTGGTTCCTCCAAAGGACGGTTTCAGGAAGCCCGTCGGTATCGCCCAGGCAAGTCGGGCTCCTCTGCCCCCCTTTTCCTTCATAAGGAACTTCTCCCCCAAGCAGCATTCCTTTCGCAGAGACCGCTGTCCCGGAGGTGCCTCCTCCGGTCCTCCACCAGGGTCTCGTACCCAATGACGGGGCGCTGGTCCATGGCCCAGAGCAGATTGGAGGACGCGTATCCTCGTTGCTGGGCGAGTGGACCAGGGTAACTTCAGTTGCTTGGGTGCTGGAAGTCTTCAGAGACGGCTACAAGCTAGAGTTCTGCCGACCCTTAAGAGACGGGTTTGTGCACTCTCCCTGCAAGTCTCCGGTCAAAGCTGTGGCAGTGCAGCAGACTTTGGACAATCTGATCCGCCTGGGTGCGGTTGTTCTGGTGCCAGAAGATCAGCTTGGCAAGGGACGTTACTCCATTTACTTTGAGGTACCAAAGAAAGGAGGTTCTGTCCGGCCTATCCTCGACCTCAAAGGGGTCAATCGGGCCTTGTAAGTTCGGCACTTCCGGATGGAGACTCTCCGCTCTGTTATAGCGGCAGTGCAGGCAGGGGAGTTCCTGGCATCCTTGGACATCAAGGAAGCTTACTTGCATATTCCCATCTGGCCTTCTCATCAATGCTTTCTGCGTTTTGCAGTTCTGAGCCGACACTTCCAGTTCAGAGCCCTCCCGTTCGGGTTGGCTACTGCTCCGCGGACCTTCTCCAAAGTAATGGTGGTCATCGCGGCCTTCCTTCGCAAGAAAGGAGTACAAGTCCATCCTTATCTGGACGACTGGTTGATCCGAGCCCCCTCTTATGCGGAGTGCGGCAGAGTTTCAGACCGGGTGATTGCTCTTTTGAGCTCCCTGGCGTGGATCATCAACTGGGAGAAAAGCCAGCTGCGCCCGACTCAGTCCCTGGAGTATCTGGGAGTTCGATTCGACTCCCAAGTGGGCAGAGTGTTCCTCCCAGACAATCGGATTGTCAAACTTCAGGCTCAGGTGGACAAGTTCCTAGTAGCCTCTCCTCTTCGGGCTTGGGACTATATGCAGCTGTTGGGCTCTATGACGGCCACATGGAAGTAGTGCCCTGGGCCAGGGCCCATATGAGACCTATACAGCTCTCTCTGCTGCAGTGATGGACTCCAGCTTCGGAGGATTACGCTGTGCGCCTTCCCTTGGATCCGGCGGTGCGTAAGGCGCTGAGCTGGTGGCTGAGGCCAGACAAGCTGTCCGCAGGATTGCCTCTTATGACCCCGGAGTGGGTTGTCGTCATGGCGGACGCCTCTTTGACGGGCTGGGGAGCCCACTACTTGGGACGGACAGCGCAGGGGCGCTGGCCCCCTGCAGAGGCAAAGTGGTCTATCAACCTCCTGGAACTCAGAGCCATTCGGTTGGCGCCTTTGGAGTTCCTCCCGGTCCTGGCGCTGAAGCCAGTACGGGTCCGGTTGGACGATGCCACGGCTTTGGCCTATGTCAATCGCCAGGGAGGTACCATGAGCGCCCCTCTAGCCAAGGAGGCCATGAAGCTATGCCTGTGGGCGGAAGCGAACCTGGAACAGCTGTCGGCGGCCCACATTGCGGGAGTCATGAATACTGCTCAGGCCTTCTTGGACATCACGAAGCGCTGGGGCCAGCCGAGCCTAGATCTGATGGCATCATCAGCCAATTGCCAAGTGCCGCGCTTTTTCGGCAGAGGACGGGACCCTCGATCTCTGGGAGTAGATGCTCTTCTCCAACAGTGGCCGACACAGTAGCTTCTCTATGTGTTCCCGCCTTGGCCCATGTTGGGCAGGGTGCTAGGCCGGGTGGCAAAGCATCCGGGCCAGATAATCCTGGTGAGTCTGGATTGGCCCAGATGTCCCAGGTATACGGACTTGATCAGGCTCTCAGTGGACGGCCCTCTGCAGCTGCCAGCGGAGCGGGGCCTGTTGCATCAGGGTCCCGTGGTAATGGAGGATCCCTCCCCCTTTGGTCTTTCGGCCTGGCTATTCAGCGGCAGCATCTTGTTGGAATGTAATTGTATTTTTACATGCATTGCCTGTCACCTATTATTTCTCTGTGATTACTCTGTGACCTCTGATGTGAATTACTTAGAGAGGTCACACAGCTATGCAACTTCCTGTGGGGGTTTAGATGCAGCACATGGAGCACATGGAGCTCATGATCTCTCCTAACCTGAGAGGATCTATGGTGGTGTGAGCATCCATTACCATCTAAGCACATGGAAGGAGCTGATAATACAAATGTATAGTAATATGTATATATAAGCCTGTCTGATTATAATCTAACTACAAACTGTGAGTAAACAGATGTTTTGTTACTTCAACTTTAAAGTGACTCAGCAGTGAATTATTCAGGGGTGAATGAGAGAGAGATGAAGAAAGAAATTAACATTTCTAAAGCTGAAGCTGTGTGTACTAAAATCTGCTAATTATTTACTACAAATAATCCAACAAAGGGTTATGGGCCCAGGCCCAGGAATTGAAAAAGAAGAGAAATATTACCAGGCAGAAAAAAAGGCCACATTTTTCTCTTAAGTTTTAAAGGAAAGATTCAGTCTGTCTCTCTCTCCCCCCCACACAGCAGACAGAAGGCTAAGAAAATGGCTGAGGGAAGAAATTCACCATTGTTCTATTCTCTCAAGGTGCCTAAATTAACTGAGTTTAATTATCGGCAGTGGGAACTAAGATTCATATGTCTCCTTCGAGCAAAAGGATTAAATATATGCTTAGACCAAGACAGAACAGCTGAAAATATGGGCTGAATGGGACAATGCAAACTATTATGTGAAGTGCATGCTTTTGGAAGCTCTCTCAGAGAAACAAGCCATATTAGTGGAGGGAAAAGATACACCAAAGGACATTTTATATAAACTGAGAACTATGTATGCAACTACATATGCAAAGCAGCAACCAATTTGGTTGGCAGAGTTGAATGAAACCAAATTAAGGGATAAAAGTAAATGTAATGATCACATTATGCATCTTATGTCTTCATTTCAAAAGTTAGAACTTTCTGGAATTCCCATGTGGGATGCATTGAAAAGAGCATTTCTTTTTACCTCACTATCAAAGAAGTTTGATGTTTTTAGGTCTGTAAATGAGGCCATTGAAGGGCAATCTTTTGAACAGGCAACATCAAAACTAAGGCAGGAATGCATAATAAATGATTCTGAGGAGATGTGTTCTCAAAGCAAGTCAGAGAGAAATGAAACAAATTTCTTGGCAAAGAACAGAGGAAGGCGGAGCTATGGGAAACTCCACCCAAGGGCAAGCTGATTGCTACTCATGTGGAAAGGAGGGACATGTATCTAAATGGTGTAAGGAAACACAAAACACTCCCTCTAGCTCACCTAAGCCAATGGAACTAAAGAATTTTCAAACCAGGAAATGTATGAAGGACAAAGATAAACACAAGGGCTTTCTAATGGCAGAAAAATCTTTGACTATGGTAAATAATAATTCAAATGAAAGTACTTGGATTTTGGATTCGGGGAGCACATGCCATTTAACCAATTGTAAGGATTCTTTCAGGAAATGTGTCCAGAGGAAGGTATTCTTAAAACTGCAAACGCAGGGACTGCTAAGATCCAAGCAAAAGGTATTGGATTCTTAAAATGCAAAGTGTCTAATGAAGTTAAAGAAATTCCTGTAAGTGATGTCTTGTATATTCCCAAGCAGTTTGCAATATGCTTAGTGTATCTACATTAGATAAGAAGGGATTTGTGATTCATTTTGAAACAGTAAGTGCACAATCTCTAAAAATGATGAAGTGTATGCTGAAGCTTTTATGCATAATGATGTTTATAAACTGAGCATTTCAGGTGAAGCCTCACATATGGTGCAAGTAAGGAAGAATGATGGTAAATGTAGTCCGGAAATCTGGCACCGCCACCTGGGACATCGTGATTGTAAGGTGATCCAGGATCTTTACAGTAAGCAACTGGCCACCGGCATTCAGATAAGTGCAAATGCTGGTAAAATGGAGAAATGCATAGACTGTGTTACTCAAAAAGGTGTGAGACCCTCATTTCCTGCATACACAGGAAATAGGAGTAATAAAGTGCTGGACTTAATACACAGTGACTTATGTGGACCGTTTAATATCCCATCATTGGGAAATAACAGATTTGTGCTAATATTCTTGGATGATTTCTCTAGATATTGTGTGGCCTATTTGCTGAAAGAAAAAAGTCAAGTCACAGACATGCTGAAGAAATACGTAGCCATGGTGAGCAATAAATTTGAAAGAAAACCAAAGGTTCTTCAGACCGACAATGGTGGTGAGTTCACTTCACAAAGCATGCGCACATTTCTAGAACAAGAAGGCATTCAACATATCACAACAGTAGCTTATACACCAGAACAAAATTCTGTTGCAGAGAGAAAATTTAGGTCACTTGTGGAAATGACCAGATGTATGCTGTCAGATAGCAATCTCCCTAAAAGACTATGGGGGGAAGCCATTCTCACAGCAGTGTACCTACAAAATAGAATGCCAACTAAAGGCGCTGAGCGCACACCACATGAGACATGGCATGGTAGGAAGCCAAACCTGTCACACATAAGAACATTTGGAAGTACAGCATATGCTCATGTACCAAAGCAAAGAAGGCATAAGCTGGATTCCACAACAGAAAGGGGCATTTTAGTTGGCTATGCTCCAGGACACAAAGGATATAGAATTTTGAATCTGAAAACTGGCATTGTTGGCATAAGACATGTTACATATTTTGATGAAAACAAAAGGGTTGATAAAGGCTGGATTATCCCAGATGAGCCTTATCATCCAGAATATGAAACTAGAACCATAATAGACATGCCAGTGTATATAAATGCCATACCAAGGCAGATGTCTGAAAGCAACTCATCTGTATCTAACGAGGAACAGGCAGAGGAAACAGACACAGAAAGGATCATTGAAGAAGACAGTACAGTTGGAGAAGGGGAATCAATTGGAGAAGGACTCTCAGATATAGAGGATGCAGAAAGGTCGGACCAACCTGTAGTCAGACGCTCATCCAGGGAAAACAAAGGTGTTCCACCCCCAAGACTGTCTTACTTAACAAAGTCAGCAGAAGCTCAAGAGCCCTTAACATGGGATGAGATTGAGAAAATGCCAGCAGAAGAAGCTGCTGAATGGCATAAAGCTGCACAAAGAAAATTGATGCATTGGATAAAAATAATACTTGGATTCTTACAAAATTACCTCCTGGCAAGAAAGCTATAGGATGCAAATGGGTATTCAAGTTAAAAAGGAATGCACAAGGAAAAGTGGAAAGGTATAAAGCCAGATTAGTGGCAAAGGGATATCTTCAAAAATATGGAGAAGATTTGATGAAGTGTTTGCACCTGTAGTGAAACACACGACAATTAGAACACTTCTGAGCATTGCAGTCTCAAAAGGCATGCAAGTCAAACACATTGATGTGAAAACAGCATTTCTTCACGGAGATATAACTGAAGACTTGTACATGGAACAGCCAACAGGTTTCATAAATACAAAACAAAGACAGCTAGTGTGTAAATTAAACAAAGGTCTTTATGGATTAAAGCAAAGTGCAAATGTTGGAATGATAAATTGCATGAAATATGACAAATTTAGGATTTAAGCAAGGTGAAGCAGATAAATGCTTGTACACTAGGTGCACAAATGGACAATATGCATACATTTTAGCTTTTGTTGATGATCTGCTCATTGCAAGCAAAAGTGAGCAAGAGTACAAGGACATTGTAAAGTGTTTAAACCACAATGTTGAGATAAAAGAACTTGGTAATGTGTCATACTATCTTGGTATAGAAATTGAGAAACAAAATGATGGTTCTTATCTTCTAAGCCAGAAGCAGAAAATAAATGAGCTTATTGAAAGTTTAGGTATGCAAGATGCCCAAGTTGTAAGCACTCCCATGATCACTGATTTTCTGAAGGATGAAACAGTAAGAGAACCTTTACCAGATAACATCCAATATAGATCAGCCATAGGTAAGCTTTTATATCTAGCTACCACATACAGGGCTGATATAGCAAATGCAGTAGGAATTTTGAGCAGAAGGGTCAGCTCACCTACCAAATCAGATTGGACTGCAGTTAAAAGGATGGTAAGGTATTTAAAGGGTACCATTGATTGTAAATTAAAGATTTCAGCCAATAGTAATCCAAAACTAATATGTTACTGTGATTCAGATTGGGCAGGGGATCATTCTGATTATAAATCCACAAGTGGATATGTGTTTATGTATGGAAATGTACAAATTTCATGGGCCAGTCATAAACAAAGTATTGTGAGTTTGTCTTCTACAGAGCTGAATATGTGGCAGTATCGGAAGCGTGCAGAGAACTGATGTGGATTGAAAAACTTTTGCTGGATTTCGGAATAGCTGAAAAGAGACCAATCCCAGATAATGGAAGATAATCAGAGCTGCATCCGACTGTCACAGAATGACAAGGTTCAGTCACGCACCAAGCACATCGCAACGAAATACCACAACGTGCGAGAGTTGGCGAAAGAAGGGGTCATCAGTCTACACTATTGTCACACCAGTGAGATGACAGCTGACATCATGACCAAACCGTTACCCAGAGAACGTTTTGTGAATCTGCGTATAAAGCTTGGACTTTGTATGAATAAATAATTGCATGACAGTTATGCATGAGAAGGGGTTTGTTGGAATGTAATTGTATTTTTACATGCATTGCCTGTCACCTATTATTTCTCTGTGATTACTCTGTGACCTCTGATGTGAATTACTTAGAGAGGTCACACAGCTATGCAACTTCCTGTGGGGGTTTAGATGCAGCACATGCAGCACATGGAGCACATGGAGCTCATGATCTCTCCTAACCTGAGAGGATCTATGGTGGTGTGAGCATCCATTACCATCTAAGCACATGGAAGGAGCTGATAATACAAATGTATAGTAATATGTATATATAAGCCTGTCTGATTAATCTAACTACAAACTGTGAGTAAACAGATGTTTTGTTACTTCAACTTTAAAGTGACTCAGCAGTGAATTATTCAGGGGTGAATGAGAGAGAGATGAAGAAAGAAATTAACATTTCTAAAGCTGAAGCTGTGTGTACTAAAATCTGCTAATTATTTACTACAAATAATCCAACACATCTGAGGAAGGGCTTCTCAGACAAGGTCATCGCCACTATGCTGAGAGTGAGGAAGCGCTCTACTTCTACTGCTTACGCCAGGGTTTGGCGTACCTTTGCATCGTGGTGTGAGGCAGGCTCACTTTCTCCCTTCACTGCTCCAATTTCTTCAGTATTGGCGTTCCTGCAAGAAGGTCTTGAAAAAGGCCTGTCGCTCAGTTCCCTTAAGGTCCAGGTAGCGGCTCTTGCTTGCTTCAGGGGTCACCTGAAGGGTGCTTCCCTGGCCTCGCAGCCAGATGTGGTACGCTTTCTCAAGGGAGTTAATCACCTGCGCCCTCCTCTGCACTCAGTGGTACCTGCGTGGAACCTCAATCTGGTGCTAAGAGCCTTGCAGAAGCCGCCTTGTGAACCCTTGTTGAGGGCATCTCTGAAAGACCTGACGTTGAAAGCAGTCTTTTTGGTGGCTATCACTTCAGCCAGAAGAGTTTCCGAGCTCCAGGCGCTATCATGTTGGGAGCCCTTTCTGCAGTTCACTGAGGCAGGAGTGTCTATTCGCACAGTGCCTTCCTTCCTGCCCAAGATTGTTTCTCGCTTCCATGTGAATCAGCAGCTCTGTCTACCCTCCTTTCGTAGGGAGGATTACCCAGAGGAGTACTCTGCTCTCACATATCTAGATGTGAGACGAGTCATCATCAGATACTTGGAAGTGACCAATGATTCCGGAAGTCGGATCATCTGTGCTGTTCGCAGGTCCTCGTAAGGGTCTGCCGGCTGCCAAGCCTACAGTGGCAAGATGGGTCAAGGAAACCATTGCAGCGGCTTATGTGGTCGCGGGGAAGGTGCTGCCTATCCAGCTGAAGGCTCACTCCACTAGAGCACAGGCGGCGTCGATGGCAGAGGCCGGGTCTGTCTCCTTGGAAGAGATTTGTAGGGCGGCAACTTGGGCATCGGCTCATACCTTCTCTAGACATTACCGCTTGACTGTGGCTGCTCGGGCGGAGGCCCGGTTTGGAGCTTCAGTGTTGCGGTCAGGGATTTCTATGTCCCGCCCTGGGTGTGTACTGCTTCGGTACATCCCACCAGTCTATGGATTGATCGGCATGATGATATGGAAGGTAAAATTATGTATCATACCTGATAATTTTCTTTCCATTAATCATAGCCGATCAATCCATAGCCCCTCCCAGATATCTGTACTGTTTATATTCTGGTTGCATTTCAGGTTCAAATTTAGTCTTCAGTTCCTATTCAGGAGGACTTCGTGTTCAAGTTTTTTCAATTGGATTCTTCAGGAGTTGAGACGATTTTGTGTTACAGTGAGCTGCTGCATTCCTCTCCCCTCCGTTTTACGGGGCTGGATTGAGACCTAAATTCTGCCGGCGCTCCCTCCCGCTTCGTGCGGCTGTAGAGCAGCTTTGTACCCCTCCCACTTCAGCGGTGTTAGGGTCAGCCAGCTCCTCCCGCGGTTGCGGTCGCAGGATAAGCCAGATCCCCCCGCATCCGTGGGTGTGGTGTCCCTCCCCCGCTCCGCGGGGATGAGCTGGACGGATTCCCCTCCCCCACTTGTGTGGGGATGAGCTGGGTTGATTCCCCTCCCCCGATTCGGCGGTGGTGAGCTGGGTAGAGTGTCCCTTTGTGGGTGTAATTCTCTAAGTGCTGAGTCCTGCGGATGGAGCTTTGATATCGACATATTGAGGAGTTTCCGGCAGCACATGACCACATATAGGGAGGCAAAAGGATTGCTCTCTATCTCCACCTGCTGGTAGATGGACACAACCCACCAGTCTATGGATTGATCAGCTATGATTAATGGAAAGAAAATTATCAGGTATGATACATAATTTTACCTTTACACAGATGATGTAACAATATATATACCATTTAATAAGAATTTGGATGAAATAACCAATCAAGTCACTCTTGGACTGTCCACAATGAACAACTGGGCCAACTCTTTCCACCTGAAATTAAATGCAGAAAAGACCCATTTTTTAATTCTATCGTTGCAGTATAACAAATATAATCCCACTACTTTAAATACTCCCAACCCTTCTTTACCAATCTCAGATAGTTTGAAACTTCTAGGGATCACAATTGATCGACATCTAACATTGGAGACCCAAGTAACCAACACCATAAAGAAAATGTTTTATTCAATGTGGAGACAAATGAATAAGGCCATTTTTTCCTTTTGATGTCTTCCCCAATCTGATACAATCTATAGTCTTAAATCAGATCGACTACTGCGGGGGGGGGGGGGGGGGGGGGGGGGGGGGGGGGGGGTAATCATAAGGCGATTAATGTGTTTAGGATGTTTTATCTATGTATGTCAATTATAAATCAAAAATAAAGCTTTAAAAAAAAAGATGGACTTGGTATATATGCAGGATGCAAGGAACAACTACTAAAGAAACTACAAACAGCTCAAAACACTGCGGCTAGACTGATCTTTGGAAAACCCAAATTTGAATCTGCAAAACCACTTCGAGAAATTCTGCACTGGCTCCCCATTAGAGAAGTAGTAGTAGAGAACGAGTAGCCTTTAAAATATGCACACTAATTCACAGGATAAGCTTCTGTGAAATCCCGGAATATATGCTCGGGTTAGTTGACTTACCACCCAGAAACAGAGTCAGTACCTCAAGATCATATCTGAATTTACACTACCCAGACTGTAATGGCCGTAAATACAAATCAATTTACGCCACAAATTTTACATACATAGGCACTCAATTATGGAATGCTCTACCCAAACAAGTAAAATCTACCCAGAATTACCTTAACTTCCGAAAATTGTTGAAATCAGTATTGTTTTAAGAGAGCTTATTCACCAGGATTCACTTAACTGAATTAACTATTACTATAAATTCAGATCCAAGGACAATAATTAACTATTATCTCTTGCCTTTTGATGTTTAATTGTTATTTTATGTCTTATTCTCAATTTGTATAATTGTTCTTCTTGTACTGTAGCTTGCACTACAGACTTTGTAAGCCACTTTGAGCCTGCGATCAGTGGGAAAATGTGGGATATAAATGTAATAATAAATAAAATATGCATGGCTGCTTTGCATCCCGAGATGAGCATAATCTGGATCTTCAGGGTAAGGTGTGAATTGGACAAAAAAACAAAAAAACAAAACTACTTTCTGAACAGAGCAGGTATCCCATTGGCTGGAGCTTATTTTCAGTTGTAGCCATTTGAATAAGAATCCTTTTTTGTTAGTCATGGCTTGTTTTGTTGTTCTTCTACTAGAAAATTGCTTGCAATATGTTGAAGGATGGAACAGCAGGTTCACATTTCATGGCCTCCCCACAATGCATGGGCTATAGCCGCCACCCTGCAGCCTCTCTCACTATGGATATGTGTCTACCAGACTTGAAGGAGATCACACGTGCCGTAAAACTGTGGGTGGAACAGACTGATGCAAAATCTGTTTACATTGCCACAGACTCTGAGCCCTACACTGCAGAAATTGAGCAGCTCTTTGGAAGGAAGGTAAGCTGCTGTTTGAGTGGAGGAGAGGATGGAGTCAGATTCTGATGAAGTCAGTGTGGCCCAGTACAGCAGAGCTCCAAGTGTCAAGAACCTTCCTGTGTCATTATCAGGTTCTTCAATGTGGTTTTCAATGTTTAGGTAACTAAAATGACATTGTTCAGTGGTTTTTAGACTGAAAACTGGAGGTATATACTGTCCTTGAAGAAGAAAGCTGAATATGGACTATATAAATTCTTTTTTATTTGTTCTTTATTATATTTGATATATCACATATTGGAACAACTATGTAGTTATGCTAAGAGTTAACAGTACTAGAAAAACAATCTGGTCAATATTCAGCAGCCTAGTGAGCAGCAGCTTATTTGAATAAAAACCACATAAAAATAGGCTTGAATCTTGAGAACAGAAAATATATGAAAATACTTGGATAGCTTTAAGTGGTGTCATTCAGCTATGCAATAAAAGTCTCTCATAGTTTGCTCCCTCTTTTCTCGGCTGTGTGTAAAGTTGATATAATTACGTAGCCTTCTGAGCAGAGCATTCAGGAAGCACTCTAAGCAGTGGCAGATGGCAAACTGTGATTCCTATGCAGGGCTCAACAACATGCTGGAAAGTACCTATTGCAAGGAAAGCCATGGCTGTTGTGACATGTGAATAGCCGGCTAGATTTAAGCTTATTTATGTACTTATGATGAGCTGACTGTTTATTGCTAGACCATGGAATTGCTCCAGGGTTTCCCACTTTTTCAGTGGCAGCAAACTTTTAACAGTACAGCAGTGGCATAGACAGTAGAGAATGGCGCAGGGACAAAATTTGTCCCCGTGTCCCTCGCCTTGTCCCCGCAAACTCTGTCCCCGTCTCCCCCATTATGTATCACGCACAGCACACAACAGGCATCCATATTCCATATACACACACACTTCAAAATGTAGTAAAGAAATCAACTTCTACAGAGACTCTGGAGTACATTCAAAACTTAATTTTTATTTTCACATTTCCGTCTTCCAAAATTCTAGACAGCAGATATACAGATCAGTAGGAGGAGGGTGGGACCCAAAGCAGTCCAAAACAAATAAAGTCAGAAAAAACACAGTTTATACCTGATTGCTTAACCACCCTTAAGATTTACTTTTGGGTTTAAAAAGCAAAACATGTAAGGACTGAATAAATTAATTAAAACAAAGTTTAAAGCAAAAGCCCTTAATATGTAATACTGGACTGGTAGCAAGCAATAATGAAACAGTGATGGAATATTCATTTACATAGCAAGTAATAATGAGCACTGATTTTTCCAGTCATCCATTTACAACTGCAAGTGAGTAGATGGATATGTCTGAAACATTTAACAAAGTTGAGATTAGCATAAGCCATATATAGTACCAACTGGGCATTTCTGTCCTTTATTGATGCTGTAGCATGTTCAGAAATCATAGCCATATGTATGATGCATAACACCAGAACAGGCATCCATTGATCCACCCACACATTGAAAAAGTAAACAACTACTTCTGCAGACTCAGAGAACATCCAAAACGTAATTTTTATTTTCATATTTCCATCTTCCAAAATTCTAGACAGCAGATAGGACCCATCACAAAGCAGTCCAATACTGTAATACTGGTGAGTAGCAATAATGAAACAGTGATGGAATATTCACAACATAGCAAACAGCCTGAGCCAACAGATTTATTTTCCACTGAACATAATTAACTTATGAACTGGACAATGTAGACTGACTTTCTAAACTTCTTTGTGAAATAGTAATAAAAAAAGGCAAGTGTGTTTTTGTAATATACCACTGCATTATAAATAGTAATGATTGCTGAGCACCTGACCTGAATGACCTGAACTCATAAGTTGATTGCTGTGTTTTTGGTAGCCTTTTACTAGATGAAAAACATCTCTGGAGGGAGTCCCTATAACCAGCCGCTCCAAATGGACTAATTACTACTCTAACAGATGAAACCAATAATACTTTTCTCTGTATACATCGCATCTGTATACTGCTGCACAAGCCATGATGGGGGGGGGGGGGGGGGCGCACCTTACCGTGGTCTTCACAATTGTGTACTACGTTCCTCTGGGCTCGTGCTCTTCTGCCTGGATGAGTCCTGTGGCTGAGTCTCGACTCCCGACTGTCTCAGGTCAGTCCTCTCTCCTTCTGTGCTGCCTGTGGCCACTCTCTCTCCTTAGCCTGTACTATACAATGATGCGCTGTATAGTTCAGCCACCACACTGAAAAATAACCCACAAAATGACTGTGGTGGCGCTGGTGGTGCCAGCTCAAGATGAAATGAAAAGAAAGAGGCCAATCATGGTCCTCTCTTCTTGTGATGACAGCATGGTGAGCGAGAAGGGGAACTCTGATGTGCTGGCTGGCTTTCGTTCGGAAGACTGTGTGCATGCGTGCCTGCACATGCAGGGAGGAGGAGCAGAGCTAAGCACAAGGAGAGGAGGAGGAGGAGGAATGTCCCAGCCCAGCAGTAAAACAGCGGTAAAAGGTAGGCATCTGTTTTACCGCGGGCATAGGGATTACTACCGCTCCCATGGTGCGGGGTAATAATTGCTTTTTGTGCCCATGATAAAACCTGGAAACTCTTTGTTTTATCAGCAGCAGTGTAACTGCGGTTTACTGCAGCTACCTGCTCCTATGTCATTCTCTAGTAGCCAGTAGGCAATTTTTGGGTGGGCAAAGAGGTGATGCACCTATACCCTGCCCCACTCCACCTTTACCCCACTCCCAATAACTTCAATGAGGGTAGCCTTGCAGGCTTCAGTGGCTGAGGGCTAGGGGGAACTACAAGAGTTTGCACTCTTTAGCCCCCATTGAACCTTGGTCCCCTAACACACATACTTTGCCCATATAGTATTAAAGCCAAATAAATTCTGCATCTACAGAACCCCTCTGGCCCTCCCCCAACAATGAGTACAGAGCAAAGCTAGGACATTTCCCCATAAAACTCACCATACATTTTGCTTCCTAGTGTAATCTCAACAACAGCCATATAGTAAACAGAAAACTCTACAATGCCAGCACAATCTTCCAAAGCAAGGATCCTACCTATGATGTTTTAGGGCCCTAAAATAACAATATATCTATTGGGAAAACTGAACAAACCTAACTACTACAGAAGGCTACATAGAAAATTCATGCTGACAGAATACCTCGGTCACATACATGGAACAAAAAAGTGCAAGTACTTACCTGTAGCAGATGTTCTTCTAGGACAGCAGGCTTTATATTCTCACAAGTGGGTGATGCTGACCCACGTAGCCTGGTCCGGAATTCACCAAAGTCTAACGAGAGCTTTGTGGAGTGTGAGGCACGCTCCAGTTCACATGCTTAAGTGCCTTCCCACCTGCTGCACGAACGCAGTCTCATCTGTTTAATAGTGCAGCAAAAAATAAGGTTAAAAAAAAAAAACTGTGTGAAGGAAGTGACGTCACGGACATCGATGGCTGCTTGATCTTTTAGCTCCGAAGCGTCCTCTCTAACAAATACGCTGCATTAGCGATCATCTGCCTTGAATTGTGCTCTTCCCTCCTTTTGGTGCTTGTAGCAGGTCTCAGGAGTTGATTTGGAGTTTTGGCAGGCGACTATGTCGGCAGCACGAAAGGAGGTTGAGAAGCTGCAGGCTCGATCTGCTGGTAAGCCCACGAGGCACCAAGTTTCCTCGGCTCGACTTTCTCACTCAGACTCTGACTCGGCTAGGTCTCTAACAGAAGCATGCTCAGTCCCTCCAACCTGGGGTCTCTCTAAGGAGCTCAAGAAGTGCCTATTGGAAATCTGGGACAAAATAAAGACATCTAAGGAAGAAATACTGGAGCGAATGGATGCTTTTAAGTGTGGACCTGCGGGAGCTGGGGGGCCACGTGGAGGATTTGGAGGCTTGCGTGGATGGGCATGAAGAACAGCTGAGTGGGGCTGAGGCTCGTCTCACGCAGATGCTGGCTTCCTAGGATGACTTGCAGCATGAAATTGATGACTTAGAAAATCGTGGTCGTCGAAATAATCTCCGCCTCCGCGGTGTACCTGAATCGGGAGACAAAGAGGATATAGCTACTGTGGTGAGATTGATTTGTGGAAAATTGTTGGGGTCTGAGGAAATGGCAATTGAACGGGCACACAGGGCCTTGGGGAAACTTGTGGACAACTGCCCCCGGGACATTATAGTTTGTTTCGCTTCTTTTTTGGTTAAAGAGCAAATGCTGCAACGAGCGTGCCAGGTTCCCTTTGTGGAATACAATGAAGCTAAAGTGGTGGTGTTCCAAGATTTGTTTCAGTTTACCTTGACTCAGAGGCATGCTATGAAACCGGCGCTGGAAGTGTTGGTAAAGAACAAAATCCCTTATCGCTGGGCTTTCCCATTTGCACTTTGTTTTAGTGTGGAGGGGAAGCTTCATCGGAGTTGGCTGTTATCGGATGTTTGGAAGATATTGCATGGGGCTGGTCTGACGACCACTGCAGTCCCACCGGTCGTCATGGGATCGACTGCAAGGGCTAAGCTTCAGAAGTGGAAGAGAGTTGCCAGCAAGACCAAGAATGCTCAGGGAGCGGCCTGAAATGACTATTTGGACTGGCTGTAAATTTTCATTTGTCTTGGGTCTGTTAGTGCTGCCCTGAATCCTTTTAGGGGGGCAGTTTTAGCGATGTACGGCTGTTATTTGCTAAAGGGTTGGGAGTGGGAATTTTGGGGTGTGCGGATGGTGTAGGAGGGGAGATAGTTGGGGACGTGGAAGCGGAAGGGAATGGTCTGTTAGGATGGGGGATGAGTATGTTTGCATGGGGGACGGTTGGGGTGTAGATTGGGTAGTGCTCGGGTCATGTGGGGTTCTTCCTCCATTGTTCCCAGTCTGTGGTGTCACATAGCTACTGCCTGGTGGTATATGAGGTGTGGAAGGGTGGGTAGGGCAGGGGAGGGTGGGGGATGTTTCTACTTTGGTGGGGGGGCTGGATGGGAGGTGGGGGGTGGGGTATTTTTTTTTCTTCTTCTTCCCTCTTCAGGTTCGGGTTTGCATTGGTTTCTCTGTTTTATTAGAGTTAACAAGCTAGTATTTAGAAGAATAAATGAGTGCTGATTTACACTTTTTGTTATATAATGTTAAGGGTCTGAACTCTCCTCAAAAGCGTCAAAGGATATTTAAGGAATTGTTGTTCCATAAACCACATGTGGTATTTCTTCAAGAGACTCATTTAAAACGGGAACATGAGAAATATTTGAATCATCATCATTCTCCGAGGACAAGCAGGCTGCTTGTTCTCACTGATGGGTGACGTCCACGGCAGCCCCCTCCAATCGGAATCTTCACTAGCAAAGGCCTTTGCTAGCCCTCGCGCGCCCATGCGCACTGCGCGACTGTCTTCCCGCCCGAACCGGCTCGTGTTCGTCAGTCTTCTTTTGTCCGCGCTCGGGACGGTCGTGTTTTGCCGCCGTTTCGTGCCCCTCAAGTTGACCTCGCGCGTCTTCGCGATTTTCGCTAAAAAAAAAAAAGGGACCGATCTGGTCTTTACCCCTTTCCCGTGTTTCCAGCTTTTTCCCCGCGTAAGTTTCCTTTTGCTTTCGGGACCGGCCTATTTGGCCTCGGTACGGGTTTTTTCTCCCTTCTTTTGGTGCCTTTCGTCATCATCGTGAATTTTCGCCGGCGTGATTTTTCCGCCCATGTCATCGAAGTCTTCCAGCGGCTTCAAGAAGTGCACCCAGTGCGCCCGGGTAGTCTCGCTCACTGATAGGCACGCTTCGTGTCTTCAGTGTCTGGGGGCTGGGCACCGCCCGCAGGCCTGCAGTCTTTGTGCTCTTTTGAAAAAGAGGACTCAGGTAGCGAGATTGGCCCAGTGGAACGCGTTGTTCTCGGGCTCTTCGGCAACAACAGCACGGGACTCGTCGAGTGCATCGACGTCTTCGACCTCTGCATCGGCATCGACTGCATCGAGGCTTCTACCTCCTGCATCGTCGGTACCAAGACATCGAAAGGCTGCGTCGACGTCGGTGGTACCGGGGCCTCCGCTATTGCTGATGTCGTCGGACGGTGGTGCTTCGTCTGGAGTGCAGGTGAGGGCTGTCCATTCCCCTGCTGGTGGCGGTGAGCCTTCGGGTGGGTCTCCTCCTGCCCTGAGGGCTCCTGCGGTACAGCCCCCCCGAGACCGACCTTCTTCGGCCTCGGCCCCGAGGAAGCGACGGTTGGATTCTACGTCCTCCTCGTCGGTACCGGGAAGCTCCGGTGACATGCTTCGCTTGAAGAAGTCGAAGAAGCATCGACACCGGTCTCCTTCCCGTCTCGGTACCGAGAGCTCTGGGTCGCCGAGGGAGTCGGCACCCAGTAGACATCGGCACCGGGAGGACCGCTCACCCTCTGTTCAGGAGGTGTCGATGCGCTCCCCCTTGGACAGCCCGGAACCGCCTCCACGCCCGGAACAGACTCTGACATCGACGCCTGCATCGGCTTCTCAGTCTTTCTCCGAGGACAAACAGGCTGCTTGTTCTCACGACTGGGTGACGTCCGCGTCAGCCCCCATCAACCGGAAGAAGCTTCGCGAGCGGTCCGCACGCAGGGCACGCCCACCGCGCATGCGCGGCTGTCTTCCCGCCCGTGCGCGACCGCTCCCGCCCCCGCCAGTTCCTTTTTTTCCGCACCTGGAGAGAGTCGTGCCTTCGCCGCTCTCTCTGTTTCAGCCCCGGAAAAACTGTCGCGTTTACGCGAACTTCTTGTTTTTTAGTTTATTTAGTTGCCGCGCGCTCCACTTTTCTTTCTGTTTAAAAAAAAAAAAAAGGAGCACGCGCTCTCATTTTTCCCTCGTTTCTAGCGGGGGCGTCGCGTTGCGGCCTAGTGGCCGCACGGTCGATTTCCTTTTTCGAGGTGTGATTACCGCCACCATCGATGACTTTAACTTCGCCGACGCGATTTTTCCGTCGATGTCCTCGAAGGTCCCGAGTGGATTTAAGAAGTGTGGTCGGTGCGGCCGGCCGATCTCGCAGACAGACACCCACGCTTGGTGCCTCCAGTGCCTCGGGCCGGAGCACAATATCAAGTCGTGTTCTCTGTGTCTCGGTCTCCGGAAACGGACTCAGGTTGCGAGGCAAGTTCTTCGGGACCGTCTTTTTGGAACTTGCGCCGGCCCGTCGACGTCGACCTCGACGGCATCGGTATCGACGGCCGGTTCTTCGGTACCGGTATCGATGCCTGAGAAATCGGCACCGATGGCATCGACCCCAGGAGCACAGGTCCCGTCGGCCCGCCGGTCCTCCGGTGAAGGGTAGGGGTGAGAGGCCGCGTGGGCAATCGGCCCCGGTCACTCCCTCGGCCCGTGGCCCTCGGGACCGAACCCTGTCGGACCCGGTTCCTCGTGACCGAGGGGGATCGACCTCCTCCTCCTCTGCTCCACCTGGCGCCGATGACGGGCATCGGAAAAAATCAAAAAAGCACCGTCATCGGTCGCCCTCGATGCACCAGGGTTCCGGTGCCGGCAAGGAGTCGACGCCGAAGCGTCCTCGTCGAGAGGAGAGATCCCCTTCGGTTGTGGAGGTACCACCGTGTCAGGGTCCCAGCACTTCGGTGCCGTCTCCTGGACCCGAGCAGCTTCTGGCACCGACACCTCTACCGGCCCCACCGTCTTTCCCGGCAGCGGGCCTGGACGAGTGCCTCCGAGCCATCCTTCCGGGGATCCT
This sequence comes from Microcaecilia unicolor, assembly GCF_901765095.1. NCBI lineage: Eukaryota > Metazoa > Chordata > Amphibia > Gymnophiona > Siphonopidae > Microcaecilia > Microcaecilia unicolor. The sequence continues at coordinate 188,656,335 of NC_044038.1, read as the reverse complement.
GGAAGGGCTGATGCGCCAGGCTGTGCCGGCGCCGGGGGTGCTTGCGCCCTCGGCGCCGTTGACTGTGGCGCCAGCGAGCTCTAGCCCGGTGCCGAGGCCGTCGACACCGCCGCCACTTGCGGCGCCGGTCTCGACCGCCACGCAGGTGGAGTCCCCGTCGACGTCGATGGAGGGAGCTTCGTCCCCGCCGGCGCGGGAGTCCACCGCTCGACGACACCGAGGCCTCTGTGCCTCGACGTCGAGCCGGGCCCGGTTAAGGACTCAGCTACATGAGCTTATGTCCGACACCGAGGAGGAGGCCTCGTGGGGGGAAGAGGAGGACCCCAGATATTTCTCCTCAGAGGAGTCTGCGGGCCTCCCCTCTGACCCCATGCCTTCACCGGAGAGGAAACTCTCACCCCCGGAGAGCCTCTCTTTTGCCTCTTTTGTCAGGGATATGTCTATCTGCATTCCCTTCCCCGTGGTCTCTGTGGATGAGCCGAGGGCTGAGATGCTCGAGGTCCTCGACTATCCATCACCACCTAGAGAGTCCTCCACGGTGCCGTTGCACAATGTCCTCAAAGAGACACTGCTGCGGAACTGGATGAGACCGCTATCTAATCCCATCATCCCCAAGAAAGCGGAATCCCAGTACAGAATCCACTCTGACCCAGAGTTAATGCGGCCCCAATTGCCCCATGACTTGGCGGTCGTGGATTCTGCTCTCAAGAGGGCACGGAGTTCGAGGGATACCGCCTCGGCGCCCCCGGGGCGGGAGTCTCGCACTCTGGACTCGTTTGGGAGGAAGGCCTACCAATCCTCCATGCTCGTGACCCGCATCCAGTCATACCAGCTCTATACGAGCATCCACATGCGGAACAATGTGAAGCAACTGGCGGACCTGGTCGATAAGCTCCCGCCGGAGCAGTCCAGGCCTTATCAGGAGGTGGTCAGGCAGCTGAAGGCGTGCAGAAAGTTCCTGTCCAGGGATATCTATGACACCTGTGACGTGGCATCTCGTGCTGCGGCCCAAGGTATAGTGATGCGCAGGCTCTCATGGCTGCACCCAGCAGAGACTGGCCGACGTCCCTTGCCGGGGGGATAATATTTTTGGTGAGAAGGTCGAGCAGCTGGGCGCCTTCAGCATCCACCTCAGCAGGTGGACGTTTTTCCCGGGCCCGGCAGGCTGCACCCTATTCTTTTGCAAAGCGTAGGTACACCCAGCCGGCCCGAAGTCCTCGTCAGGCACAGGGACAGCCCCAGCGCGCTCGTTCTCGTCAACAGCGTGCGCCCAAGCAGCCCCCTGCGCCTCCACAGCAAAAGCCGGGGACGGGCTTTTGACTGGCTCCACGGGAACATAGCCGCCCTCAAAGTGTCCGTACCGGACGATCTGCCGGTCGGGGGGAGGTTAAAATTTTTTCACCAAAGGTGGCCTCTCATAACCTCCGACCAGTGGGTTCTCCAAATAGTGCGGTGCGGATATGCCCTGAATTTGGCCTCCCTGCCACCAAATTGTCCTCCGGGAGCTCAATCCTTCAGCTCCCATCACAAGCAGGTACTTGCAGAGGAACTCTCCGCCCTTCTCAGCGCCAATGCGGTCGACCCCGTACCACCCGGGCAGGAAGGGCAGGGATTCTATTCCAGGTACTTCCTTGTGGAAAAGAAAACAGGGGGGATGCGTCCCATCCTAGACCTGAGAGGCCTGAACAAATTCCTGGTCAAAGAAAAGTTCAGGATGCTTTCCTTGGGCACCCTTCTGCCAATGATTCAGAAAAACGATTGGCTATGTTCCCTGGATTTAAAGGACGCATACACTCACATCCCGATACTGCCAGCTCACAGACAGTATCTCAGATTCCGCCTGGGCGCACGGCACTTTCAGTATTGTGTGCTGCCCTTTGGGCTCGCCTCTGCCCCACGAGTATTTACAAAGTGCCTCGTGGTGGTGGCGGCGTATCTACGCAAGCTGGGAGTGCACGTGTTCCCATATCTCGACGATTGGCTGGTCAAGAACACCTCGGAGGCAGGAGCCCTCCGGTCCAGGCAGTGCACTCTTCAACTCCTGGAGCTGCTGGGGTTTGTGATAAATTACCCAAAGTCCCATCTCCAGCCAACCCAGTCTCTGGAATTCATAGGAGCTCTGCTGAATACCCAGACGGCTCAGGCCTTCCTTCCCGAAGCGAGGGCCAACAACCTCCTGTCCCTAGCTTCGCAGACCAGAGCGTCTCAGCAGGTCACAGCTCGGCAGATGTTGAGACTTCTGGGTCATATGGCCTCCACAGTTCATGTGACTCCCATGGCTCGTCTTCACATGAGATCTGCTCAATGGACCCTAGCTTCCCAGTGGTTTCAAGCCACCGGGAATCTAGAAGATGCCATCCGCCTCTCCACCAGTTGCCGCACTTCACTGCTCTGGTGGACCATTCGGACCAATTTGACCCTGGGACGCCCATTCCAAATTCCGCAGCCCATGAAAGTGTTGACGACGGATGCATCTCGCCTGGGGTGGGGAGCTCATGTCGATGGACTCCACACCCAGGGGCTGTGGTCCCTCCAGGAGAAGGATCTGCAGATCAACCTCCTGGAGCTCCGAGCGATCTGGAACGCACTGAAGGCTTTCAGAGATCGGCTGTCCTGCCAAATTATCCAAATTCGGACAGACAATCAGGTTGCAATGTATTACGTCAACAAGCAGGGGGGCATCGGATCTCGCCCCCTGTGTCAGGAAGCCGTCGGGATGTGGCGTTGGGCTTGCCAGTTCGGCATGCTCCTCCAAGCCACATACCTGGCAGGCGTAAACAACAGTCTGACCGACAGACTGAGCAGAGTCATGCAACCGCACGAGTGGTCGCTCCATTCCAGAGTGGTACGCAAGATCTTCCGAGAGTGGGGCACCCCCTCGGTGGACCTTTTCGCCTCTCAGACCAACCACAAGCTGCCTCTGTTCTGTTCCAGACTTCAGGCACACGGCAGGCTAGCGTCGGATGCCTTTCTCCTTCATTGGGGGACCGGCCTCCTGTATGCTTATCCTCCCATACCTTTGGTGGGGAAGACCTTACTGAAGCTCAAGCAAGACCGCGGCACCATGATTCTGATAGCGCCCTTTTGGCCCCGTCAGATCTGGTTCCCTCTTCTTCTGGAGTTGTCCTCCGAAGAACCGTGGAGATTGGAGTGTTTTCCGACTCTCATTTCGCAGAACGACGGAGCGTTGCTGCACCCCAACCTTCAGTCTCTGGCTCTCACGGCCTGGATGTTGAGGGCGTAGACTTTGCTGCGTTGGGTCTGTCTGAGGGTGTCTCCCGTGTCTTGCTTGCCTCTAGGAAGGATTCCACTAAGAAGAGTTACTTTCTCAAGTGGAGGAGGTTTGTCGTTTGGTGTGAGAGCAAGGCCCTAGAACCTCGTTCTTGCCCTGCACAAAACCTGCTTGAATACCTTCTGCACTTATCAGTCTGGCCTCAAGACCAACTCAGTAAGGAATCACCTTAGTGCGATTAGTTCTTACCATTATCGTGTGGAAGGTAAAGCCATCTCTGGAGAGCCTTTAGTCGTTCGATTCATGAGAGGCTTGCTTTTGTCAAAGCCCCCTATCAAGCCTCCCACAGTGTCATGGGATCTCAACGTCGTCCTCACCCAGCTGATGAAACCTCCTTTTGAGCCACTGAATTCTTGCCATCTGAAGTACTTGACCTGGAAGGTCATTTTCTTGGTGGCAGTTACTTCAGCTCGTAGGATCAGTGAGCTTCAGGCCCTGGTAGCTCATGCTCCATATACCAAATTTCATCACAACAGAGTAGTGCTCCGCACCCACCCAAAGTTCCTGCCGAAGGTGGTGTCGGAGTTCCATCTTAACCAGTCAATTGTCTTGCCAACATTCTTTCCCAGGCCGCATACCCGCCCTGCTGAACGTCAGTTGCACACTTTGGACTGCAAGAGAGCATTGGCCTTCTACTTGGAGCGGACACAGCCCCACAGACAGTCCGCCCAATTGTTTATTTCTTTCGACCCTAACAGGCTAGGGGTCGCTGTCGGGAAACGCACCATCTCCAATTGGCTAGCAGATTGCATTTCCTTCACTTACGCCCAAGCTGGGCTGGCTCTTGAGGGTCATGTCACGGCTCATAGTGTTAGAGCCATGGCAGCGTCAGTGGCCCACTTGAAGTCAGCCACTATTGAAGAGATTTGCAAGGCTGCGACGTGGTCATGTGTCCACACATTCACATCACATTACTGCCTCCAGCAGGATACCCGACGCGACAGTCGGTTCGGGCAGTCGGTGCTGCAGAATCTGTTTGGGGTGTAAATCCAACACCACCCTCCAGGACCCGAATTTATTCTGGTCAGGCTGCACTCTGTTAGTTGTTCTTTGTAGGTCAATTTTCTGTTATACCCTCGCCGTTGCGAGGTTCAATTGACCTGGGTTCTTGTTTTGAGTGAGCCTGAGAGCTAGGGATACCCCAGTCGTGAGAACAAGCAGCCTGCTTGTCCTCGGAGAAAGTGAATGATACATACCTGTAGCAGGTGTTCTCCGAGGACAGCAGGCTGATTGTTCTCACCTACCCTCCCTCCTCCCCTTTGGAGTTGCGTTTTCATCTTTTTGCTTGTCATTCAACTGGCGGGAGCGGTCGCGCACGGGCGGGAAGACGGCCGCGCACGGGCGGTGGGCGTGCCCTGCGTGCGGACCGCTCGCGAAGCTTCTTCCGGTTGATGGGGGCTGACGCGGACGTCACCCAGTCGTGAGAACAATCAGCCTGCTGTCCTCGGAGAACACCTGCTACAGGTATGTATCATTCACTTTCTCCACAGCCACTCTGCACGAGAGTCTCCGGGTCGTTCTTCCAGAGATTCTGGGAGAGCTGTTGCGCCCTTCTCCGGTACCGGGGGTGCTTGCGCCACTGGTACCATCGGGTGAGGCGACGGCTGGCCCTTTGCCCGAGGTGAGGTCTCTGGTATCTGTATCGCTTGCGGTACCGGCTACGGCCGCCTCCCAGGCAGACTCCCCGACAACGTCAGCGGAGGGAGCTTCGCCGGTGCTGGCGAGGGAGTCCACCTCTCGACGCTCCTACCGTGGCCGTGTTCCCACGGAGTCGAGTCGGGCACAGCTTCAGACGCAGGTCCGTGAACTTGTGTCTGATACCGATGGTGAGGCCTCGTGGGTGGAGGAGGAGGAGGACATCAGATATTTCTCTGACGAGGAGTCTGATGGCCTTCCTTCTGATCCCACTCCCTCCCCTGAAAGGCAGCTTTCTCCTCCCGAGAGTCTGTCTTTCGCGGCCTTTGTCCGGGAGATGTCTACGGCCATCCCCTTCCCGGTGGTCGTGGAGGATGAGCCCAGGGCTGAGATGTTTGAGCTCTTGGACTATCCTTCTCCACCTAAGGAAGCGTCCACAGTACCCATGCATCATGTGCTAAAAAAGACATTGCTGGCGAACTGGACCAAGCCATTAACTAATCCCCACATTCCGAAGAAGATCGAATCCCAGTATCGGATCCATGGGGACCCAGAGCTGATGCGCACTCAGTTGCCTCACGACTCTGAAGTTGTGGATTTGGCCCTAAAGAAGGCTAAGAGTTCTAGAGAGCATGCTTCGGCGCCCCCGGGCAGAGACTCCAGAACCTTAGACTCATTTGGGAGGAAGGCCTATCATTCCTCTATGCTTGTGGCCAAGATTCAGTCCTACCAGCTCTACACGAGCATCCATATGCGGAACAATGTGCGACAGTTGGCGGGCCTGGTGGACAAGCTCCCTTCTGAGCAAGCCAAGCCGTTTCAGGAGGTGGTCAGGCAGCTGAAGGCGTGCAGAAAACTCCTGGCCAGAGGGGTATATGATACCTTTGATGTTGCGTCCAGGGCCGCTGCTCAAGGTGTGGTGATGCGCAGACTCTCATGGCTGCGTGCCTCCGACCTGGACAATAGGATCCAGCAGCGGATTGCGGACTCACCTTGCCGAGCGGACAACATTTTTGGAGAAAAGGTCGAACAGGTGGTAGAACAGCTCCACCAGCGGGATAACGCTTTCGACAAATTCTCCCGCCGGCAGCCTTCAGCATCTACCTCATCAGGTAGACGTTTTTATGGGGGACGGAGGGCTGTTCCCTACTCTTCTGGTAAGCGTAGGTACAGTCCTCCCTCTCGCCAGCCTGCGGCCCAGGCTAAGCCCCAGCACGCTCGCTTTCGTCAGCAGCGTGCGCCTCAGCAAGGCCCCACGGCACCCCAGCAAAAGCAGGGGGCGAGCTTTTGACTGGCTCCAGCAGAGCATAGCCGACATCAATGTGTCCGTGCCGGGCGATCTGCCAGTCGGGGGGAGGTTGAAAGTTTTTCACCAAAGGTGGCCTCTTATAACCTCCGACCGTTGGGTTCTTCAAATAGTCCGGCAAGGGTACACCCTCAATTTGGCCTCGAAGCCTCCAAATTGCCCACCGGGAGCTCAGTCCTACAGCTTCCAGCACAAGCAGGTACTTGCAGAGGAACTCTCCGCCCTTCTCAGCGCCAATGCGGTCGAGCCCGTGCCATCCGGGCAAGAAGGGCTGGGATTCTATTCTAGGTACTTCCTTGTGGAAAAGAAAACAGGGGGGATGCGTCCCATCCTAGACCTAAGGGCCCTGAACAAATATCTGGTCAAGGAAAAGTTCAGGATGCTTTCCCTGTTCACCCTTCTTCCCATGATTCAGGAAAACGATTGGCTATGCTCTCTGGACTTGAAGGACGCCTACACGCACATCCTGATATTGCCAGCTCACAGGCAGTATCTGCAATTTCGTCTGGGCACACGTCACTTCCAGTACTGTGTGCTACCCTTTGGGCTCGCCTCTGCGCCCAGAGTGTTCACGAAGTGCCTGGCTGTAGTAGCAGCAGCGCTTCGCAGGCTGGGAGTGCACGTGTTCCCTTATCTCGACGATTGGCTGGTGAAGAACAATTCTGAGGCAGGAGCTCTACAGTCCATGCAGATGACTATTCGACTCCTGGAGCTACTGGGGTTTGTGATAAATTACCCAAAGTCCCATCTCCTCCCAGTACAGAGACTCAAATTCATAGGAGCTCTGCTGGATTCTCGGACGGCTCGTGCCTATCTTCCGGAGACAAGGGCCAACAATCTGCTGTCCCTCGTCTCCGGGTACGAGCGTCCCAGCAGATCATAGCTCGGCAGATGTTGAGATTGCTTGGCCACATGGCCTCCACAGTTCATGTGACTCCTATGGCTCGTCTTCACATGCGATCTGCTCAATGGACCGTAGCTTCCCAGTGGTTTCAGGCTGCTGGGGATCTAGAGGACGTGATCCACCTGTCCACGAGTTTTCTCAAATCCCTGCACTGGTGGACGATTTGGTCCAATTTGACTCTGGGACGCCCTTTCCAAATTCCTCAGCCACAAAAAGTGCTGACTACGGATGCGTCTCTCCTGGGGTGGGGAGCTCATGTCGATGGGCTTCACACCCAGGGAAGCTGGTCCCCCCAGGAACGCGATCTGCAGGTCAATCTCCTGGAGTTACGAGCGATCTGGAATGCTCTGAAGGCTTTCAGAGATTGGCTGTCCCACCAAATTATCCAAATTCAGACAGACAACCAGGTTGCCATGTATTACATCAACAAGCAGGGGGGCACTGGATCTCGCCCCCTGTGTCAGGAAGCCGTCAGCATGTGGCTCTCGGCTCGCCGTTACTGCATGTTGCTCCAAGCCACATATCTGGCAGGCGTAAACAACAGTCTGGCCGACAGGTTGAGCAGGATTATGCAATCTCACGAGTGGTCGCTCAACTCCAGAGTAGTGCGCCGGATCTTCCAAGTGTGGGGCACCCCCTTGGTAGATCTCTTTGCATCTCGAGCCAACCACAAGGTCCCTCAGTTCTGTTCCAGACTTCAGGCCCACGGCCGACTGGCATCGGATGCCTTCCTCCTGGATTGGGGGGAAGGCCTGCTGTATGCTTATCCTCCCATACCTCTGGTGGGGAAGACTTTGTTGAAACTCAAGCAAGACCGAGGCACCATGATTCTGATTGCTCCTTTTTGGCCACGTCAGATCTGGTTCCCTCTCCTTCTGGAGTTGTCCTCGGAAGAACCGTGGAGATTGGAGTATTTTCCGACCCTCATCACACAGGACGAAGGGGCACTTCTGCATCCCAACCTCCGGTCTCTGGCTCTCACGGCCTGGATGTTGAGAGCATAGACTTTGCCTCTTTGGGTCTGTCGGAGGGTGTCTCCCGTGTCTTGCTTGCTTCCAGGAAAGATTCCACTAAGAGGAGTTACTTTTTATGGAGGAGGTTTGCCGTCTGGTGTAACAGTAAGGCCTTAGATCCTCGCTCTTGTCCTACACAGACCCTGCACCTGTGTGAGTCTGGTCTCAAGACCAACTCTGTAAGGGTTCACCTTAGCGCAATCAGTGCATACCATTACCGTGTGGAAGGTAAGCCGATCTCAGGACAGCCTTTAGTTGTTCGATTTATGAGAGGTTTGCTTTTGTCAAAGCCCCCCGTCAAACCTCCTACAGTGTCATGGGATCTCAATGTCATTCTCACCCAGCTGATGAAACCTCCTTTTGAGCCACTGAACTCCTGCCATCTGAAGTACTTGACCTGGAAGGTCATTTTATTGGTGGCAGTTACTTCAGCTCGTAGAGTCAGTGAGCTTCAGGCCCTGGTAGCCCAGGCCCCTTACACCAGATTTCATCATAATAGATTAGTCCTCCGCACTCACCCTAAGTTCTTGCCGAAGGTAGTGTCGGAGTTCCATCTGAACCAGTCAATTGTCTTGCCAGCATTCTTTCACCGTCCGCATTACTGCCCTGCTGAACATCAGCTGCACACATTGGACTGCAAAAGAGCCATTGGCCTTCTATCTGGAGCGGAGACAGCCCAACAGACAGTCCGCCCAATTGTTTGTTTCTTTTGATCCCAACAGGAGGGGAGTGGCTGTGGGGAAACGCACCATTTCAAATTGGCTAGCAGATTGCATTTCCTTCACTTACGCCCAGGCTGGGCTGGCTCTTGAGGGTCATAATGTTAGAGCCATGGCAGCGTCAGGGGCCCACTTGAAGTCAACCACTATTGAAGAGATTTGCAAAGCTGCGACGTGGTCATCTGTCCACACATTCACATCTCATTACTGCCTGCAGCAGGATACCTGACGCGACAGTCGGTTCGGGCAGTCAGTGCTTCAGAATCTGTTCGGGGTTTAGAATCCAACTCCACCCCCCTAGGCCCATTTTTTATTCTGTTCCAGGCTACACTCTGTTAGTTGGATAAGTTGTTAGGTCAATCTCAGTTATGTCCTCGCCGTTGCGAGGCCCAATTGACCATGTTTGTTGTTTTGAGTGAGCCTGGGGGCTAGGGATACGCCATCAGTGAGAACAAGCAGCCTGCTTGTCCTCGGAGAAAGCGAATGCTACATACCTGTAGAAGGTATTCTCCGAGGACAGCAGGCTGATTGTTCTCACAAACCCGCCCGCCTCCCCTTTGGAGTTGTGTCTTCCCTTGTCTTTGTCTTGCTACATACGGGACTGACGAACTCGAGCCGGTTCGGGGGGGAAGACGGTCGTGCATGCGCGGTGCGCATGGGCGCGCGAGGGCTAGCAAAGGCCTTTGCTAGTGAAGATTCCGATTGGAGGGGGCTGCCGTGGACGTCACCCATCAGTGAGAACAATCAGCCTGCTGTCCTCGGAGAATACCTTCTACAGGTATGTAGCATTCGCTTTACCCACTGTCATTTGCGCTTCTGCTACTGATGCGTTGAGGAAACGGGAGATTGCAATCTTGCTTCACTCGTCTCTGCAGACTCAGGTGGTGAAGATTAGACGAGATCCTGCTGGTAGATTCCTGGTGCTACATGTATTATTGAATAATTTACCTTTTTCTTTGGTGGCAGTTTATGCGCCCAGTGAATCTCAGGGGGAGTTCTTTATCAGGCTTGGTAAGGTTGTTCAATCTGACCCTTATGGTAAATTGGTGCTGGGTGGTGATTTTAATGCATCTTTTGACCCAGCTTTGGATAAGTCTGGGGCGGTGTTGGGTACGGACGTCAAGAATTTGAAGGCTCTGGTTGAGCTAGCGCGTTCATTAGGTGTGTGTGATGTGTGGCGATTACATCATCCTAGAGATCTGGATTATTCTTTCTATTCTCATTCTCACGATTCCTGCTCTCGTATTGATCATCTATTATTTGATATTTCTATGATTCAGGGAAGTTGTCAGTCAGGTATTGGTCCCATTACTATTTCAGGTCATGCCCCAACCTGGTTAAGGATTTTGTCCTTGTGTTAGGAAGATAAGGATAGTAGGTGGACGTTAAACATTTCTTTGCTGAAGGTCGAAAAGCTTTTGGCTGGATATCGAGCACATTTGATGGAATATCTTGAGATTAATTTGAATTCGGGTCCATCCTTGGGGACTGTCTGGGATGCTTTAGAGGCTGTAACGCGGGTTTTTTTCTTAAAACAGGCTAGTATCCAGGCTGGGGCTAGGCAAAAGGAAGTTGCAGATTATATTTCCCAGCTGTCTCGTTTGGAGGGCCTTCACAAGGCCTCTCAGTCGATATCTGTCTTGAGGCAGATACAAGCTCTGCGGCTGCGACTGGATAATATTTATTTGGAGCAATTGCAGTTTATTCGTGGTCAGCAACAGCAGCTGCATTATTTCAATCATAATAAACCAGGTCGTTTATTGGCCCTTAGATGGATGCAGCGAAGATTCGATTGTACTATTCTTTTAGGATTGGGGATGGTAATAAATCAGTGTTAACTAAGTCCTCATTAATTAGGCAGCATTTCCAGGCCTTTTATCAGTCTTTATATTCGGCTGATTCCTCGATTCATCAGGAGGCAATTGGTGCCTTTTTAGCATCTCAGGATCTTCCCTCCTTGACTGATCAGCAAAGATGTATGCTTGATGGACCTGTTAAGGCGGATGAAGTTAAGGTTATTAAGGATCTTCCTAAGGGAAAGGCCCCTGGCTTAGATGGCTTACCAAATGAGTTTTATAGGACTTTTAGGGGGGATCTTGCTCCCCTCCTGGTTGAGATTCTTAATGGAGTTCGGGAGGGGGAAGCATTACCTTCTTCTATGATGGAAGCCTGGATAGCTGTCATTCCGAAGCCTGGTAAAGATAAGACGGAATGTGCCTCATACCACCCTATTTCCATTCTTAAGTCAGATGTTAAAATCATAGCTAAAGTTTTAGCTGGCCAAAGTTCTGCCTGATCTGGTTCAGCTGGATCAGGTTGGGTTTGTTCCCCATAGACAAGCGAAAGATAATCTTTGTTGAATGGTCAATTTACTGCATGTTGCCACTACGTCAAAAACCCCTCTTTGTCTTCTGGGATTGGATGCCGAGAAGGCATTTGATCATGTGCACTGGCTTTTTATGATAAGCGTTATGGGGCGTCTGGGCTTTGGGTCAGGATTTAGGGATTGGACTCAGGCCCTTTATAACTCCCCTAAAGCAAGTGTGCAAATTAATGGGGGTAATTCTTCTCTGTTTCCTTTGTATAGGGGGACTCGGCAGGGATGTCCTCTCTCGCCGATGCTATTTGCCTTGGTTATGGAACCCCTTGCTGTTGCTATTCGTTCGAACCCTACTATCGCGGGTATAATGATGGGCGGTCAGGAGTGTAAACTGCCAATGTTTGCTGCTGATATTTTGCTTTCATTAACTAAACCGTTGCTATCCATGCCTAACTTACTTAAGCTTTTAGCAGAATATTCTGCCATTTCAGGGTTCAAGCTTAATGTGACCAAGTCAGAGGCTATGGCAGTTGGTATCTCGAGCCTGATTTTACAGTCTTTGCAACATGATTTCCCTTTTCGGTGGGTAACCTGAGGTATCAAATATTTGGGGATTCTTCTTACAGAGAAATTCTCAGACTTGTTTTCGGCTAATTATCCTACTCTATTGTGGGAGTGATATAAAGATCTGGAGGCTTGGGGCTCCATTGAGTTATCCTGGTTTGGTTGGATAGCAACATTGAAAATGAATGTTTTGCCGAGGTTGATGTACCTTTTCCAGGTGCTCCCTCTGCGTCTATCTCGCACTTTTCTCTCTCAGCTTCAGGATCGCCTCCTTCGTTTCATTTGGTCTAATAAAAGGCCACTCTAGGGCATTGCTTTATCGTGATCAGAAAAAGGGTGGTCTAGGTGTTCCGAATGTGTATTGGTATTACAAAGCCGCACAGGCTCGGGCTGCTATTCAGTGGTTTCATGCGAGTCCAGAGAAGAGGTGGATTGGGTTGGAGCAGGTTTTGGTTGGCATGTGTCCATTGCGTTCGTTAGTGTGGCTGCCCAGAAGATTTTCTGTATTTGAGAGAGAAGTTTTTTCATCTGTTTTCAGAACTTTTTACTATTGGGACGGTCTGTTTGCTAAGCCTGATTTGGTCCTTTCTAAGCTTACTCCATTAACGCATAATCCACTTTTCCCATGGGGACATTTTTGCGTTGGTTTTCAGTGGGCTTTGGAGACTTGGAGTCAGTCTGTTTGGATGAGAACAATTTGGTGAGATAGCCAATATCTGAAAATCTTTAGAGTGTTCTAGATCGCGTGGAGATGTAGGATATTGATCTGGAGATTTGTTTCCTGGGAGGACCAAGCTCCTTGAGTGTGAAGCCCATCAAGATGAGCTCCCAATCCCAGGAGAGATGCATCTGTTGTCAGCACTTTTTGTGGCTGGAATGGAAGTCCCAGAGTCCAGTTGGATCGAGTCGTTGACCACTGAAAGGAGCATTCAAGCTCTGGGGACACTTGGATGAGATCTTCTAGACTCCCTGTGGCTTGATGCCACTGAGGTCCATTGAGCTGATCTCATGTGAAGTTGTGTCATGGTTGTAACATACACTGTGGAAGCCATGTGGCCCAACACTCTCAACATCTGCCAAGCTGTGACCTACTGAAAGGTATGAACCTTGGATGCGAGTACGAGAATATTGTCTGCTCTCGTGTCCAGGAGTTAGGCTCGTACTATCCGAGTATTGAGCAGGGCGCCTATGAACTCCAATCGCTGGACAGGGCGGAGATGGGACTTGGGGAAGTTTAAAACAAACCCTAGTAGCTCGAGCACCCAAATAGTCATCCACATGGACTCCTGAGCACCTTCGTCTGAGGTGTTCTTCACCAGTCAATTGTCGAGATACGGGAACATATGGACTCCCAGTCTGCGTAGCAATACTGCAACTACTACTAGACATTTGGTGAAGACCCTGGGAGCTCATGCAAGGCCAATATGCAACATGTGGTACCGAAAGTGTTGTGTTCCTAGTGGGCTGAAAGTATTGGGATGTGAGTATATGCATCCTTTAAGTCCAGAGAGCATAGCCAATTGTTTTCCTGAATCTTTGGGAGAAGGATGCCCAGGGAAACCATCCTGAACTTTTCTCAGACTAGGAATTTGTTCAGGGCCCTTACGATGGAATGCATCCCCCCTGTTTTGTACAAGGAAGTACCTGGAATAGAATCCCTGCCCTTCCTCCCCTGGTGCAACGGATTCGACCACATGGGCCTTTAGAAGGTTGGAGAGTTCCTATGCAAGTAACTTGCCTGTGCTGAGAGCTGAACAAATGAACTCTCGGTGGGCAGTTTGGAGGTTTGAGATACCAGTTGAGGGAGACGGACTATTTGAACAACCCACCAGTTGAAGGTTATAAGAGGCCATATTTGGTGAAAAAACTTTTAACTTCCCCCCGACTAGCATGTCATCCGGGATGGACACTTACTGTGGCTATGCTCTGCTGGAGCCAGTCAAAAAAGCTTGTCGTTTTGCCTGGGGAGCAGCAGGGACACGCTGTTGACGTGAATGAGTGCGCTGGGGTTGAGCCTTGAGGAGGCTGGCGAGCCGAAGGGTTGTACCTACACCTAGGATAGTAATTGGAACTCCTCCTTGGCTTGCCAAAAGTCTTCCTAGCTGAGGACTGATGCAGAAGGCGCCTGGTGGGAGAGAGAAGAGATGGTATCAGTGCGTTTTTTGATTTGGTCTGCGACCTCCTCAACCTTTTCTCTAGAAAGGGTATTCCCCTGGCATGGGGCATCCACCAAACCTCTTCCTGAACAGAATGTTCCAAGTCATAAACACGCAGTCATGAGAGTCTGCGCATTGCTATACTTTGAGCAGAAATTCTGGATGCCACATCAAAAGTGTCATTAAGTGCCCCGGCCAAGAACTTTCAACACTCCTGCTGCTGCTTGACCAACCAGCGAACTGACTTGGCCTGCTCTGGAGGGAGCATCTCAGCTAGGTCCAACAACTTGCGGAACTGACGGAGCTCGGGCTGCAGCCGCCATTTTGTGGACTTCAGTCGCCTTCGGTTTCTCTCTCTGTTTTCATTGCATTTTGGCTGCCATCCGCACTCTCTTTCCGATTTCCCGCAGCTCGTCCACTATATCTTGGTATCGCCACAAAGGGACGGCGCTCAGGGTCTAAATTTTGGCTGTAATTAGCTGTTCTTTCGGCCGGGGGACGGGAGCTCCTCTCTTCCACGTCTGCTACTCAGCATGGCATCACGTGACACCCCCCCCCCCCTCTCCTCTCTTTAATTCCACCCATCCAGCTTCTCTCCCTCTCCCTTCTGGCATCTGGATCTCTCTTCCCTTCCCTCTAACCCCCCCTGCCCATACAGAACCTCTCTCCATTTCCTTCAGCCCTCCCACCCCCCCTTGCAGGTCCAGCACCTCTCTCCTTTCCATCCGACCCCCAGCCCCTCCTGTAGGTCCAGCATCTCTCTCCCTTCCCTCCATGCAGGTTCAGAACTTCTTCCCCCCCTCCCCCTTATGTAGGCCTAGCACCACCTCTCTCTCTTCTCTCCGGCCCCCAGCCCCCTCCTGCAGGTCCAACATTTCTCTCAGATCCCTTCGGTTTCCATCCCTTTCTCCTGCAGGTGCAGACACTCTCCCAGCCCGTCCAGCATTACTCTGTCCTTTTCCCTCCCTCACCCTCGCCACAGTGCTTCCAGTTTAAATGAAGGGTGCTGGCTGGCAGCAGTTCAAACAGGTCTGCTCCAGGGCCTTTAGTTCTCTCTGCCGTGATCCACCCTCTCTGATGCAACTTCCTTTTTCTGAGAGAGCGGTTCGCGGCACAGGGAAGGCCTCGGAGCGGGCCTGTGTGAATTGCTGCTGGCTGGTGCCCTTAATTTAAAGTGCAAGAATCGCAGCAGGAGGGATGGAAAAGAAGATGCATCCCAGCCATCCACAATCCATCATTTCTGCACTATTGCTGGTTAGGTCTTGTGTGGAAGTGTGTGGGCCTGGGCCCACCTGTGGCTACATCCCTGCAGTACAGGTACAATTGGCCAGCTTCCAAAGCTATCCATTTAAAATTTTTAAACATGTACTCCTCTTGTGTTTGTATCCCTGTAACCAGATCTTCCTTGTCTTTGAGAAATTAAAGATCTTTTATTAATCTCTCTCTCTAAGTATTCATTTGTGTGTCTCAGAGCAATTAGAAAAATACATCTTTGGCTTCTTGCTTTCTTTTTATTGCTGTGAATGCTAAATTATGTTTTGTGTTTGTTATCATGATAACATTGCGACTGCTTTACTTGTAGAGAAATTTCAAGGTTCTTTTTAGGAGTATAGTACTACATAATGATTATTAATTTAGTGTCCGCCTTGTGGCCAAGGCCAAGTACTGTGCAGGAAATCTGAATTCATTTAACCCCCTCCCCTTTTATAAAACCATTCTAGTGGCTGCCAGTGCGGTAATGCCAGCACAACCCATTCAAAGTGAATGGGCTGTGTTGGCATTACCGTGCAGCAGCTGCTAGCCTGGGGTGCGCTAATGCACTCTGAAGGCAATGCAAGCTCAAGGCTAGGAAGAGGGTCTGGCTGCCAGTGATGCTGAGACTTCAACGCCATGGAAAGAGACGCCAGAGTTACACAGGGGAGGGGCCTAAACATTGAAGGTGAAACATGAGGGAAAAGAAGCAAAAAGAATATTACTATAAATCTGTAATCTAGAGATTAGATGCACCTGCTAATGCTGGAATGACCTAAATTTTCCCTTTTTATTTTTCCTGTGGCAGGTTAAAGTGGTGAATCTGCAGCCTGAAGTGGCACAAATAGATTTGTACATCCTCAGCCAGTCTGACCATTTCATTGGAAATTGTGTGTCTTCATTTACTGCTTTTGTTAAACGAGAGCGGGATGTATATGAAAGACCCTCGTCCTTCTTTGGTATGGATCACCCCCCAAGTTTACATAATGAGTTATGACTGATAGATAAAATGCAGTCCAAGACAACTTTGGAGTGAACAAAATTGGCAGGCCAAATGTCATCTTAAAACACTACAAAAACTATTTGCTGCACATCTCCAGGAATCAAAGTTCAACTCTCCTATCTGTATATACCAGCTGGACTTAGGCGTACTGAGAAGGGAAAGTGGGCTGTCCTCTGCTTCCTCAACAAACAGCGTACCATATTGGAAGTAAGGTGCCACTCCCACTCTTCAAAATGCCTCCTAGGAAGGAGACCTAAAGCTGGAGAAAGGAAAAAAAAAAAGTCCCTCCCCCTCCCCCCCCCCACTCTAAAAAGCACACACTATTGGAAGTTTCTCCAGTTAAAGCAGTGGATAAGTGAAAATATACATTTCCTTAGCATCCCTCCAAACTGGTCCAGGAAGGACTGATGGGTTATGCGCTTCTGCCAGTAGGTGGCAGAGGCACCTTTCTTTGCTTTATTTCATTTTTCACATCATATTTGAATTCCTGAGAAAGTTTATACGAAACCCTGCAGAGTCGGACTCTCTACGATTTATTGAAGACACAGGAACGCCTCTACATGAGAATAACAAAGATGTTGGAATTGTCCTTACAGAGAAGATAAGCATTGTGGAAAGGACGAAGACAGAGTGATTGCGATATCTCACCCTGCTGGAATGTAATATGCTAAATCCAATCGGAGTGATCCATTGAATACCCAGGAGGGGAGCTACTTGCTACGAAACGATAAGTGCCTCATTGCAATTATAAGTATTGAAGACCTAATAGAGGTCTAGTATTTTTGATAAATATGTATGAGGTTGAATGGAGTTAATAGATAGAATTGATTAACTCAAACACTTTCGGACAATTTTTAGAATCTTAGATTAGGTTGTTCACTATTTGGTGTTTTGAGCACGAGTATGTGGTTTTGCTTACACAAAAATATAAACCATGGAGAAGTTCCATGATCGAGAAGCTTGTCCACCCTTAGATACATAAATCACTTTGGTGTAGTCTCGCTTGGGTGAGTTTATACTCTGAGAACTCTCCACTTACACAGAAAGATTTATTAAGATTTACTGTGCCAGATTGATCTTCTGTCTATACTTTGACTCCATTCTAAGGTTCTCTGGTTTCTTTTGGATACCAGTAGGTGGAGTCAAACATTCTGATTCTTGAACTATGGTGTGCCTGCCCTCAGAGAACCAGTATACCTGTTTCCAGCAGTGGTGGATGTGGTGAGCCTGTGCAGTCTTGGTTCGGCAGGGAGGGTTTTAGAGGACTTTTCCTTTGGAGTCTCTCTCTCTTTTACTTCTCTATTAAAAAAAAAAAAAGGTGGTTCAACTATGCTTTTTTTTTTTTTGTTACATTTGTACCCTGCGCTTTCCCACTCATAGCAGGTTCAATGCGGCTTACATATTATATATAGGTACTTATTTGTACCTGGGGCAATGGAGGGTTAAGTGACTTGCCCAGAGTCACAAGGAGCTGCCTGTGCCTGCAGTGGGAATCGAACCCAGTTCCCCAGGACCAAAGTCCACCACGCTAACCACTTTTTTTTTTAATACCGCACAGCTAACTGACAAGTGGTTGAGTCAGGTAGGGGTTTCTGTTACTCTGGGGGAGTTACACTTGACTAGCCGAATCCTTCTCCTCTCCTACCCCATCCTCCTCTGTCCCTTTAGGGATTTCGGAGGTGAAGATAATTTTTGTGCCTCAGCCCCTCTAAGGAGAAGGGAGCCTTGAGTGGCATGGGGGAACTGCCACTCTAGTCTCCATTTCCAGCAATACCAAAAAAACCCCAAAACCCACATACACAGAAGCAGGCACCAATTTTATTCAGCCTTTGCCTGTCAGCTATTGCATACTGGGCTATCTCCTTTCAGTTTTCTGCTGTTCGCTTCTTAGTCAGCTGTTTGGGGGAACTGGCTGCTATTTAAGTCATCTGTGGCATGCTAGAAGTTCCCTCTCCTCCCAGAGATGAGCCTGTCTACGTCTGAAACTACCCTATCTCTTGTCCTGTGCCGTCCCCCTTTCCCATCACAAATTTATTTATTTATTGCATTTGTATCCCACATTTTCCCACCTCTTTGCAGGCTCAATGTGGCTTACATTACATCATGAATAGTGGAAATACATTAGAAAATAGATATTTAGTATTGCATAAGGATCTTGGGTAACATGATGATGATAAAGCATGATAGCAAATATCGTAAGGCAATTCTGGATATATGTGTAGGAGTTCACATTTGTTGATCTTTGTGGTATACCTGTGTCAAGCCCCCTCCCTGCCCATCTTCAAGTCTCTGCTTAAAGCCTACCTCTTCAATGCTGCCTTCGGCACCTAACACTTACCTTCAGGATATCCGGACTGCCCCAAATTGACTGCCCCCATCGTATCGTCTACTCACTTGTCCTTTAGATTGTAAGCTCTTTGAGCAGGGCCTGTCCTTTTATGTTAAATTGTACAGCGCTGCGTAACCCTAGTAGCGCTTTAGAAATGTTAAGTAGTAGTAGTAGTAGTACCTTGTTAAAGAGATGGGTCTTCAGTAGTTTATGGAAGTTAGTTTGTAGATTGTTTTTAAGTTGTGTGGCAGCGCGTTCCAGAATTTTGTGCTCAAGTAGGAGAAGGTTGACGCATGCGTTAGTTTGTATTTTAGACCTTTGCAGTTGGGGAAGTGAAGATTAAGGAATGTGCGGGATGATTTTTTAGCGTTCCTGGGTGGTAGGTCTATCAGGTCTGACATGTAGTTCCTTCTTCTTCCCTCCCCTTAGTGCCTACCCTTTTCCCTTCCTCTATTTCCTCTCCTCTTGTCTACTTATTAGGTTTGTAAGCCGCCAAGATATTTCTTATGATGTGCGGGATACTAAGCATTAAATAAACTTGGAATGCTTCTTCTTTAATGTTGGTGGTTTCTAGCAGGCATAGTTCGGTTCCAATTGCTGGCAGTGGAGCTGCCTCAGAGGCTCTGTCTTTGGCGGGAACTGCCAAATTCATCTCCCTCCTCAAACCAGCCCCAGTGGCTAGAATTACATAAGTTCATAAGTAATGCCACACTGGGAAAAGACCAAGGGTCCATCAAGCCCAGCATCCTGTCCACGACAGCGGCCAATCCAGGCCAAGGGCACCTGGCAAGCTTCCCAAACGTACAAACATTCTATAAATGTTATTCACAAAATTGTGGATTTTTCCCAAGTTCATTTAGTAGTGGTTTATGGACTTGTCCTTTAGGAAACCGCCTAACCCCTTTTTAAACTCTGCTAAGCTAACCGCCTTCACCACGTTCTCCGGCAATGAATTCGAGTTTAATTATGCATTGGGTGAAGAAACATTTTCTCCGATTTGTTTTAAATTTACTACACTGTAGTTTCATCGCATGCCCCCTAGTCCTAGTATTTTTGGAAAGCGTGAACAGACGCTTCACATCCACCTGTTCCACTCCACTCATTATTTTATATACCTCTATCATGTCTCCCCTCAGCCGTCTCTTCTCCAAGCTGAAAAGCCCTAGCCTCCTTAGTCTTTCTTCATAGGGAAGTCGTCCCATCCCCACTATCATTTTAGTCGCCCTTCGCTGCACCTTTTCCAATTCTACTATATCTTTCTTGAGATGCGGCGACCAGAATTGAACACAATACTCAAGGTGCGGTTGCACCATGGAGCGATACAACGGCATTATAACATCCTCACACCTGTTTTCCATACCTTTCCTAATAATACCCAACATTCTATTCGCTTTCCTAGCCGCAGCAGCACATTGAGCAGAAGGTTTCAGTGTGTTATCGACGACTACACCCAGATCCCTTTCTTGGTCCGTAACTCCTAACGTGGAACCTTGCATGACGTAGCTATAATTCGGGTTCTTTTTTCCCACATGCATCACCTTGCACTTGCTCACATTAAACGGCATCTGCCATTTAGCCGCCCAGTCTCGTAAGGTCCTTCTGTAATTTTTCACAATCCTGTCGCGAGTTAACGACTTTGAATAACTTTGTGTCATCGGTGGAGCCTTCATCAGTGCCAAGCAGGCTGTCATTCGGGATGGATTTCCCTCCGGAGTTCATCCTTGCCATGTACAAGGCTTTTTGTCTAAGAAAGGCAAAAGGGCAGGCTGCTGCAGCATGAGGATTGGTTTGGGGAAGTCGTGCCCTTTTCAAAAGGCTGAGGTTGTGCTGGGTGGAAGATGAGTCAGCACCCAAGAAAAGATCTAGATGTTATTTAAGACAATATAATGAAATCTTTTCCCAGTGTGCGGCAGCGGCCAAAAAAGCAAACAGGATGTTAGGAATTATTAGGAAAGGGGTGGTAAATAAGATCAAGAATACTATAATGCCTCTGTATCGCTCCATGGTGTGACCTCATCTTGACTAATGCGTTCAATTCTGGTCACTGTATCTTGAGATATAACGGAATTGGAAAAGGTTCAAAGAGCGACCAAAATGATAAAGGAGATGGAACTCCTCTCACATGAGGAAAGGCTAAAGAGGTTAGGGCTCTTTAGGTTGGAAAAGAGATGGCTGACAGGGGGATATGATTGAGATTTACAAAATCCTGAGTGGTGTAGAATGAGTAGAATAAATAGATTTTTCACCCTCTCAAAAAGTACAAAGATTAGAGGACACTCAATTAAGTTACAGGGAAATATTTTTAAAACAAATAGGAGGAAATATTTTTTTCACTCAACAAACAGTTAAGCTCTGGAATGCATTGCCGGAGGATGTGGTAACATTGGCAAGCGTATCTGGGTCTAAAGAAGGTTTGGACAAGTTCCTGGAGGAAAAGTCCATAGTCTGCTATTGAGTCAGACATGGAGAAGCCACTATGTGTCTCGGAATTGGTAGCATGGAATGTTGCTACTATTTGGGTTTCTGCCAAGTACTTGTAACCTGGATTGGCCACTGGGCTAGATGGACCATTGGTCTGACCCAGTATGGTTCTTCTTAGGATGTAAGTCCTTCTGCTGACTTTAAATGAAGACAGAGTCCTTAGGGGAAGAGAAAGCTCTGCACCCAGAGGGAGATTTTGGAGGACACAGGGACCTGCTGCCAGAGGATTCCTGGATAAAAGATTGCCCTCTGGGGGTGGTCTGGGTGTTCCCTCGAGAGGAATTGCAGGAGCTGATACCTTTAGTCTCTTCTATGCTGAATTTTGAGGATTCTCCTGGTTCCCCTGTGCCTCGCAAGGCATCAGAAAGGTGGGTAAGCCCTTTCCTATTTATCAGAATATAAGGAATGCACTTGATGCTCCCTTTATAATAGTGAGGTCAATGTTTAGGCTTTATCCACTGCCTGAGCAAGATAAAGAGGTGCTAAAGCCCCCAGTGGTGCATGCAGTGGTTTTGATGTTGACAAAGAAGAATACAGTTTATGGTTTATTAAAACTTGCTTTTTTTCCTTCTGGCAGTTTCGTTCAATTTTTGGATCAGT
The DNA here is from genome assembly GCF_901765095.1 of Microcaecilia unicolor. Taxonomy (NCBI): domain Eukaryota; kingdom Metazoa; phylum Chordata; class Amphibia; order Gymnophiona; family Siphonopidae; genus Microcaecilia; species Microcaecilia unicolor. Next base: position 188,634,762 of record NC_044038.1, on the reverse strand, counting down.
CATCACAGAGTTTTACTTGCTCTTGTAGTTTCAAAGTTAGATTATTGCAGTGTTGCTTATTCTGGTCTCTCACTCCTTCTCAAGCTCCAATCTGTTCAGATCCTGGCCATCTGGATTTTATGTCAGTTGGGTCATTTTGACCATTTTTCCCCCATTCTTAAAAGAAATCACTGGCTTCGTGTTGAATTCAGAATGCAGTTTAAGGTACTTACCCTGACACACAAGGTCTTTCACACCTCTATTCCTTTATTCTCATATTGTCCTTTACACTCCGCCTTGTGTACTGCGATCCCTGGATGATCGTTGACTTTGTCTTCCTCCCCTGTCTTCCGCATGCCTTGATGTTACATGAAAGTCTGCTTTTTTCTATCTAGCACCTCCGCCTTGATCTATCTTTTAAAGCTAACCTGAAAACACACCTGTTTGCACTTGTGTTCAACTCCTGATTGTGTGTATTATTCTCCGAGGACAAGCAGGCTGTATCATACTCGCAAGTGGGTCGATGATCCGCGTTGGTCCGGGAACCGGTGTATTGAATAGCAAAATGAAAAAAGTTTGCAAGAGCCTTCTGGTGCACGTGCATCGTGACCGTGCTTCTCAGTTTTTCTTTTTCCGCATGAGGAATGAGGAGTGGCAGTTTTCTCTGCAGCTCCTCGTTCGCCTGGGAAGAGCCTTTCAGTGCCTTTTTTGCTATTTTTTTTTTGGGGGGGGGGGGGGGGGGTTGCCCTTTTCATTTGTTTTTTCTTTGGCTTGTCTAAAAAAAAAAAAATAATTTTTTTTCCTTATTTTTCTTTAGATTTTAGCCTGTATCTAAGTTTCCTTTCTTTTTAGTTGCGGCCATCCTGGCTGGGTTCCCCTCCCCCCCCGCCTTTTGTGCTTTTTTTCCAGCACAATCATGTCTTTTGATTTAGCCAGAGCAGTCTTCCCTTCCATGTCATCGGAGACCCCCCCAGAGGCTTCAAACGCTGTACTCTGTGCAACCAGATCTTCTCAGGCACAGATACCTATTCTTGGTGTATCCAGTGCCTTGGGCCCAAGCATAGCCCATCGAATTGTGCCGTCTGCCTTTGTATGAAGAAGAGGACACAAATTGCCCGAGAGGCTCAAAGAGAAAAACTTTTTGGAATCCTGTCTGGTCCCTTGACGTCGACATCAGCGTTGGGAGTGGAGGTAGGGATGGCTGCTCAGAGACCACGGCACACTGGGAGCAGTGAGGCAGCGAGTGAGTCTCCACCTGTGCCTCCTGCTATGCAGGCCCCCCAGGACTGACCATCCTTGGACCAGACCTCAAGGCGACATGAGGATTCCACGTCATCCTCATCGGCACCGAGTCGTCTCTGTGAGGTGCATCGGGCGAAGGCCAAGAAGCACCGACACCACTCTCCTTCGGTGCAGGGTGCCGAGAGCTCCGGGATGTTGAGGGGTCAGGCTCCCGAGAAGCATCAACACTGGGAGGACCGCTACCCCTCCATTCAAGAGATGCCGACGCACACGTCTCCCAGCAGCCGAGATCCTGCTCCCGCATCTCAGCTGGTTCTGCAACCCGCAGCCTTTACCGATGGCGGCTGTCAACAAGCGGCTCCGGGCCTTGCTTCCTGAGCTCCTGGAGACCTTTGTGCAATGATGTGCATCGGCATCGGGGGTGCCTGCACCTACCATGCCTTCTGCTGTGGCCCCGCCTGGCCTCCAGCCCATGATGCGGCCTCCTGCACCACTTGCGATCCCAGTGTCCACTGCCACCCAGGCCGGTTCTCCCTTGACGTCGGTGGAGGAAGCTTCACAGGAGTCGAGTCATGCATTGACACCTCAACGCAGTTGTTGAGGCCACTGGTCTTTGAAGTTGAGGCGGGCTCGGTCTTTGACGTCCTTAAGGGAAGTGCTGTCTGACACTGAAGAGGAGCACTCATGGGAGTCTGAAGAGGATCCCAGGTACTTTTCCTGTGATGAGTCCTATGGGATTCCTTCAGAACCTTCCCCCTCAACCCGAGAGAGTGCTGTCACCACCTCTCTTTCACCTCGTTTGTGCGGGGAAATGGCTGAGGCCGTACCCTTCCCAGTAGAAGTGGAGGATGAGCCCAGGGCTAAGATGCTCGAGGTCCTGGACTACACCTCTCTACCTAAGGAGGCAGTGACAGCCCCCTTCATGAGGTACTCAAGGCAGTCCTCATGCGGAACTGGGCGTCCCCTCTGTCCCTGTGGTCCCCAAGAAAATTGACACCCAGTATCGGATCCACAGGGAACCTGGGTTGACAGAGTCTCAGTTACCCTACAACTCCATGGTGGTGGATGCCGCTCTCAAGATAGCCAAGAGTACTAGGGACTATGCTTTGGCTCCCCCAGGCAGAGAAGCTAGAACCTTGGATGCTTTTGGGAGAAAAACGTATCAGGCCGCGATGCTTGTTGCCGTATTCAATCATATCAGCTATTCACGAGCATCTACTTGCGGAACTCGGTGAGGCAGCTGTCTGGCTTGGTTGATGCACTCCCTCCGGAGCACGCCGAGCCTTTTTGCCAGCTGGTCAAGCAGCAGAAAGCGTGTCGCAAGTTCTTGGCCAGGGGCACTTACAACACTTTTGACGTGGTATCCAGAATATCTGCCCAGGGCATAGCGATGCATAGACTCTCATGGCTGTATGTCTCTGACCTGGACCATTCGATTCAGCAGAGGATGGCGGATGCCCCGTGCTGGGGGCATAATCTTTTCGAAGAGAAGATAGAAGAACTGGTTGACCAGATCAAGAAGCATACAATGCTGTGTTTCTCTCTCCCGCCGGGCGCCTTCTGATACCACCTCCTCACCCAGGAGGTATTTTGGAGGATCCCGGGGTACTTCCTGTGCCGGATGACTTACCGGGGGGGGGGGGGGGGGGGGGAGGTTAAAAATTTCTTCAGCAAAGGTGGCCTCTCATAGCGTCTGACTGGTGGGTTCTTCAAATAGTTAGGATACACCCTCAATTTGAAATCAAAACTTCCAAATTGCCCACCAAGAGCTCATTCATTCAGCTCTCAGCACTAGCAGGTGCTTGCAGAGGAACTCGCCACCCTTCTAAAGGCCCATGTGGTCGAACCTGTTCCACCAGGGGAAGAAGGACAGGGATTCTATTTCAGGTACTTCCTTGTGCAGAAAAAAACAGGGGGGATGTGTCCCATCCTAGACCTAAGGGCCCTGAACAAATTCCTGGTTTGAGAAAAGTTGAGGATGGTTTCCCTGGGCACCCTTCTTCCCCTGATTCAGAAGCACAATTGGCTATGCTCTCTGGAAGGATGCATATACACATATCCCGATACTTCCAGCTCACAGGAAGTTTCCGGTTTTGGCTAGGAATACATCATTTTCAGTACTGCATGTTGCCTTTTGGCCTTGCTTCAGCTCCCAGGGTATTTACCAAATCTCTAGTGGTAGTTGCAGTGTTGCTATAGAGACAGGAGTGCATGTGTTCCCTTATCTCGATGATTGGCTGGTAAAGAGCACCTTTGAGGACTGCTTGAGCTACTAGGGTTCATAATAAATTACCCCAAGTCCCATCTCTCCCCTGTCCGACAATTGGAATTCATAGGAGCCCTGCTTGATAGGCGGACTGTTCGAGCCTATCTCCCGGATGCGCGTGTGGACAACCTTCTGGTTCCTCGTGTCCAAGGTTCGGACATCGCAGCAAGTCACAGCTCGGCAGATTTTGAGATTGTTGGGCCACATGGCTTCCACAATACATGTTACACCCATGGCACGTCTTCACATGAGATCTGTTCAATGGACCCTGGCTTCTCAGTGGTATCAAGCTACGGAGAGTCTAGAAGATGTCGTCCAGTGGCCCCCGAGCTGGTACACTCTCTTCAGTAGTGGACAATTTGATCCAATCTGATCTTGGAACTTCCATTCCAAATTCCTCAGCCAAAAAAGTGCTGACGACGTATGCATATCTCCTGGGGTGGGGAGCACATGTAGATGGGCTTCACACTCAGGGAGCCTGGTCCCCCCAGGAAACAGATCTTCAGATCAACCTCCTGGAGCTCTGAGTGATCTGGAACGCTCTAAAGGCTTTCAGAGATCGCCTGTCCATCCAAATATCTTAATTCAAATAGACAATCAGGTTGCAATGTATTACACCAACAAGCAGGGGGGCACCGGATCTCGCCCTCTGTGTCAGTAAACCATCCAGATGTGGCTCTGGGCACGCTGTCATGGCATGTTTCTACAAGCCACTTATCTGGCAGGTGTAAACAACAGCCTGACTGACAGGCTGAGCAGGGTAATGCAACCTCACGAGTGGTCTGTGAAGATGGGTGTAGCCTGCAAGATCTTCCGAGCGTGGGGTACCCCCTCAGTGGATCTTTTTGCCACTCAAATCAATCACAAGGTCCCAGAGTTCTGTTCCAGGCTTCAGGCCCACGACAGAGTACCGTCAGATGCCTTTCTCCTTCATTGGGGAACAGGCCTTCTGTATGCATACCCTCCCATACCTCTAGTGGGAAGACTTTGTTGAAACACAAGCAAGAGCACGGAACCATGATTCTGATTGCGCCCTACTGGCCACATCAGATATGGTTCCTCTTCTTCTGGAATTGTCCTCTGAAGAATCGTGGAGATTGGAGTGTTTTGCTACCATGCTTCAGTTATGAAAGAAAACCCACTTCCTTGGCTTGTGTTCTTGTCTGGTGTAGTTTTGAGAACTAGTGTGATACCAGACTACACAACCTTTCCTATTTGTTCCTCAATCCCTGGCTTTCAGGGTGTTTTTTTTCTTTCTTTTGAGGTTTACTTGTAGCTGTGGTTCATTGGACTGCCTGTTGACATATGCAGCGAGGTAAGCATAGAGGAGCATTTGGATTGTAGCTCTGTGGGTTTATTTGCTTTGTTACTGGTTCTCTGAAGGACTACACATCACAGTTATAGGCTCATGTCTGTTTCCACCAGCAGCTATGAGTGCATAACCCATCAGTCCTTTCTGTACCGGTTTGGAGAGACTAAAGGAAAGCAAATTAGCAGGTAAGGCCTAATTTCTCATTTATGTAGCAGTAAGATTGTACTGCTCAAGGTGTAGTTATCCTTATGTACATATATTGGGTGCTAACATGGTAACTACATCATTTTTATTTTACCCCCCCCCCCCCCGTCCTGCTAGTATTCTCATGTAGTTACTTTGTTGTGTCTTATGATTTTTGCCCTTTCTCCCTTATTTGTGTATGCAGAGTAAAAGCCAGAATGCTTTTGCTTCCATATCAATGCTACAAAATTATTTTAGTTTAAATCTGTTTATTGACTTAAAAAAAAACGTACAATATGTTCAGCATAGAAGCAACATTCTAAATAAATTAATAAGTGACTGTATATTAAGCATTAAACAGTTGGTCCCAAAAGAGTTGGAATCAAAGAACTATAAGTAAGATAGAGTATGTTCTACCAAGAGAGCTGGACTTTTATACTCTCACAACTGATTAGCTTTTTTTTAAAAAAACGTTTATTTGATTATTGTATAAAGAGAAGCAAATATACAGGTATAAATATGAGGAAAATACAAATGAAACCCCAACCAATCCTCCCCAAATTACTGTAAGGTCAAGAGGGGAGGCTCCCCGGAGAAGCCAGGAACCCATAGTGCAAATATACAGGTCTGTGTAGGAGAAATAATCAGCCACGGGACATCAAGGCCCACTCCTGACGGGACCCTCCAAGTGGCATAATGATCCCAGCATTTATGAAAACATAGAATCTGGCACGTTCTCAAAGCCATTAATTTGGACATTTGGTAGAGAAAGTCCATCTTTTGAATAACCGTCATCCTAGGAGGCGGCAAAGAATTCTTCCAGGCCACCACCAGTACAATTTTTCCCACGACCAGAAAGTTTGTGGCTAATTTATGTATGTCTGGTTTAACCCCCAGTGGTCTAAAATACAACAAGCAATGTTCCACTGCAACGGGGTAGTCCACCATAGTAAATTGGCAAACACTGCGAAGTAATTCTACCCTGTACTCCTTAATCTTGGGGCAGGACCAACAGATATGTAACGTATCCCCCATAACTGTACAACCCGTCCAGCAATAGCCGGGTCTTTGCCAGTTTGTGGGGGGTATAGGACCAGTGGTATAATAATTTATATTCACTCTCTACCATGGAACTAGAAACAGAAATAGCCAAATACCTTCGCCAAATGCTTTACATTATGGTTGACTCCCAGCTCTCGTTCCCACCTCCGTGTATACTGTAAACAGGAGTCATAAACAACAATAATGCAGCAGTATATAAATGGGAGGCACAGCCTCTGGTACCTCCCCCCCCCCCCCCCCCGTGCACATTCCAAAGCTGTCTCCTCTAGGGCCAGTTCCTCTCTCCCCCCCCCCCCCCAAGGCCTTTTAAACTGATGGGCCTCCCCTCCAATAATGGAACTGATGATGGGGTAAGCTATAAGTACATAAGTACATAAGTACATAAGTAGTGCCATACTGGGAAAGACCAAAGGTCCATCTAGCCCAGCATCCTGTCACCGACAGTGGCCAATCCAGGTCAAGGGCACCTGGCACGCTCCCCAAACGTAAAAACATTCCAGACAAGTTATACCTAAAAATGCGGAATTTTTCCAAGTCCATTTAATAGCGGTCTATGGACTTGTCCTTTAGGAATCTATCTAACCCCTTTTTAAACTCCGTCAAGCTAACCGCCCGTACCACGTTCTCCGGCAACGAATTCCAGAGTCTAATTACACGTTGGGTGAAGAAAAATTTTCTCCGATTCGTTTTAAATTTACCACACTGTAGCTTCAACTCATGCCCTCTAGTCCTAGTATTTTTGGATAGCGTGAACAGTCGCTTCACATCCACCCGATCCATTCCACTCATTATTTATACACTTCTATCATATCTCCCCTCAGCCGTCTCTTCTCCAAGCTGAAAAGCCCTAGCCTTCTCAGCCTCTCTTCATAGGAAAGTCGTCCCATCCCCACTATCATTTTCGTCGCCCTTCGCTGTACCTTTTCCAATTCTACTATATCTTTTTTGAGATACGGAGACCAGTACTGAACACAATACTCCAGGTGCGGTCGCACCATGGAGCGATACAACGGCATTATAACATCCGCACACCTGGACTCCATACCCTTCCTAATAACACCCAACATTCTATTCGCTTTCCTAGCCGCAGCAGCACACTGAGCAGAAGGTTTCAGCGTATCATCGACGACGACACCCAGATCCCTTTCTTGATCCGTAACTCCTAACGCGGAACCTTGCAAGACGTAGCTATAATTCGGGTTCCTCTTACCCACATGCATCACTTTGCACTTGTCAACATTGAACTTCATCTGCCACTTGCACGCCCATTCTCCCAGTCTCGCAAGGTCCTCCTGTAATCGTTCACATTCCTCCTGCGACTTGACGACCCTGAATAATTTTGTGTCATCGGCGAATTTAATTACCTCACTAGTTATTCCCATCTCTAGGTCATTTATAAATACATTAAAAAGCAACGGACCCAGCACAGACCCCTGCGGGACCCCACTAACTACCCTCCTCCACTGAGAATACTGGCCACGCAATCCTACTCTCTGCTTCCTATCTTTCAACCAGTTCTTAATCCATAATAATACCCTACCTCCGATTCCATGACTCTGCAATTTCTTCAGGAGTCTTTCGTGCGGCACTTTGTCAAACGCCTTCTGAAAATCCAGATATACAATATCAACCGGCTCCCCATTGTCCACATGTTTGCTTACCCCCTCAAAAAAATGCATTAGATTGGTGAGGCAAGACTTCCCTTCATTAAATCCGTGCTGACTTTGTCTCATCAGTCCATGTTTTTGTATATGCTCTGCAATTTTATTCTTAATAGCCTCCACCATCTTGCCCGGCACCGACGTCAGACTCACCGGTCTATAATTTCCCGGATCTCCTCTGGAACCCTTCTTAAAAATCGGAGTAACATTGGCTACCCTCCAGTCTTCCGGTACTACACTCGATTTTAGGGACAGATTGCATATTTCTAACAGTAGCTCCGCAAGTTCATTTTTTAGTTCTATTAATACTCTGGGATGAATACCATCAGGTCCCGGTGATTTACTACTCTTCAGCTTGCTGAACTGACCCATTACATCCTCCAAGGTTACAGAGAATTTGTTTAGTTTCTCCGACTCCCCCGCTTCAAATATTCTTTCCGGCACCGGTGTCCCCCCCAAATCCTCCTCGGTGAAGACCGAAGCAAAGAATTCATTTAATTTCTCCGCTACGGCTTTGTCCTCCTTGATCGCCCCTTTAACACCATTTTCGTCCAGCGGCCCAACCGACTCTTTGGCCGGTTTCCTGCTTTTAATGTATCTAAAAAATTTTTACTATGTATTTTTGCTTCCAACGCTAATTTCTTCTCAAAGTCCTTTTTTGCCCTCCTTATCTCCGCTTTGCATTTGGCTTGGCATTCCTTATGATCTATCCTGTTACTTTCAGTTGGTTCTCTTCTCCACTTTCTGAAGGATTGTTTTTTGGCTCTAATGATTTCCTTTATCTTACTGTTTAGCCACGCCGGCTGACGTTTAGTCTTTTTTCCCTTTTTTCTAATACGTGGAATATATTTGTCCTGAACCTCCAGGATGGTGTTTTTTAAACAGCATCCACGCCTGATGCAAGTTTTTTTACTCTGCGAGCTGCTCCTTTCAGTCTTTTTTTTCACCATTTTTCTCATTTTGTCGTAATCACCTTTTCTATAGTTAAACGCTAGCGTACTTGATTTCCTAGTTTCACTTCCTTCAATGCCAATATCAAAACCGATCATATTATGATCACTGTTATCAAGCGGCCCTCGTATCGTTACCCCCTGCACTAGATCATGAGCACCACTAAGGACTAAGTCTAGTATTTTTCCTTCTCTTGTCGGCTCCTGAACTAGCTGTTCCATGAAGCTGTCCTTGATTTCATCAAGAAATCTTATGTCCCTTGCGTGTACAGATGTTACATTAACCCAGTCTATATGCGGGTAATTGAAATCCCCCATTATTATTGTGTTGCCCAGTTTGTTTGCGTCCCTGATTTCCTTTAACATTTCCGCATCCGTCTGTTCGTCCTGGCCAGGCGGACGGTAGTACACTCCTATCACTATCCTTTTCCCCTTTGCACATGGAATTTCAATCCACAGTGATTCCAAGGAGGTCAGCAAACAGCACCAATCCCCCCTTTTCCCAAATTTGTCCCAGCTGCATAAGGCCCTGACACTCCCAGTATTTATATATGGAATCCTCTGCACCAGCAGAAAAGCCTGGTGCAGTTTAGATGGCCATCTGGCGAAAATATTGTCTATCAGGGAGAAATTTCTTCCAAATTGTAGGCCAAGTCTGGAGCGGAAAGCGCACTGCCAGAAGGGTCCACCTAATAAGCAGAGCCTCTTGTGTGGACCCCATCCAAGATTTTCTGCTATCAGTGATCCACTCCGCAAGCACCTGAAGTAAATATAAAGAAAAAATTGCCCCCACCCCTTCAATTTAGGTTGGCATAGAACTGATTAATTTTTAGGCCCAACCACACTGAATAGGTAAACCAGTTCTTCAACATCCATTCCCCCCCCCAGCCCCCCCCCCCAACCAAGTTTTATATAAGGATGGTAAGGAAGCCCTCCTTCCCGTTAGAAGCAGAAGGATTAGATGGAATTAAAAATAAGGCCTTGAGCCCTATGTGGTAATAGCTCAACAACACATGCCACAAAATTTTCACTTTAGAATATAATCAAAATGCATGAAAAAAGGAGTTAGCTCCCTGATTACATTTAAAACAAATCAACATATCTACCCTGCCCAATTTGTAACCCTGGTCTTGAGAAAAATTGGCCTGATGAAGGAACCCAGTATTGGCATTTTCTTAGTTCTATACTAATTGAAATTTCCGGGATTCTCCTAGTAAATGATTCAAATCTAAAACCTCTATAGGCAGGCCCAAATCTATACTCCAGTGTGCTCTTAGTGCAGAATAATTTTCAGCCATATATAAATTACACAGCTAACAAAGTGCAGACACAGAGAAGCCATCCTCTGGAAATCTGTCAAACAATTGGGTAAAATGCTCACCCAATGAGAATGTTGTCCCTCAGTATTCATGGACTGCACATAATACTGTATTCAAGGAATGCACATAATAGCTGTAGGCCAAAAAAATCCCCTAAACCTGACATATGCTAAGATTGAAAGATGTCCAAGACCGCATCAGCACACAGGACATGATCCAATAGAATGATGCCTTTCCTTATCCATTGACTAAAACTAAAACCTGGTAAGAATTGAATTTACCCCCAATAGAAGTTGATCTGAGACTACTGGGTCACTATTCAGTAGCTTCACTAATGCTCTCCAAGCATTCCTCAAAGGGCGTAGCAAAACACTATTATACAAGCATTGTGGTAGAGTGGTCGGGGAGCATATAATAAAGAAGTGCCATGACTTAAAAATTTTTTTTTTAAGCCTTCAGAGTAAACAGTCCCCAAGATGCCATATTAAACAGGCTAAACTATATTTACAAATACCCCCCCCCCCCCCCAATCTCTTCTAGGAACCATATAGAAATTGTAATTCAGACTTTGTTTTTTTGCAATCCCAACAAGAGACGCATATGCAATAATTGAAAGATGTACAGTCACTTAGGGAACAAAATCATACTAAATAAGTTTATTCTTCCATGGATGGATACAGGGAAAGCTGACCAATTATTTAAACACTGTTTAATGTGTTCCAAAAAGGGCCTCAAAATTCACTCTATGTAGCTGTAAAGTGGATCTAGTTAACACCACTCTCAAATAGCGAAAAGAACAGTCATATTCTCTGGATACTTGATGGTTGATGTTGATTCGCTTTTGATTGTATTCCATTTAGAACTTGTCAGTTAAGTGGATTATTATAAATGCCTAAATTAAATTAAACTGTAAAGGGAAAACTCCCTTCTATTTTCTCCAAACAGAATCAGAAGTAGCTAGTGCCAAAGATTTATGAAGATTAAGTTTAAAACCTGAAAAGTCATTATACTCAGAGAAGCTTTCCATCAAGATCCTCAATGAGTCCTGAGGCTCAGTGAGATGGACTAGATTGGCTGATATTATAAATTCTTGTTGGCCAACACATATACCTTTGATCTCTGGATTGTCCAGAATCTCTATTATTAAATGATCTAAGGTGAAAACAAATAAAAGTGGGGAAAGGGGACAACCCTGAGTACCTCTTTGAATACAAAAGGCTGGAGATAAAATTCACCAAAATCATAGCCTGGGGGACATAATATAGTGCCAGAACTGTTAAAAGAATCCATCTATAACATATTTCTCAAGGGTGCCAAACAAAAAATCCCAGGCTACACTGTCAAAGGCCATCTCCGCATCCAAACTGATGAGCAAGAATACCCTTCACATCATTCTGTATATTCTAGAGAGGTCAGAATCATTCTCAAATTTTTGTGGCAATGTGGCCGATGACAAAGCCCCCGTGAGTCCTCTATCAAAGAGTATAACATTCGTGCTAATCGATTGGCCATCATTTTTGCAAATAGGTTCACCTTTACATTCAACAAAGATATTGGACGATAAGAATCTGGTTGCCTCGGGTTTTTTCCTGGCTTCAACAGCACTACAATTTGAGCCAGTTGAAGCAAAGGTATCTCTCCCATATCTAGAATCCACATGCTACTTACTCCCTAGAATCCAGTGGGTTGCAGGATCCGAGGCAACATGACTTTACCAAAGGAAAATCCTGCCAAACGAATCTGATTGATTTTTTTAGGGTGATCAAAGAACTGGGTGATGGACATGTGCTAGATATAATCTATTTGGATTTCAGCAAAGCTGTTGATATGGTTCCTCAGAGAAGACTCCTAAATAAGCTGAGAGGGCTAAACTTAGGACCCAAAGTGATGGACTGGAAACTGGTTGAGCGGCAGGTGGCAGAGGGTGGTGGTAAATGGAATCCGCTTGGAGGAAAGGAAGATGAATTCTGGAGTGCCTCAGGAGTTAGTACTGGGGCCGATTCTGTTTAATGTATTTGTGAGACACATTGCTGAAGGGTTAGAGGGAAAAGTTTGCCTTTTTGTGGGTGACACGAAGGTAGCCAATAGAGTAGACGGAGGGAGTAGAAACCATGAGAAGAGATCTCCAAAAATTAGAACAATGGTCAAAGGTTTGGCAGTTAAAATTTAATGTAATATAGAAATCTTTAATTATGGATCATTTAAATAATTGACTATCACGTCAGGCACACTCAAACCGTTCATACCATTCAGATCACATAATCTTATGAATAACAGATAATAAAAATACTACAAAATCTCAACAAATGAGCCCAATATCAAATGGCACATAAGCTAAAAAATTGTCTTATAGGCTACACAATGAGAGGGCCCAACTCCACGGTGTATCCTTGTCGGAAAATACTTTGCTTGAAGCACTAAAACATAATCCCTTCAAATCATTGGGTGTCTCCCTTAAACAACTTGTAAAGCAACTGGACTCAATGTATCTCACTATAATCACTCCAAACGAACTTGAGGTTTTGAAACCCAATGTTGTTATCTGGTCACATGATGGGAAAATTAGGTTCTTACCTTGGTAATTTTCTTTCCTTTAGTCATAGCAGATGAAGCCATTACATATGGGTTGTGTCCATCAACCAGCAGGGGGAGATAGAGAGCACTCAACTTTTCACAGTGCCTCATGGCCAGCCAGCTCCACTGCCTCTTCAGTATTTGAAGCTTCCAAAGCAGTATGGCAAACCGCAATGGGAATAACATGAACTTTCCTCACAGCGAACGATGGCCCCTTAACAAGGGCATGAACACAAAAGGAGGGAATGAACACATCCTCCTGGAGGGAATAAACTCGTCCTCCTTATTGTATAACTGGAGGGGATACATGCAACCTCCTGGAGGGAATAAACTCATCCTCCAAAACAAACTGGAGGGAATGGACTCATCCTCCTATAAGTGAACATGAATCCTGAAGACTGTTTTCCAACTTTCTCCCAAGGAAGGAACTTCAGGAAACAAGAACAGAACCTGAAACAGATTCACAGCATACAGATAATCATACAGGGAGGGCTCATGGCTTCATCTGCTATGACTAAAGGAAAGAAAATTACCAAGGTAAGAACCTAATTTTCCCTTCCTTGTCATCAAGCAGATGAAGCCATTACGTATGGGATGTAACAAAGCAATCCCTATATAGAGTGGGAACAGGTCACACCACGTGCTAGCACTTGTGCTCCAAAACGCGCATCCCTCCTAGCAGCCAGATCCAGCCCGTAATGTCGGGCAAAAGAGAGCTTAGAAGCCCATGTTGCTGCACGGCGTATCTCTTGACGAGAGAGTGCTCCAGTTTCAGCCCAAGAGGAAGAAATCGCTCTGGTAGAATGCGCCTTAAAGGCTACAGGCGGAGACTGGCCGGCAAGCAGATAAGCTGAAAAGATAGTTTCTTTGAGCCAGCGGGCACTAGTGGCTTTAGAGGCTGGAGACCCTCTGCGAGGACCTGATAGCAAAACAAACAGATGATCATAGATCCTGAAAGAGATAGTAACTCGCAGATACTGCAGCAGAGTTCTGCGCACATCCAACAGGTGCAACTGCCCAAAAGATTCTGGAAACTCCTCCTTATCAAAGGAGGGTAAGAAAATAGGCTGGTTTAGGTGAAACGCTGAAACCACCTTAGGCATGAAGGAAGGCATGGTCTGAACCGTGACCCCAGACTTTGAGTATTGCAGAAATGGGTCTCTACAGGACAGTGCTGGGAGCTCTGACACCCGTCTCGCCGAAGTAATGGCCACAAGAAAAACGGCCTTTAGCGTCAAATCTTTCTCCGATGCTCGTCGAAGCGGCTCAAAAGGAGAAGCCTGCAGGGCCTTCAAAACTAGCCCCAGGTTCCAAGCTGGACAGGGAGCTCGCACGGAAGGCCGGAGCCGAAACACCCCACTAAGAAACCGTGCCACATCTGGATAAGCAGCTAAAGACACGCCTTCAACCTTACCACGAAGGGAGGCCAATGCTGCCACTTGCACCCGCAGGGAATTATAGGCCAAGCCTATTTGTACAGCATCCTGCAAAAAGTCCAGAATCGGCGAGACAGGAGCCCGCATGGGTGTGATCGCTTTTGAAGCACACCAAGACTCAAACTGGCGCCAAATCCTGGCATAAGCCACGGAAGTGGAACGCTTGCGGGCCTGCAGGAGAGTGGAAATGACTGTGTTTGACTAGCCTTTGTTTCTCAATTGCGCCCTCTCAATCGCCATGCCATAAGACCAAAGCGGCAGGCGTCCTCCATGGCCCTGTGACAACAGGTTCGGTACCGGAGGTAAAGGAAGGGGAGCCTCCACTAGCATCTGTCGGAGGTCCGCATACCAAGCCCTCCTGGGCCAGTCTGGGGCGATGAGGACCACTTCTCCTGGGTGCAGCCGAATCCGCAGGAGCATGCGCCCTATCAAGGGCCACAGAGGGAACACATATAGTAGGCCCGGAGGCCAGGGCTGAGTCAAGGCATCCAACCCTGCCAAGCGAGGATCTCTTAGTCTGCTGAAGAAGCACGGGACTTTGGCATTTGAACTTGTCGCCATAAGATCCATCACGGGCTTGCCCCATTTGGCACATATCTGCAGGAATACTTTGTCTGCTAGTTCCCATTCTGCTGGATCGATCTGATACCTGCTTAGATAATCGGCTTGCACGTTGCTCTGACCTGCAATGTGAGCTGCTGACAGAAAATGAAGAGGCAGCTCGGCCCAGTGGCAAATCTGTTCGGCCTGCACGGCCAGTGCTCTGCACTGAGTGCCACCTTGTCGATTTATGTAGGCCACTGCTGTTGTGTTGTCCGACATTACTCGGACAGCCAATCCTTCCAGGGTCACTTGAAAGGCCAGAAGCGCCTGAAACACCGCTTTCAACTCCAGGCGGTTGATGGACCACTCCGACTCCTCGGGTGTCCATAGACCCTGGGTATGCTTCCTCTTGCAATGTGCGCCCCAGCTCTTCAGGCTGGCATCTGTCACTACTAGACACCAATCGGGGAGCGCCAGCGGCATTCCTTGCCGCAGCATGCTGTCTGAGAGCCACCACTCCATTCTGAGTCGGGCCGCAGGGAGCCAAGAAAGTCTGCATTGATAATCCTGAGAAACTGGAGACCATCTTTGAAGTAGGGAATACTGTAGAGGTCGCAGGTGCACTCTCGCCCAGGGCACCACTTCCAATGTGGCTGTCATCGATCCCAGCAGCTGGACAATGTCCCAAGTTCGCGGGCGGGGCATCCTCAGGAGCAGACGGACCTGATTCTGAAGCTTGCACCGCCTTAGCTCGGGTAAGTATACATAGCCCGAGTCTGTGTTGAACCTGGCCCCCAAATATTCTAGAGATTGCGAGGGGGTCAGGTGACTTTTGGCCATATTGACGATCCAGCCTAGAACTTGAAGTACTGAGACCACTCTGGTTGTAGCTTGATAGCTCTCTCTTACAGAGTCTGCTCTGATGAGCCAGTCGTCTAGGTACGGGTGAACCTGATACCTTCTCGCCTGAGCAAAGCAGCTACTACCACCATTACCTTCGAAAAGGTTCAGGAGCTGTGGCAAGGCCAAAAGGCAAGGCCCGGAACTGGAAATATTTTCCCAACACCGCAAACCTCAGAAACTTCTGGTGCGGGGGCCAAATTGGTATGTGCAAGTAAGCTTCTTTCAGGTCTAGAGACGTGAGAAACTCTCCTGGCTGTACCGCAGCAATGACGGAGCGCAGGGTTTCCATGTGGAAATGCCGCACTCTCAGGGACTTGTTTAATTCTTTTAAGTCCAGAATAGGGCGAAAAGACCCACCTTTTCGTGGCACCACAAAGTAGATGGAGTATCGGCCGTAGCCTTGTTCGGCGGGAGGTACCGGGGACACGGCCCCTAACTAAATTAGACCTTGCAAAGTCTCCTCTACCGCCGCCTGTTTGGCGACAGAACTGCATCGGGACTCCACAAACACGTCTCTTACTGGGGCGTTGAATTCTATTCTGTAGCTATCTCTGATCAGGTCCAGAACCCACTGATCTGAGGAAATATTGGCCCACTCCTCGGCAAAGAGGGAAAGACGTCCTCCGATGACAGGAAGCGAGGAGGGGGCCGGCGCACCATCATTGAGAGGGTCGCCCCTGAACGCCAGGCCTAGAGCCGGTGGCTGCGGAACGCTTGTCCGAGCGAAAGGAGTTCCTCTGCTGAAAAACGGGCATGAGATGTGAACCCAGCAGAACGCCCCGGGCGGTACCTTCTAGCTTCACGGAAGCGAGGTCTATAAGAGGAGTGGACTGCCTGGCCCTTGGAGGAAGGCCTCGGCCTATCTTCGGGCAAGTGCTGGGGTTTAGGATCTCCCAGGCCTTTAACAATTTTTTTCCAACTCCTCACCAAATAGGAGAAGGCCTTGAAAGGCAACTTCACCAACCTTTGCTTAGAGGTCATGTCCGCTGCCCAATGTCATAGCCAAATAAGACGGCGAGCCGCCACTGCTACTGCCATTTGTTTAGCCGAAGCTCTGACAATATCATAAAGGGCATCAGCCAAAAAGGACAAGGCCGACTCCAACCGCGGAGCCACATCCGAGAAGGGCTCCTCTCCATCTCCGGGCTGTTCCACTGCCTGTTGCAACCATGCCAGGCAGGCTCTAGCAGCATAACTGCATGCAGACGCCCAAACAGTAAGACCTGCAATTTCAAAGGACCGTTTAAGTGCTGCGTCCAGCCTAGTCTTGTATATCCTTCAGGGCAACTCCTCCTTCCACAGGGAGGGTAGTTATCTTTGTCACCGCAGTGACTAGGGCATCTACTTTAGGCATTGCAAAGCGAGCCAAATGCTCCTCACGCAGAGGGTATAATTGCCCCATAGCCCTGGAAACTTTCAAAGGTCCCTTGGGGTCAGCCCACTGAGCGGAAATAAGCTCTTGGATGGAGTCATGCAAAGGAAAGGCTCGAGCAGGCTTTTTGGTACTAGCCATCCTAGGATTCACAGAGGCTGTGCCACTGTCAGGCTCTTCAATAGAAAGGACCTGTAGGGCATCTGAAATAAGCGCTGGCAGCTCATCACGGTGGAAAATCCTCACCGTGGAGGGATCATCCAGATCCTGTGGTAATTCTGCACCTGACTCTGGCTCCTCAGACCACGAAGGCCTGCCAGAATGCTCCGAATCCTCACAGCCCGACCAGGGGGGGGGAACGAGGTGCACCACAATCTGAAGGGGAATTAGCCCTTCTACGCTTTTCTTTATGACAATTATCAGGGAAAATAGCCTCAGCGGGCAGGGCCAGAATCCACGGGGGGGGGGGGGGGGGGGGGGGGAACGACAATAGAAAGGGCCTCAGATGACCCTTGAGGGAGAGCTCTTTTCAGCATGTATGCTTTATGCAATAACACAATCAGGGGAGAAAAACTCGCCCTGGGCACCCAGATCCCGTCCGGGGCTAGCCGCTCCCTGAATAGCCTCAATTCGAGGTTCTCCCCCCCCCCCCCCGGGCTCAGGGCTCTCCGTCTCTACGGAGGCTGCGCCATGCGGAGAATTCAAAATGGCGTCCACTGCCAGTTCTGAGCGGTAAGAATCATCGCTCGCCATGCTCGGGCCGGCTCTTACACCTGTACAGCACGATTTACAGAGCCCTGCTGCTGATTTGCGCTTGCCACACCGGGAACAGCGCTTTACATTCTCTGCAGCCATCGCTGAAAACGGCGGGAAAATTCAAAATGGCGGTTTCGCGCCAAAAACGCCCTGATCGTGGGCCCACCCCGGAGGAGTTAGAAACCACTCTTACCTCACCGGACCAAGTATCACAGCTCCGGTCCCATAGAAGAATCAAAGGAAAACGCCTGTTCCATTTTTTTTTTTTTTTTTTAATGCTGTGAGGAAAGCAGAGGTAATAAGAACTCTGGAGGCTCAGATGAGTGGGAAAGGCAGGGAAAGGCGAACCAATGTGCCTGCATCCACTGAGTGGGAAAGGACAGGGAAAAGCAAGCTAATATGTCCACATCCACGGGGGTATGGGTAAGGCAGGGAAAGGGCTAACCTATGTGCCTTCAAAGTGAAGCTGCTATAGCCTCTAACACCCTGGCTAACAACTGGCAAGCCAGGAGCCACCCCCAGGCAGATTTTTGATGGAACTCGAAGAAGCTGCAGCCACCCTGCTTGGGGAGATAGAGAATACTGAAGAGGCAGTGGAGCTGGCTGGCCATGAGGCACTGTGAAAAGTTGAGTGCTCTCTATCTCCCCCTGCTGGTTGATGGACACAACCCATACGTAATGGCTTCATCTGCTTGATGACAAGGAAATGCAGATTCCACTCGGTCGCCATGCTGCCAGTTGTAATGCTCAACTGCATAGGTTTGTTTTCTGGAGTATTCTATTTGTTAGTTAAAATTTAATGCTAATTACATAAAGTACTCCTTACACCTTAAGTATCTTAAGCTTATTTCTTTATTATATTACACATGCCTAACACATTTGACCTCGAAACTCACATTCTCCCGCCTCATTCACACATAGCTCACAGTGCCCTTGTATATTGCCTTAACAATTAATCAACTGTTTTACTTCTACATTCACTTTCTGATACAATGCATCAGCTATACAATTGTTTCACAGCCTTATTTCAAAGCATTTCAAATCAGCGCCTCCCGATCTAAATCAGGCATCCTTCTTAAGCATCGGTTAAAGTGCCTACTAATGTTTATGCAGATTTTATCAGTTCAGTTCATTAGGCTCAAAGTCCAAACTTCTTTGTACTCCCCAATAGCTGTGTGAAAGAGCAATTGAAACTGTGTTCAACCCACAGGAAATTTTATCTATCTCCCTACCCTGCTGTCTCCCTTTTCCCACCCTGTACCACCCTTTCCCACCCAACACGTCCCTTCCTGAACACCCCTACTTTTCTTAGTCCTCATAATGGACTGAGGTAACCGTGAGACTCCCAACCCCACACCCCACAATTTCTCCCCCCTTCCCAGATAAAAATACATAAAGTGCAGGTTATGCAAAGTGAATGCTATCAGTCAATCACATGCAGATATCAACTATATAAATCTCAAGAGATGCCAGTACCCAAATTGAGTGAGAACATAATCCAAAACTACTACTTAATACTGTAAAAACAGAACAGTTATCTCCTCATTTTAAAGGAATGGAGAAACACAAAAGAGAGAAAAATAAAGACATATAATTACATTCAACTTAAGATATAAAACTAATAATGTACTTCTCCAATATCATCCAAATGTTTCAACTTAAATTGCAAGACCAAACATAGTACAAATAGTCATCTTATCAAAGTTACTAATAATAGTTTGACCAACAGGCGAGTCATGAAATTTTCTCCCAGGGAACTGGACTTAGTGAAATCTTCCAGGTTCTGAGTAAAACATTATTGAACAGAGTACTACTGATCGTAGCAATCAGTGAAATCACCGAATACATAACAGGTCTCAAAACAAAAGCAGACTCTGTCCTTAATATAGCCAGGGTTATATTTGACAAGGTTGTGATACAATCATTCAGTCATACTACCACAGAACTGGTCAATTTTAGAGATGAAATTGATGATGGATTTCCTCAGTCTTATCTGGAATTATAAAATTATCCAATTGCAATCACAAGATTAATGAACATGCTGCAATTGAAATCACAAAGGTTAACGAATATAGTACAAAAGCTCATCATGTCCAAGCTTCAAATGGCACATTCTTAACAGCAGATGAGTCATGAAACTTTATAGCTGACAAATTAACCTAATTAAATCTTTAGTCTCTGAGCAGAATCAGTTCTAAACTATATAGTAACCAGCTTGACAATCAGTTAATTCACTGAATGAATGACATGCTTTAAAAAAGAAAGAGAATTCATTTTCAAATTGAAACATTGCTGTAATTAACAAGATTGTGCTATGGTAAAATTATGTCTTACCTTATCATTTTCTTTCCTTTAGTCGCAGCAGATGAATTCAGAAACTGGTAGGTTGTGTCTGTTTACCAGCAGGTGGAGATAGAAAATATTGAACTGAAGACAGTGATCCTGGATGGCCAGCCCCTCAGTCAGTAAATGTCGCATCACAAAGCAGAACCAGAAGGAACACACTGAAAGCCTTCCTCACAAATGTAGAAAATCACAAACTTTGTCTGAAGAACATGTGTGTTCTCTTTACTTTGTTTTTTTAAAAACAACCTGAGAAAGCCACAGACAAAAGAGACCCCCATTAACTAACAAACAAAAAAGTGTGGCTGAAGGGGAGGGATCCTGGATTCATCTGCTGTAACTAAAGGAAAGAAAATTATCAGGTAAGACAATTTTACTTTCCTTAGCGTCAGCAGCAGATGAATCTAGAAACTGGTGGGATGTACCAAAACAGTCCCCTAAAGATGGCAGATTCCTCACTAAACTCGGCATCTGCCCAAGCGGCCACATTCAATCTGTAATGCTTAGAAAACGTATGTAATGAAGCCCAAGTGGCCACCCGACAAATTTCCTCAGGACAGAAAAAACACCCATCTCTACCCATGAGGCTGCCTGCGCTCATGTGGAATGAGCCTGCAGCGCAGGAGGGGAGTCCAGCCCTCTAAAATATAGGCTGACGAAATCGCTTCTTTGAGCCAACGCGCAACAGTCACCTTGGACACTGCCCAAAAGCAGCATGAAAAGATGATCCAAACACCAAAAGTCATTAGACATCTGCAAATAACGGAGGAGGACCCTCCACACATCCATAAACCAAAGCCTTTCAAAACCTTCTGGGTAATCTTCTCTGGAAAAAGGCAAAAAAAGAGAGAACCATAAGCAACATAACCCCAGATTCTGAAAACTGGAGAAAAGGGTCCCGGCACAATGACGCAATCTCATAAATCTGGTGTGCAGAGGCCACACACACACACCCCTTTGTCAGAAGCCTTGCGCAAGCATTCGAATGGTGCCCGTTGCAGAGATTTAAGAACCAAATTCAAATTCCAGGTCAGGCACGGATGACGAATCGGAGGGCATAGGAGAAGAATGCCCCGCAAAAAAACCACATCAGAATGCCCTACCAAGGAGGAGCCTGACACTCACCCATGGTAACAGGCAAGCTCACCTGAACTCGCAGAGAGTTGTACACCAAATCCTTCTGCAGGATGGCCAACAGCACGCTACACCCGAGCATATGCCGTAGTAGTAGATCGTTTCCTGGCATGAAGAGGAGTAGCAAGACTGTGTCCGAATACCCCTTCTTCCTTAATCTCGACCTCTCAAGAGCCAGGCCATAAGACCAAAGCAGGAGCGATCCTCCATCAGTACTGGGCCCTGATGCAAGAGATTGGGAGACAGTGGGAGCCGAAGAGGAGCATCATCTAGAAGACGGACCAAGTCTGCATATCAAGAGCACCATGGCCAATCCGGTGCAACCAGAATGACCATTCCCCAGTGCCGTCCAATTCTGTGCAGAACCCACCCTATTAAGGGCCAAGGAGGAAAAACGTACAGAAGAGTCGACTCTGGCCAGGGCTGCAGACGAGTGTTCAACCCTACGGAGCCGACTTCCTGACACCTGCTGAAGAACTGGGGAACTTGGCGTTCTGGCAAGTCGCCATGAGGTCGACCTCCAGCATTCCCCACCTCTGTTAACTCCAGAGAAACGCTGCATCCAAGAGCTCCCATTCCACCTGATCCAGGAGACTGTGGCTGAGAAAGTCTGTCTGAATATTCAGCTGACCCGCAATGTGAGCCACTGACAAAAGAGATGAGTCTGTGCCCACTCCAGAAGACTCCGAGCCTCTGCAGCACTACACGTGCCACCCTGCCCATAGATGCAAGGCACTGCAGTCATATTGTCCGAAAGAACTCGAACTGTCTTGGCCGTCAATAGCTCCCGAAAGACACGAAGAATGTTGTTCACAGCACACAGTTCTAACCGATTGACTGGCCTCCTTCCCTGTCTAACAGCCCTGCACATGTTGGTGGAGGCAATGCGCCCCCCCCAACTGGCCAGGCTAGCATCTGTCACTACCACCACCAACGACTGGGAGGCCAGAGGCATCACCCGTTGGAAGGTGGAGCCCTGAAGCCATGCTTGGGGCAACCATGGCAGATGTCAGTGTTACTCCAGAGATACTGGCGACCACCAGCTCAGCAATGAGCGCTGCAGAGGATGCACATGAACCCTCGCCCATGGAACCACATCCAGAGTGGCCGCCATAGACCCCAGTACCTGAACATAATCCCAAGCGAGACTCGCTTCCTCCAACAGACTGTGAACCTGCATTTGAAGCTTTTCCCGCTGGACCTCTGGCAAGAAACCTTTGTCCTGCACCATGTCAAATCGCATGCCCAGATACTCCAAGGACTGGGTCTGAACAAGATGACTGTTCACAAAGTTAATAATCCATCTAAGGGACTGCATCAGGGATAACACCTGACTGGTGACTTGGCGACTCTCCTGCACCAACGCTGCTTTAATCAGCCAATTGTCCAGATAGGGATGCACCCAAATTCCCCCTCCTTCTGTAGAAAGGCTGCCATCACCACCATAACCTTGGGGAAGGTCGGGGGAGCCATAGCCAGGCCAAAGGGAAGGGCCCGGAACTGAAAGTTCGGGCGGTACCTTCTCGCCTCCTGGAGCCAAGGCCTCGAACCCCCGGACCTCAGGCTAACCTTAGGCTTATCTTCCTGGAGGCGCTGAGACTTGGAGTCACCCAAATCCTTTACCAGTTTCTCAAGATCCTCCCCCAAAGAGCACTTTACTTATAATGTGCAACTTGGTGAGGCACTGTTTGGACATCATATCTGCCGCCCAGTGGTGCAGACACAACAGACAACGGGCTGTGACAGCCAGAACCATTTCTTTGGCCGAGGCCTGTACCAATTCATCCAAGGAGTCTGCCAAATAGGCCAGCCCTGATTCTAACCGTGGTGATGCCACCACGGCTAAAGTGGAACTGTGATCCTGCTCCAGTTCCTGCTACAACAGCTAAAGCATGTGCTGGCTACATAGGAACTGCAAATAGAAGCTTGTAAGGCTATCTTGCATATCCATCAATGCCATGCCACCCTCCAGCGGGATAGAGATCTTCTTAGTGACTGCTGCCACCAGGGTGTCCACTTTAGAAATGGCAAACTGTTCCATCTGTGCCTGAGCCACAGGATAGAGATGAGCCATAGCTTTTGCCACTTTCAAACCCGCACGAGGGTCAGACCACTGAGCTGAAAGAAGCTCCTGAATGGCCTTATGCACAGGAAAAGCTTGGGAGGGTTTCTGCTTACTTGCCATCTTCAAATTCACTGAAGCTGCAGCTTATGTGTCCGGATCAGAAATGTTTAGAGCTTCCAAAGCCCCCGAAATAAGAGAGGACAACTGCTCTCTATGAAAAATACAAACAGCCATGGAGTCATCAGGTGCCTTTTGAAGGACTTCCATATCTTCCAAGTCATCCAGATGAGAGGGATGCAAAGACTCCCATGAACAGGCTACCAGAGAAGGGGAGGGGGAAATGGGGTTCACCAACCCCACCTCAGACATGGAGGCCAAATGTTACCTCTTTTGTGCAGGATCTTTTAAAGGGGAATTTGCCCCAAGACCTCCGAGGGTTCAGCCACAGGAATTCCCAGCTGCAGAGAAAGCTGAGGAAGAGCATGTTTCAAGAGATAGGCCTGGTGTAACAGGAGCACAAACTCTGGGGGGGGGGGGGGGAACTCCCCAGAGGGCAAGGACCCAGGAATTACCCCTGCCGACTCAGGCAAAGTTGGCCCCACAATAAAACCGCCTGAAAGCTCCTGAAGCGCTGCAGGGTGCAAAGGATCAAAAATCGGGGAGCTTGTTGCAGCCTGCTCAGCTGATGCATCGGTGGGAGAAATCAAGATGGCGTGCACTCCCAGCGCATCAGCACAGGAAAGCAGCGCTTCCACCACAGAAATACTGCCAGAGCTATCAGGGTCCTGTGTGCATCCTGCAAGGTAGAGACCCGCCGACGAATGTTGCTTTCCGCAGCGGGAGCAGCGTTTGACTGTTTTAGCAAACATACTCCCCTGCGCACCTGCGTCAAAGCAGCTGACTGCCCAAAAGTGAAATAAAATAAGTCACTCACCACCGCTGGTCTCCTCTGCCACAATCCTCTCAAGACGGGACTAGCTAGCAATGTGCTGCACTCAACTCCTGTGCAGGATCATTAGGTCCCTGCACTGTCTGCCTGTGCATTTTTGTTTTCCCTCAGGTCGGTCTGATTTAAAAAAAGTTTTTGGTAAGGAAGGCTGAACGCAAGGACAGACAGAAATATAGCATCTAGGAGGAGAAAGACACGCTGAGGTGTGGCAGTGACCTGAACAATAAGGTATGCCCCCAAGAATGGTGCCTACTGGCCAAACACACTGCCTCAACTGGTCCAGGAGGACCTCAAGGATGAAGAATCCAGGAGCTAGTGCGAAGCTGTCCACCACCTGCTGGAGATAGAGATATACTGACTGAGGGGCTGGCTGTCCAGGATCACTGTCTTCAGTTCAGTATTCTCTATCTCTACCTGCTGGTAGATGGACACAGCTCACCAGATTCTGGATTCATCTGCTGCTGATGCTAAGGAAGAATATTCAAGTTCAACATAACTTTCCCAGTGCCCATTTAGGAAAACGTAAGGTAATATCTAAGGAAATCAGAAACTTCAAACTTCATTAATAGGAGTCACATATATCCATCTGTTTTCTCTAGAAGGGCTATAGGAATCTTCCCTGCATCCCTGGCCTTATATATATTACAGACCAGATAGTGTAGTTTATCTGATTATTCAAACGCTGATCATCTGGATTTTCAATTAGCCGGATCCATTATCTGCCCAACAGTACTGTACCTTACCAGCCAATCTGTGCAGTCTTCTGCAGGGAGTGATGTGAACAGGAGCAGGGACACAGCAGAGAAAATCCTTGCATTTCCCTTTTCCTCCTGACCCATACGCATTAGAAAAAAAGCCTCTTTAAGCTTGCTTGAACGTGGCAAAAAAAAAAAAAAAAATCCTTGCTCTTTAAGCTTGCGGGGATGCAGCAGAGGAAAAATCCTTGTTATTTAAGCTTAAAAATGGCAACAAAGAGAAAAAGGCATGTTTTATCACTGAAAGACAAAATTATTACAGCGTACTTCCTGTTTTCTGCCAACTCTTGTTGAAAATAAAACAATTGTTCAACATTGTTCAATACTCTGATTGTGTCTTCCTTTTAAAAAAAATGTATGTCCAATTATGTGGATTTATGATTATCCAGACCACCCCCTGCAGAGGATAGTCCGGATAATGGTTGTTGTACTGTATAAGCAAGATCCATGAGATCAAACAGTGGTCACTAATCACAGATTCCTCCTCCTTGGTCGTCTATGGTCCAAACAATTAGTGAAGAGCAGGTCATTCCCCCCCTCCCCCCCCTAAAACAATCATTTGTAAGCGCTTCCTTTGAGGCCAAAACATTGTTTTAAAATGTTCAAATGTTATGAAAATTCTACATTGCACTTGTGCATGCTTTGTGACGCACACTGCTCCCAGCTGGGAGTCTGAATGTCTCTTAATTCATGTTTATTGTATCGTCTGCGATTTAATGAGGGTTGCCATGTTTCTCATATTGGGATTTTAAAGCAATTATAGTTTAGAGCGCAGGCCATATTCCTTTTTCCTGCTGCCAGGTTTCTACGATTGCCTGTCAGTATAGTACAACATTCCTGTTACTAGGAGCTCATTTTAACACAATAAAAAAATGGGTTGAAACATGATTTTTTTCTTTTCAATTGGAATCTAGAAGAATAAAGCTAGAGCGTATGAATTTCTCTCTTAGGACTTCTCACACCTCATTGTTCTCGTTACTGGACTATAAATTGCTGTTATCTGATGGACCTTTAGGTATAGGTGACATTAGTTTACATATTTTTGCCTCTCCCTAATTGTAAATAGTTTGAACCTTTCTGAAATATTGAAAACATTCTAAGAATTATGTTTTTCTGGAAATTACCAGATATAATGCTTGAATTGTAAAATTTTTCATTGTCAGGAAGGAATTTTATAATTCTTTTCACAATAAAGTTATTGAAACAGCACTGATGTCTCTTACTGGAGGGATGTGTTAAATCTTTTCTGTCTTAAGATTTATAAAAAGCATAATTTTTGATGTTTGCTGAATTAAACTGGTCTTAAGTCCTTTTGAAAGCAATTTTGAAACCCTAAAGTATATCATAACCACAGACTACAGCAAAGAAACAGTTGGCACAATCTTCAGTGCATACGTGACCATCTCCGGGGGAAAGTAGATCCAAAATGTTAATAATGGCAGATTTTTCATTTAACGAGTCCATAAGCAGTTTGAAAAAGTTACATTTGCACTGTAACTATGCTTTCATATAAAAGGATGGAGCTTGGACTGTTGTATTACAATTTGTTTGCTCTAACAGAATTCATTAAAATCTAATTTTTTTACACCTATTTGCAGAGATAGTCACATATTTGCAGCTGCCTTCTTTCCCAGACCTAGCTGTGCCCCTTTTCAATCACAGTTGTGGAGGAGTAGCTGAATGGTTAGAACAGGAGCCTGAGAACCAGAGAAACCAAGGTTCAAATCCAACTTTCTTCTTCAGATCAGAGATGAGCAAATGTTTACAAATATCAGGATGTATAAGTGAAACAAGCATTCCAATGACAGCCTCACAGGAAGAGGGTAAGGGTGGGTTAGGTCAGAGTTTCCCTTGCCAGTAAGGTTTTCAGGATATCTACAACAAATATATATATGAACTTGATTTGCATACACTGCCTCCATTATATGCACATCTTTTTCATGCATATTCATTGTGGCTATCCTGAAAACTTGACTGGCAAGGGGTACTCCAGGTTGTGAATTATGTGACAAACAAGGAGAGCTGTATGGGTGATAAGAAGTTGATAAAGCAGTATACGTTTATGGTTTATAATGTGATAGAAAACCTAGATCTTTGTTAAGGCCTGTCTGGCGAGTGTCCATATTTTCATCATTTTGACTTCAAAGGGTCTTCCGTTCCTGGATTGTCTTAAAATTTCCTTTTAATATTCTCACCATAAAATCATTGATAGTGTTCTGGTTTTGTAAAGTGTTGTCCGGGTTGGTATTATGTCATCTGTGTAAATTGATTTTTGTCTTTAGCATTCTTGTGCATCTGGGCATGAAGGCGTTTTCTATTCCCCAGTATGGCAGTTTTTTCTTGTGTCCTCTTAGTCTTTTATTTCACCCTTCCTTTTTCATGTATACTTTTTATTCGCACCACCATAGTTAGAAGAATTTATTCCATGTTCCCAAGAACAACCGCAGAAGATATTTTGTTTTAATGCTACTTATATTATTTTTTTAAGACTCCGGATTCTTAAAAAAATAGCCTTACATCACTACTCTATAACTGTATGCTCTAAATTCATATTGAAACAGTGCAAATGATCAACATATGCTATCATTTATTACATATTCAGAATGGTTGATTAGATTAAATGGTGGTAGTTTTGAAAAGTTTAACATGTATCAATTCTGAGACTAAGTAAAAAGCACAAGGAAAATCATATTGTCTTTATTTAGTCATCCATCCCTGTTGGTACCATTGATTTAATACATTTTACTTAAAAGTACATTCAGTATTACCAACATTTTGAATAAAAAGAACAAAATGAGCTAATAAAAACAGCCACGGAGAAAAAATTGCAAAGTCCATAAATTAGTGGCACTGTCAGATTCCAAGAAGGCAGTTTGATGGAAATGATGCATAAGCTTCTTCCTTGGATTTCATTCTGGCTCTGCTAATGTGCTTCAGTTTACTCGGGGTAATGATGATTCGGAGAATATTACAGGCATTTTATAATAACCACTGCCATTTTTTTCTCTTGGTAGAACAAAAAAAAAAAAAACCCAACCCACAAATGTTACATTTATTTACAAAAAGACACAGAGACCTTTAATAAAAAGAGACTAAAGCAGATCTAAAGCAATTATATCTGAACTCTTCGGTTCACCATTTAAGCAAATCTCTTAAAATAAGAGAAAGGGTCAGATATTTATATCTATTAAGTACATGTTCCAAATCCTGTTCATCACTATCTCCTGCTCATGCTTGTCTGCTTTGTTGTGTAAGAGCTTAAAAAAAAACCCCATGTAAAAATGTTTAATTCAGTCACAATGCAAGCTTGTTTTTGGCTCCTTTTTTTTTTTTTTTAAATAAAGGATACATCTGGAATTGGTATACTATAAAATTAGGTGTCAGAGACACATAGGACAAAGGATATCTTAATTTACCTATGCAGTAACTGATCTGTTATCATCAGGATGGTCCTGAGTATTCATGTCAAAGTTGTTTTAAATAAAGGAATTCTATTAAAACAATCATG
Source organism: Microcaecilia unicolor (assembly GCF_901765095.1). Classification (NCBI taxonomy): domain Eukaryota; kingdom Metazoa; phylum Chordata; class Amphibia; order Gymnophiona; family Siphonopidae; genus Microcaecilia; species Microcaecilia unicolor. Next base: position 188,606,450 of record NC_044038.1, on the reverse strand, counting down.
GACAGTCAAACTCCTCTCAGCAATTAAAGCAAGCTCACTGAAGTCCGTTTTTGTAATGTTAGCAATAGTGATATAAAGGCCAAAATTAAGTTAAAAAATATCTTTGTTGGTCTTTCATGCAGATGGTGTATATACATCTGCTTTAAACATGTCCCTAATTAAACATTTGTTCAAACTGGAGCTGCAGCATTCACCACAGGTGAAGGGAGAGGAAAAGAGAAACATTAAAATCACCACCACTGTCAAATTAAACTTTTTGTCATTTGCAGTCTGAATGCTGATCATCAGCTGTCTTCTTGGCACAAAATCAACACTGAGCTGAATTTCTTTCCTTAACTAAACCAAATGGAAATGAAATACATTCTTATGTATTACTCTCTAGAGTTCAAATGACAATGCCCCTTTGTACAAAATGTTGACACGGACATCAAACATGTCCTGTTCTCTAACCTTCTTGTAAGCCTCATGTACAGACATTCCAGATATTGCTGCTCAGCAGGTTAAAAATTTATTTGTATATTCAGCTTTCAGTAACTTTCCTCTGTAAACATAGCTGTTGCTGCTTCAGATGAATATTTGTCATTTTAATCCTACAGGAACAAGTCACAAACAAAAGTGAATCTGATTTGTCATTCCCACAGAATATATCAGAACACTAGTAGGATTAAGATGGAAGAAATTCAACCAAGCCTATACTCTTTTCTAGCACACCTGTAGTCCTATGCTTTTCATAGCACCACTACACTGTGTTCAGAAAAATTCTACTACATGAAATCAAGTCTCATTAAAATTTCATGCCCCATTTTAACAGCATTCTTAGCATGTTTTGAAGGCAAAACCTGTGCGTAGCCAGAGATCTCAGGGAGGCATGGAACAAGTGAAAAACTAAGAACGACAGCACCTCTGGCACTGTCAAACCATATTTCTAAACATTTCTACTGCTTTCATGCCCAACCACAATTTAAAAAAAGAAAATGATCAAATATTTCTTTCAGAGTGGTATTTGTCTATTATGTATATATATATATTATTTTTTCTTGGTCACCCCCCCCACACTTCTAATCCAGAAGTCTGCCAAAACCTATGTTCCAAAATATGGTTTATTTCTCCTTCACCCAGTTTTTCATTCCTTTGAGCAGAAAATTTATTGTCTGTCCCAGGATGACACACTGAAATGTTGCACTTCTTTTCAGCACTGTTTAAGTCAATCAATTTTTACTGCAGCATATATTTTGCGAATGAACATGTATGCTGCATAGAAGCCAATTGTGCCAGTAAGAAGCCAGAAGGACAAAACCATCAGAGTTGTGTATCCAAAGTAAAGGAGAGAGGGAATGAATTCCACGATGTCCAGCTGGAAAAAAAAACAACAAAATACAGCAATGTGAGTCTAAGCATTGCCAGTTATACTTCTGTGAGCTTTACTGCTGTTTCCAACCTCTAAAAATGCAATTTCCACTTCTTACACCTAGACGAGTGCTCCAAGCTCCAACCCAAGTATATTCAAACATTTACTGGCATGCTCTCATTCACTTTGGATATCACTTTCAATTTCCAAGTTTCAACACACTTCTCTAGCACTGGCATTCCTGCACATAACAAGAGAGCTGAACTGCCTATCACTTAGTGCTAACACTATGCAAAACCACAAAAGATGCAGAGATAGATCTATGATCATCTAGAAAATAGAACTCTAGAGACAGAGAATCTCTGTTTCACTGTTTACATTCGGATCCATGCCTGGAGAAGCATACTTAGATCAACTTTTAAATCCACTGTCCTAGGTAAACTGGTCTATCCCTCTCTGCTTGAGTATAAGTGTACATAGGCTTTCATACAGCACATAGTTTTAGCATGGTTGAAATAAGGCATTTCTGTGGGTTAAAAACAGACACTGCATTTTATGCATATACAAATAAATGCAAAGTATGCAGGCACTTTTAGCACATACAGTTCGTAGCTGCTAGTTTCTCTGAAAACTGGCTGCAATATATGCTGGCTGAAAGTGCCCATGGACATTGCAAATGATAAGATGAGCTATTGAAAATCTGTGCCCATTATGCTGAAAGAGATATGGCATCTTCAATATTATCACACACAAATACTTCCTTGTTTGCAAATTTTAATAGAATATTATAGGAAAAAAATCTTCAGAATGTTTGGTGTGGTTAAAAAATAAATTTTTTACTTTAAATTAAAAACATCCCCTTGTTTAATAGCAGCTGCTGTGCGCTGATGACACAGCCCATTTACTTTGAATGGGCTGTGCTGGCATTGCCACACAGCTTAGTAAACAGGGGTGTTATTTAGGTATTTGTCTATTTTATCTGGAGGTTCAGAATGCCAAATACAGTCACTTACTGTTCTTTAGACCCTTATACTGGACTACGGAAAGCTTTACCAGGAGAAGCTATGTGGTTTTTAAAAGCAATAGTCAATAGAAAATTATGAGAAAGGCTAGTAGGCTGAAGAGGGGAATTACAAGCTCCCTTCTAAGGAAGCCAGGTTTAGGTAAGAATTGTAAGAATTGCAGACCAATAACAAATCTACCATTTTAGCAAAAGGTTTAGAACAAGTGCTGTTTTTAGAACTGCAGTACTTTATGGAAGAAATGGCGGGACTAGATGATATTCAGTTGGGTTTTAGACATCATTATAGTAAGAAGACAGTATGAAGTGGGGATTGATAATTTTGTTAGATTTAGCTTTTGCATTTGATCTAGTAGATACCTGTATTTTTGGATATATTACATTCTAGTTTGGTAGAGGGGCAGTTTCCAGATTTATGGAAACACTTGATGGTTAGACCTTTATTAAAGAAAATTAATATTGTTAAATCAGAGCCTGGAAACTACTTTTGAAGAGAGCAGTTGCCCAACAATAATTCAAATTTGGGAAGTGACTAATACCTTTCATCCATATCAAACAGGCTTCAGGAAAGGTTATAGTACTGAAACTCTTCTAGTAAGAATATTAGATGAGATTACTTCTTTAAGGGACAGTTATAAAGAAATGTTAATTATCCACCTAGACAACAGCATCATTTGATGTACCAGACCACTAAATGCTCTCTCACTAGACTTGAGCAAACCAGCCTTCCAGGAGTAGCCTGGAACTGGTTTGATCATACTTTTTTAGGAAGAATTTTTCAAGTGATTGTGCCTTTATCATCTGTAACAGTAAATGGCAGATAATGACCCACACAGTCCATCCAGTCAGACCAACAAGGTGGCCAGAGCTGCGCCCGCCACTCTGTGCAGGCCCCAGTCAGCCAAACAAGACTCCACAAATTGCTGGCAGTATTGACTACTGCACCCTACTCCTTACTGGCCTTCCACTTAGCCATCTATCCCCCCTTCAGTCCGTTCAGAACTCTGCTGCACGTCTTATCTTCCGCCTGGACCGTTATACTCATATCACCCCTCTACTCAAGTCACTTCACTGGCTTCCGATCAGGTACCGCATACAGTTCAAGCTTCTCCTACTTACCTTCAAATGTACTCGATCTGCAGCCCTTCCCTACCTCTCTACCCTCATCTCCCCTTATGTTCCTACCCGCAATCTCCGCTCTCAAGACAGATCCCTCCTTTCAGTACCCTTCTCCTCCACCACTAACTCCAGGCTCCGCCCTTTCTGCCTCGCCTCACCCCACCCCATGCTTGGAATAAACTCCCTGAACCCATATGCCAGGCCCCCTCCCTGTCCATCTTCAAATCCTTACTCAAAGCCCACCTCTTCAATGTCGCCTTCGGCACCTAACCACCATACCTCTACTCAGGAAATCTAGACTGCCCCAACTTGACATTTCGTCCTTTAGATTGTAAGCTCCTTGAGCAGGGACTGTCCTTCATTGTTAAACTGTACAGCGCTGCGTAACCCTAGTAGCGCTCTAGAAATGTTAAGTAGTAGTTGTAGTAGTAGTAGTATTCAACTTACCAGTCAAGATGTCTTCCCCTCCCCCCCGCCCCCCGAGCTGCAAAAATTTCACCTGTCTTGCCATTTTCAGGAGACAGATTGTAGAAATCTGTCTAACATTAGTCTCTGTTCCTCTAATGCTAGAGATGCAAAGTCTTCTTTCAGTCTCTTGCCATTTGCAGGACACAAACTGTAGAAGTCTGTCTGGCATCAGCCTCAGTTCCCCCAATGCTGGAGTTGCCGAACATTCTTTTGGTATTTTGCTATTTGCAGGATACAGAATGTAGAAGTCTGTCCAGCATCAGCCTCAGTTCCTACTACTCTTAGCCAAGATAATAATACCTCATCAGCCATGTTGTGTTTCCATCCTCTTTATATTTAGGCATCCTCCGTGTCTATCCCATGCATGTTTGAATTTGCTCACCATTTTTAATTCTACCACCTCTTTTTGAAGGGCATTCCAGGCATCTACTACCCTGTCTGTGAAAAAGTGTTTCCTGTGAAAAATCTGGGGTTCCTTTAGGCTCTGTTCTTGCACCAATTTTGTGTAACAATTTTCTGTCTCCATTGGTGATTTTGATTCAAGATCTTGGAATGCATGCTAATTTTTATGTTGACGACGTGCAGCCGGTAATAGTTTATGATACACGGTATCTTGCTTTCCAAATGTCTTTGGCCCAAAAACTGAATCAGATTTAAAAAATGACTTTATGGCCATAAATTTTCTTGAACTTCTCAAAATGCGAGGCATTATGGTTTGCGGGTTCAACTATTCCTGCTTTTATTCCTATGATTCAGAATCATCCTATATCACACCTATATCAATAAGAAATATGATCACCTTAGGTATAATATGGAAATCTAGTCTCTCATTTTCTTCTTATATTTCAAAGATAATGAAGAACTCTATTTTTTGTTTGAGGAAATACGTTTTCAATTTTAATGCACCTAAGGCATTCATGAGTAATCTGTTTTGCTGCCGCATTGCAGAGTACCTATCTTTAGAGCCTGTGTGGTGCCCTAATGAGTAGCGGCAGCTGAGTCACGTGACCTATCCCAGTACCTGACACTTGTTAGAACCTGTGTGGTTGTCCTAGTGAGCAGCAGCAGCTGAGTCACGTGACCTATCCTGTAAGGATGCACCTGGAAGCGCCAGATATAATCAAGCATAGTGCAGCATTTTGTACCCAAGGAGCAAGTCATGCTCGTTGGCTGAAGCCTGCTTGGTTTTAGGTGCTCACATTATTTGGCAAGGACACGCCTTACTAGTAATTTTATTTCTTGTACAAGGGTGCTTCTTGTTCAGGCCTGTTTCCCATCTGTCTCTTTCATTGGGGCTACTTAATTGCAGGTCACTTTGCTTTAAGGGTGCACTGATTGCTGATTTGCTTACATCTAGGGCCTAGCATTTTTTGGCTCTGACCGAGCCATGGCTGCGAGGAGAGGAGTGTTACCTTCTCCAAGATATTCCTTTTCCCAAAAATGAGCGCTCTTTATTTCAATTTAGTTACTAATGTCTCATAGGTCCCCTATAAGAACTACATATATTCCTAATATAGAATCTTTATTAGTACCCAAAAAATCTTTATTTTTTTTAAAACATAAAAACATACCAGGTTCTTCTAGTCCATCACTTCATACACACACCTTCTCTCATACCCTTACACACTCATACTTCAACCCTTTAAATTACAATAACAATTTTTCCCTCAAAGAGATACAGAGGATAACATATGCATATAACACCTCTTGTCCTTGCGGGAATGACTGGCTAAATTATTATATGCTTTCAAATTATACCGTCCCTTGTTTACTGTTCTGTTTTTCTAAGTCCACTCTCATACATAGAATCTCTTCTGTTATTTCTGGTGTACATTAGCCAGCATTATGTTCTTTTTAAATCAGCTGTTCCTTGTATATGCACTGAGTCAGTCTTCCTGTTGTTACCAATATGCAAAAATCACCACTATTCCTTATGGTTAGTCACCATCTGTTCTCTTCTTCGGTACTTCAATACTCTTGAACAACTTCCACGATATGGAAGGGTGTGAGAAGTGATTAGACTAGAAGAACCTGGTATGTTGTTATAAGGTTTTAAAAAAGGATTTTTTGGGTACTAATAAAGATTCTATATTAGGAATATATGTAGTTACAAGATATTCCTTTGGGATATTTGGTGGCCTTTCCTTCAGGCTTTGAGAAAGGGAAAGAAATTTTATTGGTTTCCCTTGATTTATGTGCAGCATTTGACCTGGTAGACCACGTATTTTTGCTGCACTGCCTGACCCATTGTGGTCTTGAGGGCACAGTTTTTGCATGGTTTTCCTCCTTTATTACCAGTAGTCTCTGGTCCTCAAACACGCTCTTGTAGGTCCCACAAGGCTCTATCCTTTCCCCCTACATTTTTCTCAGTCCTTTGGCAGTCTTGGTGGATCAATGTGGTATTTTCAGTTCATTTTTATGCCAAAATGACATTGTTTTGCTGTTTTCTACTGACCCATATCTGCTGAACACTGGTCCACTAGAGGATTGTTTAGATGCCATGGCCACTTGGTTTCCGTTGCAGTAGGTTAGTCCTCAATGATGCAAAGACTTTTGCCAGTTGGTTGGCTAAGGGTCAGGTGCACCCTTCTCTGTCCCTACACTTTCTGGTAATATGGTGAAATTATTTGAGTCTTTTTGTTATCTGGGTGTACTCATGGACTCAAAGCTCTCTTTTCATGCTCATATTTCGAATGTCCTGCGCTCTGGCTTTCTAGCTTTGCATTGCCTGTATTCTTTAAGAAAATGCTTGTCTGATGCTCACATGCATTCCCTGGTACATTCTTATATTTTCCATACCTAGATTATTGTAGTATAGCTTGTACAGGGGTCCCCAAGAAACAGATGAAAAAAAATTCAAACACTGCTTAATACTGCAGCACGTTTTCTCTGCAGGGTGCGTAAATACGATCATGTGGGTCTATTACAGAAACTGCACTGGCTGCCAGTTTCTTACTGGGTCAAGTTCACATACTTGACCCGGTGCATAAGGTGTTGCTTTCAGGGGTACCATTCTATTTATCTGTTGTAATATCTCATTACACTCCCAATTGTTCCCTTCGGTCTGCGGATTCTTGCCAGTTGGCCCTCCTTTCCTTCTGCCTGTTATGAATCGACAAGACAGACAGCAATTTGTTTTCCGGGCCCCTAAATTGTGAAATATGCTCCCTCGTACCATTAGGGGCGAGATGTCCTACAAGTAAAAATGCCCTACAGACTCACCTTTTTGTGGCAGCTTATGGCTCCTCGCACTAGGGCTGATGACCAAGGGTACTTCTGTGAAACAGTACTGTATAAGAAAATTTTTATTTTTGTTTTGTATGGCATGTGTGTTCTTTGGTGTGTCTGGCTTTCCTATCCTTTTTATGGCATTCCTTTCTTCTATGTTTAGTCTACACCGCTTTGGGTTTTTGTTAGGTAAGGCGGTATAGCAAATGACCTATTAAACAAACATAAAATTGACTATTATAATTTGTTATTAGTGGGCTGTCCACTATACCAACTGAAATGGCTTCAGTTAATTAAAAATACTGCCATACAACTGCTTTATAATGTTAATCCTCATCACATTACCCCTGTACTTCAGGAACAATATTGACTTCCTGTATTGACTCATATCATACCAGGCACATTATTACAGGGATTCCAGCATACCTACATGCTTTACTTCCACCGTACCAGTCGTCTCAAACCTTGTATTCTGCAGAGGCCTACCTACTGGTAGTTCTGTCACATAAGAAGAAATTAGGTCTTACCTGATAATTTAGTCCTTCCTACTGTTCCAGAACCTGTAGGATAGTTGTGTCCATCAACCAGCAGGTGGAGACAGAGAACAGAAAACTGAGACATCTCTCTCTTGACATTTAGTCCAGCTCCTCAATATTTATGTAGACAAGCAGGAAGGATACTCAGAACAAACATTTTATTCCATTCCAGACATTTATATCCCACTTATTTTATTTATTTATTTAGATTTTGCTCCCACCTTTTCAGTAGTAGCTCAAAGTGAGTTATATTCAGGTACACTGGTTATTTCCCTGTCCCTGGAGGCTTATACCAAATTAGAATCAAAGCAGGTAACACAATATTCAGATACAATCAGGAAGCCATGTAAATCAGAAATATTTATCAAACAAATAAGTTTTCAAAGCTTTTCAGAAATTCAAATATGTATCTATGTTCTGAATTTGGAATGGAATCAAATTCCATAATTTAGTAGCAAAATAATTAAAAGAACTATCATGAAAATGCTTAAAACGATTCTTAACAACAGCTGGGAAACCAAAATTTAAAAGATAATTTGATCGGGTTGACGAGTGATTAGATGAGCAAGTCAAAGAGACATGATCCAAAAGGACAACAAGAACCACAAATGATTCAGATGTCAAATAAACCACCTTAAAATCTATTCAGGCCCTTTCAGGAAGCCAATGTAAATGTGGAGTAGCATGATCAAACTTCTTACATCAAAAGATGAATTTCACAGCCCAATTCTATAAAAACTGCAACCTGACTTGAAGTCTCTGATGAATGCCTGCAGATAAGGCACTACATTAATGATCTTGGAGCAAAATAAAAGCTTGGACTACAACTGTAAACTGGTCAAGAAAGGGGGGGCAAAAAAAAGGACCTTATTGCCCTTAGCTGTTGTAACTTAAAAAAAACCCTTTCAATTCAAACTTTTAATCTGATGCTCCGTTGTCAATTGCGAGTCTAATATAAAACCGAAGAACCTTGGAAGACATCTCAAAGCCCAGGCAACAACCTTAAAACAACTTGCTAACCTACTACTAACCAGACAAGCAAATGTGTGGATCTCTCTCACCTTTGGACAACTTGTAGAGAACCAGAGATATGCAAGAAACACCATGCAAGGTGGCAGTCGTTATTTGACCCATTACTTCACACCGACTAAACATCTCAGAAACCTTGGGTGGACCTATGGAATAGTGGGAAGAGCTAATGCAAAGAAAATGATCACGTATGACTGCTGCTTTTCAACATATTTATAAATGATTTAGAGATGGGAGTAACTAGTGAGGCAACTAAATTTGCTGATGACACAAAGTTATTCAAAGTTGTTAGATCACAAGAGGACTGTGAAAAATTACACGTGGACCTTATGAGACTGGGAGACTGGGCATACAAATGGCAGATGACCTTTAATGTGAGCAAGTGCAAACTGATGCCTGTGGGAAAGACGAACCCGGACTATGGTTACGTGATGCAAGGTTCCACATTAGGAGTCACCAACCAGGAAAGGGATCTAGGTGTCATCATTGATGATACGTTGAAACCCTCTGCTCACTGTGCAGTGGCAGCGGCTAAGAAAGCAAACAGAATGCTAGGTATTATTAGGAAAGGAATGGAAAACAAAAATGAGGGTGGAGCGACCACATCTTGAATACTGTGTTTAATTCTGGTCACCGCATCTCAAAAAAGATATAGTGGGATTAGAAAAGGTACAGAGAAGAGGAATGAAATGATAAAGGGGATGGGATGACTTCCTTATGAGAAAAGGCTAAAGCGGCTAGGGCTCTTCAGCTTGGAGAAATGATGGCTGAAGGGAGATAAGATTGGAGATCTATAAATAATGAGTGGAGTGGAATGGGTAGACATGAATCGCTTGTTTACTCTTTTCAAAAATATTAGGACTAGGGGGCACGCAATGAAGCTACTAAGTAGTAAATTTAAAACAAATCGGAGAAAATATTTCTTTACTCAACGTATAATTAAACACTGGAATTCGTTGCCAGAGAATATGGTAAAAGCAGTTAGCTGGGTTTAAAAAAGGTTTTGATAGCTTCCTAAAAGAAAAGTCCATAAGCCATTATTAAAATGGACTTGGGGATTGACCACTGTTGCAAACAGGATGCTGGGTTTGATGGACCTTTGGTCTGTCCCAGTATGACAACACTTGTGTACTTATGGTGCCTTGCAAATATCTGCCAAAGACAGGAAGGTATTCTTCACCCAGGATGTCACTATACGCCTCGTAGAATGAATCTGCAAGGCCCAAGGAGCCTGCTTCCCCACAAGCAGACGTGATAGTCTCCTTCAGCCATCTAGAAACTGTGGACTTGGAAGCCATGGGACCAAGCCTCTGCTTACCAAAAAGCACATATAGTTTGTCCGATTTGTGAAACTCACTCAACCATCTAGCAGCTGTGGACTTGGAAGCCATGGGACCAAGCCTCTGCTTACAGAAAAGCACATATAGTTTGTCCGATTTGCGAAACTCATTCATAACTTCCAGATATCTAATGAGGACACTATGCACATCAAGAAGCTTCAAGGAAGGTGGAAGTGATGTCACCCAGCTGAATGGCCGCTTAGTCTCTGAGCTCCCTCCATCTCTGCTTTGATTAGCGACTCCTGGGAAGGACTCGTTCGCATAATTTGTGCAACTGAGGGCCAGGAAGGTGTTGGATACTAATGGTGGGCAAGAAAGTGAAGAGACACCTGCACAGATTCTTTACACACAAGGTGGTAGGATTGGCAGACCGCAAGGCAGAGCAAATGGTGGCAACAGTGGGGGGATCAAGCACCTTGGAATAGCGATGGGAGGAGACCGAGCATGACTTAGACCTCCCCAGCAATTGCAAGGGAGGATTTAAAGATGGCATGATCTTCAAGTGGATGTCGAAGGGCTTCATAAAAAATTTGACGAAATGAGTCGGTGACTAAACAAGCTCAAAGAGCAGGTTATTACCCATGACCAAGATGTCGTAGATCTACAAACGTAGTGTGATGAGATGAACACAAAATGCGAATACTGCTGAAAGTTGAAGATGGAGAGAATCACGAACGCAGGAATAATTTAAGGGTGAGAGGGGTGCCAGAAGGCCCTTGAGACCAAGATATGACCAACGTTATGCAAAAACTATGCCATTTATTTTTACAGGCAGTAGATCCTGGGGCTGAACAGAGTCTTATTGAATTTGAGAGAGTACATTGCACCCTGGGCCCTCACACACCTGATAGGCCCAGAAACATTATAGCTTGTTTTTTTTGTGGTTCTCGCATAAAGAGTGACTGTTGCAGGCTGTGCACCAAATTGGACATGTTATGCTGGATAGTGCAAAGGTGGAATTGTTTGCAGGCCTCTCTGCCATTACTTTGAGGAGGTGATGGGTGTTTCAGAACATAACCTACTTCATGAACACCCATAAGATACAATATAATTGGCAATATCCTTTCAGTCTCTCCTTTGCTGTTCATAACTAGTTGGTCAAAGTGATGTGCCCTTCAGAGGCACAGTGCATATTGAAAGAAGTTAAACTTTGGGGGCTCGATTGATCAGACCCCTTTGCGTCCTTCTAACAGCCAGAAATGGCACAGAGGAGATAAAAAGAGCAGACTGCAACGCAACCCAGACCTGCCAAGCTCAACGCCGGATCATCCAGCTTGTCCTATCTTCCTGTTAGCAGAAAGGACTACTGTTCTACACCTTATCACCGCTTATGTCCTTATAGAGGGATGTGAAGCCCTTTGGCACGATTCGGTGGATCTAGCGTTAGCTAGGCCAGTGGAGGTTATTCCTCTATTTTACCTATGATATATTCTTTATAATCTGTTTCCACTGGTTAATGTAATGTATGATTGAGATCAGTTTCAAAGCAAGTTTTCTCATTTGATTTTCTGTGGGGAACTTAAGGGTCACGGATCTGCTGGACTGCCTTGGGCAGGGGTGTGGCGTGTGGGAGGTGACGAGATCTTCTTCTAGGCCTGATTTAATGGAAGGCCGCACTTCTGTCATTAGAAGGGAGTGGAGGGATTGGAGCTATGGGAAAATGTATTCTGGTATTCAGGGAGAAGGGGGTCTAGTAATGTCAAGGGATGCTGTTCTATTGAGGAGCAAGTGGGCGGCATTGGGCAGGTATTTTTATTTTAGAGATGTCACTTTTGCACACGTTACTGTGAATGTTAGGGGTTGGAACTCCCCATGCAAGCGTCAGTTATTCTTTAAGGAAGTGGAGTGCCTGTATATGTCTACTGAGTTTATCCAGGAGATGCTTTTTCTGCCCCTGCCATGGAAAGCTGCTTCATAACATAAAATATCAGACAATCTTTTTTTGCCTCCATTAGAACTTGTACTAAAACTAATGGCGTAGCCATATCATTTGAGACCCAACTCTCTCCTATAGTACGTGATGTGGTGTGAGATTAGGAGGGCAGATTCTTGCTGCTTAAAGTGGAGATAGGTGGTCATCTCTACTTGCTTCTTAATGTTTATGCCCCAAATAGCAAGCAGGGTTCCTTTTATATCACTCTATTGCATGATAAGTTTGATGGAAGGTTATTCATTGCCCCTGGTACAAATAAGTACCTGAATATACTATGTAAACCGCTTTGAATGTAGCTGCAAAAATCACAGAAAGGCAGTATACCAAGTCCCATTTCCCTTCCCTTTCATAGGAGATTTCACTATAACACTAAACATTGTAGGTAGGATAACACAGCTTGGGTGGTAGAATATGCTAAGACTGAGCGGAGGCAGTTGCATCATTTCTTAGCTGACTGGGACTTGATAGACATCTGGAGATTTCAACATCCCCTTGACAGGGAGTATACATTTCATTCTAGTGTGCATGATACCCATTTATGCATCAATTTTTGGCTCGTGGGGAAAGATCTGGTGCAACTGGTGTGAATGTCTCAGATTGAATTGATGGGGTGGGTGGATCACGCATCTGTGTGCATGTCTATCAGTGATGGAGGGAGAGTAGGGGTAAACGTTATTAGAGGATAGATGATGGAATCGTTTTAGATCCTCAGCACACCCCTGCAATTGAAAAGGATCTTAAGGAATATTTGGAGCTAAATGACCCCTCTGAGGTTACTCCAGCAGTGTTTTGGGAGGCACTGAAAGCGATGATCCAAGGCAAGTTGATAGTGATGGGGGCTCACCAGCGGCAGTGTTTTGGGAGGTATTGAAAGTGGTGATCTGAGGCAAGTTGATAGCGTTGGGAGCTCACTAATGGAGGTGGAATTCTAACAAGAGAGTGGCACTGCGCTCCCAGCTCAACAACTGGAGCATCTACTTAAGTCTGGGCACATCACCTCTGCCCAAAGGCTGAATATTAATAAATTACACATGGACCTGCAAACATTGAATTTCAATGCAAACATTGCAAATTTTGAAGCAGGAATATTTTGAGATGGTGAATAGGGCTGGGAAGCAGCTTGCAAATAAACTTTAAAAAGCAACGGCTTCGCACTATGATATTGCGTGTTTGGGATCACAGAGAGCAAGACTGTACATCTTTGCCTGAAATACAGCAGGCTTTTCTCATTTCTATCGCACCTTATACACACCCCTGATTTGCAGATGTCTCAGACGGCTATTACATGCATTTTTTGGAGGCAGTCCAGTTGCCTCGGCTTTCCCCGGCTGAGCCTACTCAGCTATCTCTTCCGATTAAGAAAGAGGAAACTAAGTGGGCTATTCAGGATCTGCCTTTGGGTAAGGCTCTGGATTTAAACAGGTTCACTTCTAAATTCTATAAACTGTATACGGCATATCTAGTACCCCCGTTAACCAGATTATTTAATAATTGGGAAGAGGGGTCAGTTTTACCAGACATGTGGAGGAAGGCTAGTATCATAGTGTTGTTAAAAACTGGGAAAGCATTAGACTGCTGTTGGTCGTATCGACCCATATCGCTCCTGGACATAGATTACAAGATTTTTTACTAAGATTTTGGCTAAGCGGTTGCAGACCTATTTGCCACACCTCGTTCATAACATTAGGAAGGTCTGCCATTTGATATGGGGAGCAACCCGGCCTTGATACTTTGAATTCACACAGAAAAAGCTTTTGATAGGGTCTCCTGGCCCTATCTGTTTAGCACTCTGTAGAACGTGTGAATAGCTGAGAGATATTTACATTGGATAAAGACCCTTTATACTAAACCGGTGGCTAGCCTCCATATTAATGGTGCACACACAAACACTTTTGAGTTAGTACGAGGGGTGTATCACAGGTGTGTGCTGTCCCCTCTTCTGTTCACTTTGGTGACAGAACTGTTGGCACAAATGGTTCGTTACATTGAGGGAATAGCGGGCATTACCAGTGGGGAGCTTTCAACAAAAAATACTGCTCTTTGCAGATGATGTGCTATTTACTTTGTCTGATCCTTTGGCTTGTTTGACAGAGGTGGTGCAGATTCTAGAAGCTTTTGGGGCAGTGTCAAGATTTTTGATTAATAAATCAAACTCAGAGATACTCGAGCTCTCGCTTACGGAGTAGAATATGCAGCTATTAAATGCTATTTTCCTTTTCAATAGGCAACGCTGCATTTACGGTATTTGGGAGTCAATCTAACGCCCTGATTGGATTTGTTATATTAAGCTAATTATCCTTCTCTACTGGCCAGACTGTGGGAAGACATGGATAGATAGCATAACTTGAAGGTTAGCTGGGTGAGCCGGGTACAGGCCATCGAGATAGTGGTGCTCTCAAAGCTGTTATATTTATTTGCGGCCTTGCCTATTCCACTTTTGGAGGTATTCTTTCGGAGGCTTCACCGCAGGGTTTTCAGCTGTATCTGGCGGAGAAAGCCCCCTAGAGTTCAGTGCCATATGTTGTTCCAGCATAGGGATTGTGGGGGCATAGCTGTTCCCAATTTTAAGTTCTATTATCAGGCAGCTCAACTTAAATATATCTCACATTGGCTTTGGGATCACCATAAACATTGGGTACTGATGAAAAGCAATTTCTTAGTGTGCTGCCCCCCTGGTAATGGTGCCCTGGCTTCCTTTCAACCAGCTGAAATATGTAAGCCGTCTTGACAATCCTATTATATGTTTTACCATCCGGCTCAAAATGCACACTAAGTTATTGAAAGATAGACATTTTTTTTACAGCAACTCCACTACTGGTGGGGGGAGGGCTTCTCCGCAGGGTAGCAATATGTGACCTATAAAAGGTGGGCAGGGATGGGTTTCACACTTTGGGCCAGTTTGTTGAAAATGGGGCTATGGTTGGCTTTCGGCGTTGGGTTTGGTGAGAGATAATTCTGGAATCAACATTGATGGAAACAGCAGTTCTAGGGAAGTGGTAGAGGGGGTATCATGACATACTATAGGGCACTGCTGTACCACTGAAATATCGAGAGGCTTGGGAGGTATCTAGGGTGTTGAGCCTAAGAAATGGGAGCAGATATTGTGTCACCTCTTCTGGGTTTCCATTGCATCTTAGTAGAAAACGGGTATAAAATGTTGTATCAGTGGTCCTATACACCTGTGCATTTAACAATAATGTATGGGCAGGGTAGTGACCTTTGCTGGAGGAACTGTGGGGGACAGGGAACATTTTTGCATATTTGGTGGTAATGCCCCAAGGAACAAACATATTGGGATATGCCATTAATATCAGACATTCTGGGATGTGCCCTGGATAAAAGTATAGTGGGCTGGCTGCTTAATGTAAGCCCGCTACAGCTAACGCAATGGAAGAGAAGAATGATCCATCTTGTGGTTACCGCAGCACATTTGGAGCTGGCTGCAGAGTGGAACTGTCCCGGTCTTCTGGGGTGCCTGCAAATCCTTGTGAAGGTTAATCATATCTATCTGATGTCAAAGCTCACTGCTGTAAAGAGGAAAAAGCTTTTGCACTTCATCAGGACTTGGGACACTTTTACTAATTGGTTGGAGGAAAACCAGTAATACCAGTGATGCTCCCTTTCGTTGCTTTTATTTGAATTTTTTTTTTGGGGGGGGGGATTAAGGGGGGCTGCGATGGAGGGTTGCTTCCTTCTTTTTTTGGGTGGGGGTCTATGGGATGTGTTATGGTCACATGTCAAAGAGTCACAACATGTTAGTGGTGATCTTTAAATATCTTATGTTTTGTTAGCTGAAGAGCCTAAACTGGTTGCACAGCATACAGAAGGGAGGCTTGCAGCCAGCCTGCTCCCCACAAGAATCGAATGATACCCAGGTGAATCACCGAGAACCACCTTCTGAAGTCAGTCTCTAAAATAGGCCAAAGCCGCTTGAAATTTTAGAGAGCCCAATGCCAATCCTTTCTGAACACCTGCCTGGAGAAACAATAAGATGTGTGTGATCTAAGCAGAGAAGGGAAAAAGTCCATGCTCAGAACATCAGCCCTCAAACATCCTCCACACCCTTGCAAATGCCATGGATGTAGAGTGTTTACAAGCCTGAAGCAAGGTAACAATGACCCAATCAGAATAATCTTTTTGTCTCAACCGAGCCCTTTCAATGGCCAAGCCATAAGACCAAAGGGGCACAGATTCCCCATGAGCACTGGACCTTGCTTCATGAACCTGCAGAAGACGCAGAGGATCTCCCGTCCAGCAGCTGAATAAGGTCCACATACCATGGCCTCCATGGCCAATCCGGGGCTATGAGAATTATTCGACCCCACTGCAATGTGATCCTTTTCAACACAAAGCCTCCCATGGGCCAAGGAAGGAAGACATACAGCAGATGTGTCTCCAGCCAGGGCTACAGTAGGGCCCATCGAGCCTGGTTCTGACATCTGAAGAACTTAGGTACTTTGGCATTCCTTTTCGTTACCATCCAGTCCAGAAATGGGAAACCCCATTCTCCCAGGTCCAAGGATTGCCTGCTGAGTAAGTTCACCTCTACATTCATAGACCCAGTGATGTGAGCTGCCAACAACCAAAGATATTTCTCCACCCAACTTGTGAGGGAGGCTGCCCCCATGCCACTGGATGGCTGAGGGTCCCACCTTGCTTGTTGATATAAGCCACCGCTGTCATATTGTCCGAAAAAACTTGGGGCTTCTGCCAGAAATGACAATGTACCGCCAGGCCTTTACGACAGACAAAAAACCCCAATATTTTTCTCAACACATAGAACAAGCTGCAAATTCAACCAAGCAGGTATTTAAAATAGTAAACGGCCTACTGCAAATCCCACAACAGAACTAGCCTTCCCAGGCACAACTAACCAGCAATGATTTTGCCACTTATTTTGCCAACAAAATTAAAGGTCTCCATCAGGACCTAAAGACAGTTCCACCAAAGCTCCTACCAGCTAATGAAGAGAACACTCCCTCTTCCCCGCTATGCACTGCCATCTGGGACTCATTCAACCAAGTCACAGACGAAGCTCTTGAAAATATCCTGAAAGGTCTATGGCCTACAACCTGCCCTCTTGATCCCTGCTCAACAAAGATTGTAAAACAAGCTAGCACAGGCCTCATTGAAGGGGCCACTAAAATTGTTAACACCTCTCTTATAGAAGGACAGCTGTCAGCACTAAAAGCTTGAAAACTACAGACCAATCTCTAACATTCCTTTCTTGGCAAAACTTATAGAACAGACAGTCTTCAGTCAACTCAATGACTGGCTAAATGAAAGTAATTGGCTAGACCCATGGTAATCTGGATTCAGACATGGGTACAGAACAGAGACGGTTCTTGTGTCCCCTTCTTGATGATCTGCACAGAAACTGTGACAGGGGATCTGCCTCGATACGAGTGTTGCTCGACTTCTCGGCAGCCTTCGACACCATGGATCATAATATCATGCTTACAAGACTGGCTGAAACAGGTATCAGTGGCACAGTAATTACTTGGTTCAAATCCAATCTGTCAGATAGACAACAATCAGTTCTGCTCAGCAACAGCACATCATCACCTTGGGCACTAGATTATGGGGTGTTACAGGGATCCATACGGTCTCCCATTTTATTTAATATCTACCTCAAGCCTCTGGCTGAGCTGCTTCGGTCAATGGACACAAAGTTCTACATCTGTGCTGATGATGTGCAACTACTCATACCAATTGAACCAGATCTATCCACAGCTCTGAATAAACTGACTGCCTAACCGCAACTCAGGAATGGGCAAACAATAACAAACTTTGCCTGAACCCAATTAGAGATTCTTTGGGTACCAAACACAAGTGGACAAATACCCACCTTCAAAATACCTTTTGGAACGTATGAACTCTCCCTAAAATCACAGGTCAGGAATTTTGGGACTCACCACTCACTCTAATCCCATAAATTCAAACAACCTTCACAGGACAAATCCCTCCTCTCAGTACCCTTCTCCACCACCACCAACTCCAGGCTCCGCCCTTTGTCTCGCCTCACTCTATGCTTGGAATAAACTCCCTGAGCCCATACGCCAAGCCCCCTCCCTGCCCATCTTCAAATCCTTGCTCAAAGCCCACCTCTTCAATGTCGCTTTCGGCACCTAACCATTGTACCTCTATCCAGGAAATCTAGACTGCCCCCAATTTGATTGACTGCACTTTTTTGTCCTTTAGATTGTAAGCTCCTTTGAGCAGGGACTGTCCTTTGTTAGATTGTACAGCGCTGCGTAACCCTGGTAGCGCTTTAGAAATGTTAAATAGTAGTAGTAGTAATAGATGCCTTAGAAGCAGCCGCTCCCTTCTTGGGCCCCCCATGAAGGACAAATAACCTGTCCGAAGACCTGAATTCCTCCGACCTGCGCAAGTAAACCTTCAACACTCTGCGCACATCCAATTTTGCCAAACGATGCTGAGAAGCATCCTCCGTCCGGTCCCCCAAGACTGGCAACGAAATCACCTGATTGACATGAAAGGAGGATACCACCTTAAACAAAAATGAAGGCACTGGACGCAGCGAAACCTTTTTCTTAGAAAACCACAGAAACGGAGGCCTACATGAAAGAGCCTGAAGTTCCGAAATCCGGCGAGCCAACGATATAGCTACCAAAAAGACCACCTTCATAGTAAGGTCTTTTATCGAACAAGACTCAAAGGGCTCAAAAGGAGAACCCGCCAGAGTCAAGAACGATATTAAGATCCCACTGAGGAACTACTGGCCGCTGAGGACGAAGCAACTTCACCCCCATCAAAAAACAGACATCCGAGGAAGACGCAACCGACCTGCCCTGCACCTTACCCCGAAAACACGCCAAAGCAGCCAGCTGCACCTTCAAAGATGACAATGAAAGGCCCTTCTCAAAACCATCCTGCAAGAAATCTAAAATGCACGACACAGAAGCTGTCGAAGGGACGCACGCTCGGTCCCCACACCAATCTTCAAATATGCGCCACACACGCACATAGGCCAAAGACGTCGAACGTTTGCGAGACTGCAGCATCGTCTGAATCACCTGAGGGGAAAACCCCTTCCTTCTCAAGGGCCACACCATAAGAGAGAACCGAGCCGGATCCAGCATGACAATTGAACCCTGACACAACAGCACCGAGCCCCCCAGCCGCAGAGGCTCGCCTTCTAACAAGCGCATCAGATCCCTGAACCATGGCTGACGCGGCCAATTCGGAGCCACCAACATCGGACCCGCATGACAATCTACCCTCTCTAGGACTCGACCTATCAAGGGCCACAGGGGAAACACGTACAGCAATACCCGCTGAGGCCACGGAAGGACCAACGCATCGATCCCTTCCGCTCGTGGATCCCGACGCCGACTGAAATACCGAGGAACCTGAGCATTCTGTGCCGACGCCATGAGATCCACTACTGGCATTCCTCACTTTAGAACTATCTGGTCGAACACCAACCGGTGCAGAAACCATTCTCCGGGGTCCAACATGTGTCTGCTTAGAAAATCTGCGTTCACGTTGTCCACCCTGGCCACGTGCGCCACCAAAATCTGCACTAGATGCCTTTCTGCCCAACTCATGAGCAGAGCTGTCTCAATTGCCAACCACGCACTCTTTGTACCGCCCTGCCGGTTCACATACGCTACCGCTGTCGCGTTGTCGGACATGACTCTTACCGCCTTTCCGACCACACTTGAGCGAAACGCCAACAGAGCTAGCCGAATCGCCCTTGTCTCCAACTGGTTGATAGACCACTGAGCTTCCTCTGTAGACCACCGCCCCTGCGCGGACCGACCGAGACACTGAGCTCCCCAGCCCAGCAGACTGGCATCCGTTACCAGAATCATCCACGGAGGAGGTTCCAACGGCATGCCCTTTTTCAGATGGGCCGAGCACAGCCACCACTGGAGACTGCGCCAAGGAGCCCCCCTCAATGGCAACCGCAACTCCAAACTGTGTACCTGAGACCACCGGGACAACAGAGCCGCCTGAAGCTGACGCATATGCGTCCTGGCCCATGGTACTACCTCTATTGTCGCTGCCATGAGGCCCAGAACCCGAAGGTACATTCGAACCGTCGGACTCTGAACGGACATTAACAGCCGGACCTGCTGCTGAAGAGAGGTGATCCGAGAATCCGGCAGAAAAACACGACCCACTGCCGTGTCGAACCGCACTCCCAAGTACTCCAGACTCTGCGATGGGATCAACTGACTTTTCACTGCATTCACTACCCATCCGAGCGATTCCAGAAACACGACCACCTGAGCCGTCGCCGCCACACTGTGAGCCCGAGACTTCGCCCGGATCAACCAGTCGTCCAGATATGGATGCACCAGAATTCCCCGCCTCCGCAAAGCCGCTGCTACCAGCACCATTATCTTGGAGAAGGTGCATGGAGCTGTTGCCAGACCAAAAGGCAGAGCACAGAACTGAAAGTGCCTCCCTAAAACAGCAAAACGAAGGAAACGCTGATGGGCCTCTCGAATCGGCATGTGCAGATACGCTTCCGTGAGATCCAGTGACGTGAGAAATTCTCCCTGACGAACAGCCACTATGACAGAGCGCAGAGTCTCCATGCGGAAGGATGGCACCTTGAGCGCCCCATTGACCCTCTTAAGATCTAAAATGGGTCGAAACTGGTCCTCCTTCTTCGGCACCACAAAGTAAATGGAACAACAACCCATTCCTTGCTCGTGCCGAGGAACGGGTACCACAGCTCCCAACTGGATTAAGCAACCCAGAGTCTCTTGAATAGCCTTTAACTTGACTTGAGAGTGACAAGGAGAGGGAAGAAACAGATTCGGCAGCGGGTGCTCGAACTCGAGCGCATAACCGCCGCGAACGACCTCCAGCACCCACTGATCTGAAGTAATTTGGGTCCACCCCTGATAAAACAGACGAAGTCGCGCCCCGACCTTCACCAGAGGCTGGACCCGCACACCTTCATAAGGAGGACTTATTACCATTTCCGGCACCTCCGGAGTAGTCCCGACCTCCTCGACGACCCCCTCGAAAGGACTGCGTCCGCTGGAAAAACCGGCTTTTAGAAGCAGACACAAATTTGCCCGGCCTGTACCGCATCGCGTCCTTAAACCGACCTCTAGCCGAACCACCTCAACTAGCCGCCTTAGGCCGTAACTCCGGCAACCGTGAGACTTTGGTATCCCCAAGACCACTCATCAGTTTATCCAAGTCCTCTCCTAACAACATAGAACCTTTGAAAGGTAGAGAACACAACTTTGCTTTAGAGGCCGCATCTGCCACCCAGCTCCTAAGCCAAAGAGCCCTGCGAGCCATCACCGCCAGAGCCATATTCTTAGCCGAAGCCCTTAGCCAATCATAAAGGGTGTCTGCCAAAAACGAAGACCCCATCTCCAATTTGGCCAGGTCCTGAACCAAACCAGTCCTAACGCAGGCTCATTCAAGAGCTTCTCCGCCCAACGGAAACAAGCTCTGGCTACCAAGCCCCCACACACAAAAGCTTGCAAGGCCAAAGCCGACAAATCAAAGCTGCGCTTCAGAAAGGACTCTAGCTTCCTATCCTGAGGATCCTGTAAGGCTGTTCCGCCATCCACCGAATGGCCGTAGCCTTAGTAACCGCCGTAAACACCGCATCCACAGTAGGTGGTTTCAGCAGGGCCAAATCTTCCGGAGGCAAGGGATACAGCTGCGCCATAGCCCTAGACACCTTACAAGCAGCCTCCGGCACAGACCATTCCTGAAAAACCATGCCCCTAACGTCTGAATTCATGGGAAAGGAACGGGAGGCTCTCCGAATCCCCTTAACTAAGGGATCTACCTGGGGTCCCTCCGCAGAGGGAGTGGCCGCCGGAGCAAACTTCAAAGTAGAGATCACCTGATCAATGAGCTCTAACTCCTTCTTATGAAAAATGCGAACCACTGAAGAATCTTCCCCAGGCCTTAGCCCATCCTGATCCTCAGACACCTCTAAGAGATCCTTCTCTTCTGGGTCACTCCAAACTTCCGACCCAGGCAGAGAAAGTATTTCCATAGGCTCCGAAATATCCACCCGCGGACGCTTAACTCCCACTGAGCTAGCAGCCTCCGGGGCACAAACAGCCTGAGAGGGGCCAGCTCTCCAGGCATTATACAGAGACCAAACAAACTCAGGGGGGAAGCCAGACCCCTCCCCCCCAACGCTGCTGAAGCCCCAACAACACTTCCCCAGTCTCTGCGATGGACCCCCCTCACTCCTGAGGTGGCAGGTCCATCGCATGATCCGCGGCTAAACTAGGTGCGCTTCCCGCCACACATGGGTCCCCGGCGCCGGTACGGAATGCGCAGCCAAAATATGCGGTCAAATCGCCACCCAACACCTCCGCCGACTCAGAGGAAAGCACGGGGGGCAAGAGCACTGACAACGTAGGCTCCCCACAAAATTTACATTGGCCACCTTTCACTTCAACGCAGCGCTTCGTGCAAAACCGACACCTCGCCGGCTTAGACATAATGGCCGTGAACACAATAAAAACGAACAGTTGCTTTGTGCTCTGACAGACTAATAGGCAAAACCGCCTAAGGCAAGAACGCCCTTGAAGATGTTTTATCTCTGGACTGCCACAAGAACGGCCAAAATAGCCGCCTTTTAAAAACGTTTTTTTTTTTTTTATTAACCCTCGTTGCTGATGCCTAAACGCCTCAACTAACCTGAATCTATCCTCATCCTTCTCGATCACAGCCTACTTCTTGACACGCTGTCTTCATTTGGATTCCAGGGCTCAGTTCTTTCCTGGTTCTCCTCCTACCTCTCGCTTCGCACCTTTAGTGTACACTCTGGTGGTTCCTCTTCCACTTCTATCCCTCTACCAATCAGTGTACCTCAGGGTTCTGTTCTCGGTCCTCTTCTGTTCTCCATCTGCACTTCTTCCCTTGGCTCTCTATCATCCCATGGCTTTCAATACCATCTCTACGCTGATGACTCCCAAATTTACCTCTCTACCCCATCTCTTCAGCAAGGCTTACCACA
This sequence comes from Microcaecilia unicolor, assembly GCF_901765095.1. Classification (NCBI taxonomy): domain Eukaryota; kingdom Metazoa; phylum Chordata; class Amphibia; order Gymnophiona; family Siphonopidae; genus Microcaecilia; species Microcaecilia unicolor. Next base: position 188,583,447 of record NC_044038.1, on the reverse strand, counting down.
AAGATCAACCAATGTGAATATATATAAATCTCCACACGAAGTTAGAAACGTCTTATAATATCTGCTTGTCATACTACTATCATGTCTTATCATTATCATGTTACCAAATATTTTCTGTAACACTAAATGCCTATTTTTCTATTATATTTCCACTATCCATGATGTATTGTAAGCCACATTGAGCCTGCAAAGAGGTGGGAAAATGTGGGATACAAATGCAATAAATAAAATAAATAAATAAAAGAAACAAAAAGCTGGGTGGACTGTTTGTAGGGACTAGTCTGCTCCAAGTAAAAGGCCACTGCTCGCTTGCACTCCAAGGTGTGCAGTGCACTTCCACCAGGATGGGCATGAGGTTTTGGAAAGATTGTTGGAAGAACGATGGACTGGTTTAGATGGAACTCCGACATAACCTTAAGCAGCAACTTAGGGTGCGTGTGGAGAACTATTCTGTTATGATGAAATTTAGTGGATATGCTACTAGGGCCTGAAGTTCACTGACTCTGCGACCTAAAGTAACAGCCACCAAAAATAAGGCCTTCCAGGTCAAGTACTTCAGGTAACAGGAATCCAGCAGCTCAAAAGGAGCTTTCATCAGCTGGGTGACTACAATGTTGAGGTCCCATGACACAGGCGCAGATTTGATAGGGAACTTTGTCAAAAGCAAACCTCTCAGGAAGCGAACAACTAGAGGCTGTCCAGAGATGGGCCTATCTTCCACATGGTGATGGCAAGCACTAATTGCATTGAGGTGAACCCTTACAGAGTTGGTCTTGAGACCAGATTCAGAAAGGTGTGTAAGTTATTCAAGCAGGGTCTGATTAGGTCAAGAAATAGGATTTATGGCCCTGCCCTCACACCAAACCTCCATTTGAAAGAGTATCACCTCTTAGTGGAATCTTTCCTGGAAGCCAGCAAGACCTTGGGAGACTCTCTCAGGAAGATACAAGGAAGCAAATTCTATGCTCTCAAACATCCAGGCGTGAAGGCCAGGGACTGAAGGATGGGATGCAAAAGAGATCCCTTGTTCTATGTGATGAGAGTTGGAAAATGCCAATCTCCAAGGTTCTTCAGAGGACAACTTCAGAAGATGGAACCAGGTCTACCTGGGCCAATAAGTAGCAAACAGCATCATGGTTCCTCCCCCTCCCTCCTAGCTCTCAACCTTCAACATTTACTTCCTGCCATTAGCCCATCCCCTTTCCTCCTAAGCTCATCCCGTCTTCGTCGCCTTCGTCACCCTACCTCCCCCACCCTCCTCCGCACTCTCTTGCTCCTCCTCCTGCTATCCGCCGGAGACATCAATCCCAATCCAGGTCCCCCACACCTGTCCTCCCCATGCAATCGATTCTGGGATGTCTCCAATCTCATTTCTATTCCCCTCCTCCCCCCCCTCTTCCCTCCCCCTTCTCGTGTGCCCTGTGGAATGCCCGCTCTGTCTGCAACAAACTTTGCTTCACCCATGATCTCTTCATCTCCCGTTCTCTCCAACTGCTCGCCCTAATTGAAACCTGGCTCATCCCTGACGACTCTGCCTCAGTTGCGGCCCTATGCCATGGAGGTTATCTTTTCTCCCACACTCCCCGCCCAGTCGGCTGCGGAGGTGTCAGGTTACTACATTCGCCCACCTGTAGTTTTCAACCCCTCCCCCTACCGCAGTCTCACTGCTTCTCATCCTTTGAAGTTCACTCCATCCGTCTATTCTACCCGCTGCCACTCAGAGTTGCAGTCATTTACTGCCCCCCCTGATAAGTCCCTCCCCTCCTTCCTTACCAACTTCGATGCATGGCTCTCCGTTTTTCTTGAACCCTCATCTCCATCCCTCATTCTTGGAGACTTTAACATACACGCTGACGACCCATCCGACTCTTCTCAGTTCCTCACTCTGACATCCTCCTTCAACCTCCAGCTGAGCTCCACCACCCCTACTCACCAAACTGGCCATTGTCTTGACCTCGTCCTCTCCTCTACCTGCTCACCCTCCAACTTCTGCGCCTCAGCTCTTCCTCTCTCAGATCATCACCTGATCACCTTCACACTTCATCACCCTCCCCCTCAGTCCCGCCCTACACTAACCACTACTTTCAGGAATCTCCAGGCCGTCGACCCTCCCATCATATCCTCTAGCATCTCTAATCTCCTCCCCTCCATCATGTCCTCCGAGTCTGTCGACAAGGCTGTCTCTGCTTACAATGCCACTCTCTCATCTGCTCTGGACACCCTTGCACCATCCATCTCCCATCCCACAAGGCGTACTAATCCCCAGCCCTGGCTGACCCCTTGCGTCTGATACCTTCGCTCCTGCGCCCGATCTGCTGAATGCCTCTGGAGGAAATCTCGCACCCATACCTTCATTCATTACAAATTCATGCTATCCTCCTTCCAGTCCTCCCTATTCCTTGCCAAACAGGACTATTACACCCAATTAACTAATTCCCTCAGCTCCAACCCTCGTCGTCTCTTCGCCACGCTTAACTCCCTCCTCAAAGTGCCCTCCGCTCCCACCCCCCCCTCACTCTCTCCTCAATCACTGGCTGACTACTTCCGTGATAAGGTACAGATCAGCCTAGAATTCACTACCAAACCACCTCCTCCTCCTCACCCTTTAACCCACTCCCTCAACCAACCAACCCAGCCCTCCTTCTCCTCTTTTCCTAATATCACCGAAGAGAAAAACGCCCACCTTCTTTCCTCCTCGAAATGCACCACCTGTTCTTCTGACCCCATCCCCACCAACTTACTTAACACCATCTCTCCTACTGTCACCCCCGCCATCTGTCATATCCTCAACCTCTCCCTCTCCACTGTAACTGTCCTCGACATCTTCAAGCATGCTGTAGTCACACCACTCCTCAAAAAACCATCACCAGACCCCTACCTGTCCCTCCAACTACCGCCCCCATCTCCCTCCTACCCTTCCTCTCCAAGATACTTGAACGTGCTGTTCACAGCCACTGCCTTGATTTTCTCTCCTCTCATGCCATCCTCGATCCGCTTCAATCCGGTTTTCGCCCTCTACACTTGACAGAAACGGCACTCACTAAAGTCTGTAATGACCTGTTCCTTGCCAAATCCAAAGGTCACTACTCCATCCTCATCCTCCTTGACCTATCCACCGCTTTTGACACTGTCAATCATAATCTGCTGCACTGTCCTCTTTTGGGTTCCAGGCTCTGTCCTCTCCTGGTTCTCCTCTCATCTCTCCCACCGTACCTTCAGAGTACACTCTCATGGATCTTCCTCCATCCCCATCCCGCTCTCTGTAAGCGGGAGAGTTCCTCAGGGATCTGTCCTTGGACCCCTTCTTTTTTCACTCTACACCTCTACCCTGGGCTCGCTGATCTTATGGTTTCCAATATCATCTCTATGCTGACGACACCCAGCTTTATCTCTCTACACCAGACATCACTGCGGAAACCCAGGCCAAAGTATCGGCCTGCTTATCCGACATTGCTGCCTGGATGTCCAACCGCCACCTGAAACTGAACATGGCCAAGACAGAGCTTATTGTCTTTCCACCCAAACCCACTTCTCCTCTCCCTCCACTCTCTATCTCAGTCGATGGCACCCTCATCCTCCCCGTTTCATCTGCCCGCAACCTCGGAGTCATCTTCGACTCCTCTCTCTCCTTCTCTGCTCATTTCCAGCAGACAGCCAAGACCTGTCGCTTCTTTCTCTATAACATCAGCAGAATTCACCCTTTCCTCTCTGAGCACACCACCCATACTCTCATCCACTCTCTCATTACCTCGCGCCTTGACTACTGCAACCTACTCCTCACTGGCCTCCCACTTAACCATCTATCCCCCCTTCAATCCGTTCAGAACTCTGCTGCGCGTCTTATCTTCCGCCTAGACCGATATGCTCATATCACCCCTCTCCTCAAGTCACTTCACTGGCTTCCGATCAGGTACCGCATACAATTCAAGATTCTCTTATGAACCTACAAATGCACTCAATCTGCAGCCCCTCATTACCTCTCTACCCTTATCTCCCCTTACGCTCCTACCCGAAACCTCCGTTCACAGGACAAATCCCTCCTTTTAGTACCCTTCTCCACCACCGCCAACTCCAGGCTCTGCCCTTTCTGCCTCGCCTCACCCCATGCTTGGAACAAACTCCCTGAGCCCAAACGCCAAGCCCTCTCCCTGCCCATCTTCAAATCCTTGCTCAAAGCCTACCTCTTCAATGTCGCCTTCAGCACCTAACCATTTTACCTCTATTCAGGAAATTTAGACTGCCCCAATTTGATTGACCGCACATTTTGTCCATTAGATTGTAAGCTTCTTTGAGCAGGGACTGTCCTTCTTTGTTAAACTGTACAGTGCTGCGTAACCCTAGTAGCGCTTTAGAAGTGTTAAGTAGTAGTAGTGGATTCAGCAAAGTCTTCCTCTCGAGAGGGATGGGAGGATATGCATGCAGAAGACTGTTCCAAACGGAGGAGGAAGACACTACAGGAAGAGATAAACCCCCCAAAGGAAAAAACAAAAAGAAGCAGGATAAAAAGGGAAGACAAAAAAAAAATGCTCAAAAAGTTTGTCACGCACCAGACGTTGTGAGGAGCCGCAGGCAGCGGATGTCTCCTCACGGCAGATGAGAAGAGACTGCTTGTCCTGTGCTCTTGCGGCTGGTGGGAAGGCACTTGTGCATGCGCAATGGGAATGCTTATGCATGGCTCTTAAAAGTTATATATGCTAGTAAAGTGTTCCGCACCAGGCGACATAGATAACATCATCCATATGCGAGTATTAAGTGGCCTGTTTGTTCTCAGAGAATGCCATGTACTTGGTTTTGCCTGAGATTGGTACACTGAGTTGCTCAGAATGTGACAGCCAGATGGATTTTCTCAGTCCCTCAATGATCTTCAGCAAAATTGCTGTTATAGACACATTGCATTGGTTACCTATGGAGGCCAAGGCCCTATGTGGAGATGCACCACAATATTTATCCAAGAAATTGGTTTGGTGAGGAAGTGATGTCATGAGACACGATGGCAGCTTGAGATCGAAGCTCCATCAGGGCGCTGATTAAAAGGGCGAAAATACTTGGTGAAAACGCTGTCCGGAGGGAGGAAAAGTGAGCGGATACCGGCCATACCATGCCCGCGAAAAAGGGGCTCAAAAAATTTAAATTTACGGCCACTCCAGGACGGAAAGTGGCGGAGAAGGTGGCGGTGCTGGAGCGGAGAGCAGATTAGATGGTGGAGGCTCAGGCAGAACGGAGCACGGGGAGTGCGGAGAGGCGGAATCAGCAAGACGGGAGTTCCAGGAAGGAGACAGTGGAGCCGGAGCTGAGCCGAGGGCTGGAGGTGGAGCGGAATACGGGGGGGACGCATGGCCAAGATGGCGGAGCCTCTGAGCAGTGCGGGAGCGGAGTGTGCATTGGAACACGATCAGGAGGAAGGAGTAAGCGTGATGGAGGTGCTGGGAGCTGTGGAGGCAGTGCAACAATCAGTGGAGCGCAGGTTGAAGGAGAGCGCAGGTGGAAGGGAGGAGGCAAGGTTCAGCAAAGGAGAGATGCATATGGTGGAGAGAGAGCCTGTGGGGGAAGACACGGCAGGCAAGGAAATGGAGAAATGGTTTAAAGACCTAAAGGCAGAGATTGCAGGGGTCCGGAGGGACATTCAGGTTGCTATGAGGGATTTCCGTGCAGAACTGAGGGACTTGGGCTCCAGGGTTGGAGAAATGGAGGAGGAAGTGGAAAGTCTTAAGAAAGATGTAGGAGAAGTTAAAAGCAGATTTCAAAAAGAGGAGGAGACTGGCAAAGGGTGAAGGATCAGTTGGAGGACCTGGAAAATAGGTCCCGCAGGAATAATCTGCACTTCAAAGGGATTGAGCCTGCAAAGAGGTGAGAAAATGTGGAATACAAGTGCAATAAATAAATAAATAAATAAATAAATAAATAAAATCCCTGAACTAGATATCTTTGCCAGCTGAGCTGTGTGGGTACATACTGCACCCTGAGGGAAAAGGTGCAAGGCAGGAATTCAATATCCAGAGGGCGCATAGAGTGGCAGGGCCACGCCGGGATTCTAATCCAAGAGACATTGTGGTATGCTTTGCGGATTTTCCTTTGAAAGAGAGGATACTGACCAGGGCGAAACAGATGGGGGAGATCAAGTGGAAGAACTGCAAGATTGGAGTGTTTCAAGATCTGGTCTGGACAACTTTGCAGAAGCGCAGGTCCTTTAGAGAGGTCACCCAGTTTATGAGATCTAAGGGGATAAGATATAGATGGCTTTTCCCCTTTGCCATGTGGTTAACTGTGCAGGGCAAGTCGCACAAGGTGCAGACCCCAGAAGAAGCATGGTTGGCCTTGCGGGCATTGGGATGCAGGGAGGTCCCAGTTCCGGTGGAGGAGCGAGAGAAGGCCAAAGAGCGTAGAAGGGTTCAAGAGTAATGGAGGGTGAAAGTCCAGGAGCTGACAGCGGAAGAGGCCAGTGCAATGTCTGCCAGTAGAGTGGAGAGGATTTGAGGATGGCAGGCTCTTGTTACAGAGGGCTGGACGTTGTATTGACTGAAGGGAGGGAGGACTTGTTGTGATTTGGGTAGGGAGAGGAAGAGTGGAAAGCAGAGGGGAGTTAGTTATGGGAGGGGGAGTGGAGTTAAGGGGGATGGGCAGCTGCTTTAGGGAAGGTCTTCTGAGGGGGAAGGGGGAAGGGGAGGGACAGGTGGGGGATAAAAGATATAATGGTTGAAAGCATGGGAAAAGCCCTGGAGGGGTGAGTCACTTTCTTGGATATGGCTGATCTGCGAACGGGCAGATTAGCGGAAGTAGGAGGGAGGGTAGGGGGGGATGGGTTGGGCGAGGGGGGGGGAAGGTGGGGATTTCAGGGGAAGACAGGGGCAGGGAGAGGGGTTGGGGGGGAGAGGGGAGGGGGAGTGAAGGTTGGGGGAAGGGGGAGTTTTTGGTGTTGGGAACATAGAATGTGAATGGATTGAATAACAGGGGGAAACAGAGTAGGGTGTTTAAGGAGTTGGGTAGGTTGCAGTGGAGTATTACATTTTTACAGGAAACTCACTTGAGGCCGAGGGATACACATTTGTTACAACGCAAACAGTATAGAGAGGTGGTGGTACATCAAGGGGTGGGGCCCAAGAAGATGGGTGCGGTGGCCATTTTGATTCAACATAATTGTGGGTTTGTCTCAAAGCAAGTGTTCCAAGATAAAGAAGGGCGCTGTATAGCGGTTAGAGTGTGGTTGCAGGGTAAAGAAATGACATTGAATCAGAAGGATTTCTTTAGTAAGCTGGGGGAGGACCTAATGGGATTTGTGGGGGGCGGAGGTCAGGTGATAGTGTGGGGGGGGGGGGGGGGGGATTTCAATCTGGCGCCGGATGCGCGATTGGATCATTCAAAGGGTGGAGGGAGGCAGAGCAGGCCTGGGAGAGGGGCGTTGAGGCGGTTTATGCGAAACTTGGGGGTGGTGGACTATTGGAGGCTTTTCCATGGGACACAGAGGAATTATACTTTCTACTCCCATGCAGCACAGACCTACTCCAGGATAGATGGGATTTGGATATCTCGTAATGATTGGCATGGGGTGGAGGCGGCGCAAATAGAAACAATTAGCGTTTCAGATCATGCGCCAACGTGGGTTAAACTGAAGGGGGGAGGGGGGGTTGTAAGGGAAGCTGGAGATTGAATGAGACTTTGTTGGGGGACGAGATCATCCGGGAGGACATTAGATGCACCATTCAAGACTATAGGCAATTTAATGATACAGGGGAGGTATCAGATGGTATATTATGGGATGCACTGAAGGTAGTGGTGAGGGGGGTCTTGATAAAATGGGGGGCTCGCAGGAAGTGGGAGCGGGGACAACGATCATTGCAGTTGACACAGCGATTGCTGCACACTGAAAAGCAACATAAATGCAATCTGGGAGCCAGGCTGTGGGGGGAACTTATTTTTAAATCTTTTTTATTGATGGTAATTGCAAAACACAACACTTACATCATGGCAAAGCATCAAAAACTTATTCCAATAAACAATCAAGGTCAACAAGTTCAACACCATCGTAACATTTCCCCCCCTGAGTTACTCCCCTCCCATCCCCTTCCTTCCCCCTGGTCAACATTTAACAATATAACATTTCTTGTGTAAGTCTGCTTGATTTTACAGCACTCAGCCTCTGGGATACCCTCCAAGTCTGGCAGTGACTCCAACTGACTTCAGCGCTCACTTAGGGCCTGTTCTCTTATGGCCCCCAGTAAATGATCAACATCTCAAACAAATATGAGCCACTGCTCATTAATCCCAGTTTTCTAAGTGCACATCCGGACCGCTGTCAATGTCAAACCCTTATAAATATCTCCAAACATCAACCTTCCAGTTACCTTTGGCTAACAAAGTGTGAGGCAGCTAAAGAGAGGCCAACAGACACTATCAACTAGTGGATCTCGAACCAAACCCTACACTTCTAAACTCTCTCCCTTCAAACCACCCTAGCCCCCTCCCCCCCCCCCCCCCCCCCCCATGTTTCCATGGTGTACCGATCAGCAATTCAGAACTCTACTGCGCGCTACCGGGGTCAATGAGTCCCAAAAAGGTGCCCACCTCCGACAAAAATCTTCTCCTCTGACCGATGCCAGGTCACCCACCCCCCTGCGCTCCAGCGCGCACAAACAAATCATCCTGGATCTCCATTGCTGGAAAGTTGGGGGTTCCGCCACTATCCATTGATGAAGTATTACTTTCTTACCCATGAGCACCACCCGCTTTAGGAAGGGCTTGAGCCCCACTACCCCTGGGGCCGCTATTTGAAATAGATCAAATAACTGGGATGCATGTGGCGTCCAAGCCACTCCCTAGAAAGCCGACACATGCCCCGCCACTCGCCTCCAAAACTCTATTACGCTCGGGCATTGCCAGAACATGTCTCCAAGGCCCACCGGGGAGTAGGCACACCTGGCACAGGCATCATCTGTACGCATGGCTGCCATCATTGCCCTGTGCGGTGAAAAATACATTCGCATTACAAACTTGTAAAGGGTTTCTCTCAGCGTCACATTCTCCGTTACCCTGGGAATATTCAATACATAAGTCTTTAGTTGCTCCCCCCGAAGCCTCAGGGGTAACTCATTGTTCCATTTAGTTGCCAGCTTTTCATAATCTACTTCACCCAGCTGACCCCGCAGACATAAATGATAGTATTTTAGGGGGACTGCCGATTGCGCATCCGAGGCAAATAATTCAAGCAGCTTTTCCCACACCGCAGAGGACAGAGAAGCGGACGGAATCGACCGGACATAATGCTGTAACTGAAGCCAAGCAAAAGAATCTCCCGTCACCGTCCCAAATTCCAGTCTCCAATCATCCAACGTCCTCCTCTCGCCATCCTCTGTATATAACTGATGTAAATAGTGCGCACCCCTGCCTCTCCAGGCCACAAATTGGGCTGAAGTCGAGCCCGGAGGAAAATCTGGATTGCCCTGCAGGGGCAACAAAGGAGAGAGTCTTGACAGCCCAAAAAAGCGACACACCCATGTCCACGCCCGTCGCAATGGTAAAAACAAAGACGCATAGGGCCCCAATGACCGGCACCCGTGCGAGTAACCACGCGCTAAAATGCATCGGCCTCAACAACAACTGTTCCTCCTGCGACAGGGTGAAATAACTCGTACCTCTGAACCAGTCAGAGATATGCCTCATATTTCCAGCTACTGACAATAATTTGATGTTCAATAATCCCCAGCCCCCCTGGCTCTTTGGCCGATAAAGTTGCAACGCTGCCATCCGCGCTCGCTTACCTTGCCAAATGTAGCGTGACACCAGCCGGGTCACCAGCCGTTCATCCTTCCAATTGAGCAGTATCGGCACCATTTGCAAAATATAGGTCCATTTGGGCATTAACACCATATTAAATAGTGCCACCCTGCCCAAAGCTGATAACGGCAAAGACTGCCACACCCTTAAAGAAGCCCTCGTACTTTCTCGCAATGGCTCAACATTCAACTCATAAAGCTGGGTTAAATCCCCTGAGATCCACTCCCCTAAATATTTAAGTGGACCCGATGTCCAGGACAATGGAAACTCTCCCTCCCACCGGTCCCGTATGTGGTCTTGAATTGGGAACGCTACTGATTTTTGTAAGTTAAGGGTAAAACCGGAAAAATAGCTGACCTCTTTGATTTCACTAAGAAGGGCAGGAACCGATCTTTGCGGCTTCGTCAAGGCCACTAAAATATCATCCGCAAAAGCTAATGTTTTCATTGAGAACGACAAGAAGTCCACACCGCAAACATCTGGGTCGCCTTGGATGGATCGCAACAATGGCTCCAGGTATAAAAGAAACAACAGAGGGGACAGGGGGCAGCCCTGCCGGGTTCCACAACACACTTCAAAGGAGGCGGTGCACATTCCATTCACCACTAAAGACGCACTAGGCTTTTCATAAAGCGCTTCTACCGCCTTTCTAAACCAACCCGTGATCCCAATAAAGTCTAACTGCAAACAGATAATCCCAGTGCACCTTATCAAATGCTTTCTCCGCGTCTAGGCTGACTAGAAGAAGAGGCTCTTTGACTACCTGGCTCCAGGCTATAGCAAGACACTCTTTCCTTACATTCAGTGAGGAGTGTCGCCCTCGGACAAAGCCCACCTGCCCTTCCCCAATCAGCACTGGTATGTGTGGAGCTAATCTATCGGCTAGGACCCTGGCTAAGATCTTCAAATCTACGTTTATCAGTGAGATCGGACTGTAGGAACCCGGCAGGTCTGCCGGCCTGCCTGGCTTAGGTATCAAGGTAATCAGGGCATCGTTCGAATACCTGGGAAAGGAACCCTGGAGCAATGACGCTTCAAAATAGTCAAGCAACGGGCCTGTAATTTGTGGGAACATACATTGGTAAAACTCAGACACATATCCATCAGGCCCAGGCGCCGTGCCCCTTTTTAACGCCTTGACCACCCGCTGAATCTCTGTCCCCCTCAGAGGGGCATCTAACTGAGCTACAACGGAAGCCGAGAGGCGGGGAATACCCGAACTCTCCAAGTAATCTCTCATTGAGGGCCCCTCTTGAGGGGCTGGCGATGCGTACAAAGCAGCATAATAGTCATGAAACAACTTCGCTATCTTCGACGTCTGAGTCTCCCGTCGCCCATCTGGTGCTGTTAATGACGGAACAAACAGATTGCCCCCCCAGGTTTTCACAAGCCGTGCCAACAACCTGCCCGATTTGTTCCCAAAGCGATGAAACCTAAAAGAGCGGTAAAAAAGGTATTTCTTGGTACGTTCATGGATCAGGGCATTCAGTGCCGCCAGGGCCAATAACATCCGCTCCCAACTCCGCACCGAGGGGGCCGCCAGATGTGCTCGCTTCGCTTTCTGATATACCCGCTCCAACCGAACCAGACCCTGTGAGAGTCGCTTCGAACGCGCACACATATATGCTATTATGTCCCCACGCAACACAGCCTTGGCAGTGTCCCAATATAATCTAGCATCCGAAGTGTGGGAAACATTCGCATCAGCAAAGAGCGACCACTTTTTCTGCAAATACTCCTTAAAATTGTCATCTTCTACCAAGTATGACGGGAATCTCCATAATCGCTCTCTCAGCCTTCCCTCACCCAGGTCCACGTCCACCCAAATTATTGCGTGGTCCTAGACCTCCATCGGACCAATTTCCGATCGTACCACCTGCGGAAACAGAGGGGCCAACACCAATATGTAATCCAATCTGGACCGAGTGCCGTGTGCTCGCGACAAATGGGTATAGTCTCGGGCACTAGGATTACACAGCCGCCACGGGTCTACCAAATTTAGGGCCTGACACAAGGTAAACCTTTCCCCCCTCCCATTACCGTCCCCGGGGTCTGGGCCGAGCGATCCTGAAGGGCATCCAGCACCTGGTTAAAATCGCCCACCACTACCCAAGGCGCTGATGCGTGTTGTATCCCTAGGCGCACCAGGTGTTGGAAGAACGAGTGGTCATACAAATTGGGTCCATAAACATTTAATAGATAGAAGTCCTGCCCCATAACATTCATCCTCAATAAAATGTAACGCCCATTCCCATCGCGTGCCACCACCTTGACGTTGCATTGTAAGCTCTTGTGCACCAACACTGCCACTCCCCCCTTTTTACCTTTGGCTGACGCAAAGAAGCAGTCCCCCACCCATCGCTGTTTTAACTTTAAATGTTCTACATCAGATAATTTAGTTTCTTGTAGACAGGCCAGGGAGACATTGTGACGCTGGAGAGCCGCTAAAAGTTTTGTGCGTTTGATAGGAGAAGTGATGCCACACACATTCCAGGATATTATTCTAGGCAACGGTAGCTTAGCCAGGATCTTGGATCTTCACTCTAACAAAGACCCAAACTCTCTGAGGGTCCAGAACTCCCGGGCGCCCAGCCTTCGCCCCAGAGCCCAAAACCCTGACACCTCTTACACAAATCTCTCTTACCCCACCAGCACACAACACTAGAATCCCCATCGGACACCATGGAATACAAGAGACCCAACTGCCCTTCCCCCCTCCCACAGTCCAACCCCCCACCCCCCCTTTCCCAACCCCACCCCTACACCTCTGAGAACCATTCTTCTCCATGTAGCCACAGAGAAGCCTGTCTGTGATCATGCAATGATACCAGGAGTCCCATCCTCACTCATAACCAATTCGTGCCCATTGGCCATGCCTGAAAGTTTAAGGCACCCTCATCCGCTCATCTCACACAACCCTCAGCTCTCCCAACATTCCCACTGCCTATATTACAGAACTCTCCCTTTATTATCCCCTCACACCTCACTCTTTCATACACCACCTCTTCTCACCCCACCGATCAGAACGCACTACACACTTCACACTTAACTTTACACACTATCAGACACACACTCACCTCCTACGTACCCGCCCCCCCCCCAAGAAACCCTTATGGTACAGTAAAAAAGAACTCAGAAAGACAGTGCCTCAGAAATGTCCAAGTACAAGTCCTTCCTCGTCATTACCAACTCCTCAGGGCGATACGCTCAGCTTCTATAATACGATCACTGTTACGTCCTCTCCTAGCTCACTTTCCTGCATCTTGTTGCTCCGGGACTCCATTGAGCCAGGCCGTCGCACTCTCCAGTGTCTCATGCGAGCGCCACTGACCGTTGTGCCAAATCTTTAACACCGCAGGATAACGAACTTGAAACTTGTATTTCCTCTCAATCAAACGAGTGCAGACCTCGGAGAACCGGCGGCGCTTCACCGCAAGTGCCGCGGAGTAGTCTTGATAGACCTGCACCTGGGCTCCCTCGTAGCAAACGTCCTCCTTATGCTGGTGATAATACTGAAGGAATGCGTCTTTCTGAGCCGAGTTGAGGAACTTCGCTATTACTGTTCTAGGGCGCCTTTCACCGACTCGAGCCGCTCCCAGGCGATGTGCACGCTCGAGTTTGACCGGGTCCGTCTCTTCATCCCTCGCCACCATCGGGCTCATCCAGCTCTCCATTACCCGGCGTAGGGATATCTCCGGTACAGTCTCAGGAATGCCCAGGAATCGAAGATTATCTCGACGAGACCTGTTTTCCAGGTCCTCTAACTTGTTTTGTTGCTCCGCTACCAGCTCCTAGAGTCTTGTCAGTTCCGCGTTATTCCCCTGGGCGCCATCTTCCAGATCGGACACGTGGCACTCTAATTCTCCCATCCGCCGGGCCAATTCAGTCGTGATTTGTGAAATACCGGTCAGCTGCTCCGACAAGCGTTGCAGGCGCGGTTCTAAAGCAAGCACCACCGCGTTAGTCAGTTCTGTTATTGCCGCCTCGGTACAGGTAAGCTGCGGGGCCTGTCCCTGGTCCGCCATCTTATCCTCTGCAACTTTGGCTCTGTCTGCCCCTTTTTTTTGCTGTTTTTGCAGCCATTCTGCTTTTCGGTGTGAGATATCTGTCCATACGCTCCACCAGGTTTCACTCCAAGCAAAGGGCAGGCCAATTTGGGTCTTTCAGTGTCGATTCCAAGGGATTGAGGATGAGACCCTCGAGCAGGAGGCAGAAAACACGTCTGCCTCCTCTCACTGCATCACGTGATCTCCGCTGTGGGGGGAACTTAAACAAGTGAGAGAGGATTTGAAGCAGCTGCAGATGGAGGAGGTTGAATTTATGAGAACCAGACTCAAACAACAGTATTTTGAGTTTGTGAACAAATCCAGTGTGTTGTTGGCTAGATACTTGAAGGCACGAAAGGGGCGCTCCCATATACAGAAAATAAGGGACGAGGGGGGGGGGGGGGGGATGGAAGTATACTGATAAGGATATTGGGGAATGTTTTTTGAAATATTATACAGAGTTATATAGAACCTCTGAGAGCATTCCGGAGGAGGATATGGTTCATTACAACAGTTAGAGGAGGGGGAGAGGGCTTGCCTAGGGGAGCCTATTTGATTAGGAGATATACAGGGGGTGATTAGGCGGTTGCCTAATGGGAAAGCACCGGGACTGGATGGATATTCGGCCAGGTTCTACAAAAGTTTTGTGGGAGAAGTGGGGGACTTGCTGGTGAGAGTGGGGAATGGAGTGCTAGAGGGGGATAAGCTTCCGGAGTCTATGTCGGAGGCGGGGGTGGTGGTTCTACCTAAACTAGGGAAGGATCCGGCGCTGTGTGGATCTTATAGGCCCATTTCGCTACTAAATGTAGATGCTAAAATAGTGGCTAAGGTACTAGCTAACAGGCTGGCCAGGGTACTTCCAAAATTGGTGCATGTGGATCAAGCGGGATTTCTCCCCAGGCGGCAGTAGGAGATGTTAGGCGCACCCTGCATTTGATTTGGGAGGCTGAAAGGAGGGGTGACGACACGGTTTTGTTGGCGATTGATGCGGAGAAGGCCTTTGATAGGGTCAGTTGGCATTTTCTGCGGGCGGTGTTACAGCGAATGGGCCTGGGAGATGTCTTTTGTGCATGGCTAGCTGCCTTGTATGATCAGCCTAAGGCGCGCATTAGAATTAATGGGGGATATACAAACTTTTTCCCAATAGGGCGAGGGACCAGGCAGGGGTGCCCGTTGTCCCCTCTTCTGTTTGCTTTGTACATGGAACCCTTAGCAGAGATAATACGTCAGTATCCAGAGGTGCAGGGAATAAGGGTTGGAGGGAGGGATCATCGAATTGCCCCGTTAGCGGATGATGTGTTGTTGTATGTGACGGATCCGGAGCATACGCTCACTAAAGTAGTGGAGATTTTGAGGGAATTTGAGAGTTTAGCAGGCTTGAAGGTTAATATGGACAAAAGTGAGTTATTGGGGGTTTCGTTATCGGGAGCGGAGGAACAGAGGTTGGCCGAAAGGTTTGATTTTAAATGGGCAAAGCACAATATCAGGTACCTGGGAATCCAGGTTCCCAGGGATCTGAGTAGGGTGTTTAGTGTTAATTATGGGAAGCTGGTGGGGCAAACAAGGGGTGAATTGTCGAGATGGAAGGGTTTGTGGATTTCCTGGTGGGGGAGGATGGCAGTGGTAAAGATGAATATCTTGCTAAGGTTGTTGTTTTTGTTTGAGACCCTTCCATTGGAGGTCCCGCAAAAAAATGATTAGGCATTTACAAGAGATGGTGACAATTTATTTGGGAGGGTAAGCATCCTAGGCTTGCGGGTAGGGTTTTGTGGGGCGCTTCTGAGAGGGGTGGTCGAGCGGTCCCTAATATTGAGTGTATTATTTAGCAGCTCAGGTGAGGATGATTTTGGATTGGGAAATAGGGCATAATAAGTCAGTTTGTCAGGTGGAGCAGTCCTATAGTCCTTTTAGATCATTGGGTTCATTTTTGTGGACTACGGAAGGGAGAAGAAGGGTGATAGGGGAGTTTCAGAATCCATTTATGAGACATTTGTGGGGAGTGTGTGAGGTAGTTAGGAGGAGGTGGGGGTAGAGGGATCAGGTCTCTATTTTAAGTTCATTGAGGTGGGAGCCACAATTTGGGGCAGGGAGGGAGAATGTTATATTTGGGAGGTGGGAGCGCTTGGGGATGATAAGCTTTCGTAATGTGCTGCATGGGGGTAAAGTGAAGAGTTTTGAAGAATTGAGTTCTATGTATGGCTTGACAGAGGGAGATAGCTTCTCGTATTTACAGATTCAACATTTTGTGGGGTCTTTGGGTTGGCAAGGGGGTAATCCACAGGAGAGGGAAGGCATGGAAAATTTGTGGATAATTTGAAAAAAGTTCCCAGACCCATTTTGGTGCTTTATAAATTATTCAGGGGCAGTGATCCTAGGCCATTTAGTTTTCAGGGGGATTGGGAATTAGATTTACAATATACATTCTCAGAACATGAGTGGGAGACCATTTGTGGGGAAGTGTATAAAGCTTCAGTGTGTGTATTGGTACAGGAGAATGCTTATAAGGTTTTAACCAGATGGTACTACACACCAGAGAGGTTACAGAAAATGTACCCGGGAAGCCTGGGGTTGTGTTGGAGGCATGGGACCCAAAAGGGGTCATTTATGCATATTTGGTGGACTTGTCCGAGGGTGGTGGTGTTCTGGCAGGGGGTTATGAAAGCACTGGTTAAAATAACTGGACAGTCGTTGGTTTGTGGTCCTAAGGAATGTTTGTTGGGCTTGTATAATGAAAGGGAATCCTGGGAGGTTAGTAGAGGGCTCAGATGGGGATATGCTGCAGCTAAGTGTTTAATAGCCCAGCAGTGGAAAAATTCAGGTCCACCAAATTTGGGAGAGTGGAAGCATAAATTGAGTCAACTTATACACATGGAACGCCTCACGGCATATCGTAGGGAGGGGTTAAAGCGGCATAAAGGGGGATGGGATTGTTTACAGGTAAAAGTACAGAATGTATAAGAATATGTTTATGAGGTCTTATTATTAGTAGTGTTGTTGGGGGAGGGGTGTGGGAGGGCAGGGGGGGGGGGGGGGGTTGGGGGGTTAGGGAGGGATGGGAGGATGAAGGCCCCTGTGTGGGCTGGTATGAGCGGGTGGTGCTTTTGGTTGTATATTCATTGTTTGAATATATGTTGGCTGTGTATGCTCATAAATAAAAAATATTTAAAGTTAAAAAAAAAAAATTGGTTCGGTATGTGCCAAATCATGTTATGATCGTTAAAAGTACCTACTTTCAAGAGTCTAGGATGTGTCTGGTGGAGAGCTCAGGCTTTCTGTTTCGGCTCTAATGCCGTGGAATGAACTCCCTCCTGAATTACGACTGATGAAACACTATAGAAGCTTTCAGAAAGCCTTAAAAAAAATTTGGCTTTCATTTTTTAAATTGTTTCCTTCCTGCTTCTTTGGGGCTTCCTGCTTCAATCTGGACTGCGACCTGACACCATGAGCTTTTGCTTCAAACTAACTTAAGATTTCCCCCTATTTTGATATTTCCTCCCAATTTCCTTTAATCTCTACAACCTTAGCCCCATTGCACACCATGACTGCCTCCCCTGCAACAGCTGTAAAAATGTTGCCTCTTCACTATCCCCAGTGGCTTGGAGCATGGAAAATCCGAGTCAGAAACTGAAGTCCCTCCACAGCACAGTACCACCAAGCCTGAAAATATGGTGCCCAACAATAAAGTCCCAAATAAGAATTATGGATAGGTTTCTGTGAACTTTCTTTTGCTCCTAACAAAAGGTTAAACGTTATAAAATGTAATCCTCCTCTGTTTGTTTTTCACCAAATGATCATAAAACCAGTTTCAAAGTGAAAAATAAATCATCTTCAATTATTTGAACTTATATTTAAAACTAATTTGAAGATGTTCTTAGGTACTGATCCCTAAAAAGTTTATTGGTCTTATAATTTTTTAATCCTTTGTAACTGCTTTAAGGGGAATGACGTGACTGGCTGAATGAAATCATGTACCTAGAAACAGAGAAAAATGAAGGTAGATAAAGACCATATAGCCTATCCAGTCTGCCTGTCCATGTCATCTACTACCCCTTCCTCCCTCTTACAGATCTTATGTATTTTGTCCCAAGCTTTCTTGAATTCAGATACAGTATTCGTATGACACTGGAAAAGAATGAACAAACCCAATAGTAATAATCATACCTTGTTTACAAAGTAGAAAATGGCATAAATCAAAACATAGAAAGCTGATCCTCCAGAAACCAGAAATGTTCTCCACCACCAACGATAATCCTGACAAGATAGATAAAGAGATGAAAGGCAGATCAAATAATTAGTTGTAATATAACTGACCTCTCGCCAGCTCTCATCATTATTTAGCTAACAGAAATATTTATTAATTACATTTCTCTCTCATCTTATGCTCTGGGCAGCTTACAACAAAACACATTCATATTATTACTAGGTGATTATAATCATTACCAACCCAATCACAAGCCTCAACTCACATCCATCCTCAAAGCTTCCTATACCCCATCAACCCCACAATAGGAACATCCCAATCTCAATTCATATAGAAAAATGGCAACCTCCCACTATGCACTAATGCCTAGTGGTTGGTGCAGTAGCCTGTGAACCAGAGGAACTAGGGTTGAGTCCCACTGCTGCTCCTTGTCACTTAACCCTTCATTGCCCCATGAATCGTTTGACCATGATATCTGATATAAAGTACATGTCCTAAGAAAAGGGCATGACAAGGTTTTTTTTAATTTAATTTTTTAAAATACATAGTCGACACCTTGTCAGAATAGAAACCAAGCATCGGTTCACTATACACTGATCCATATGATAACACCTAATGCATTCTAGTACCCACTTGGTGTAACAAAATTATATGTTGACATTGTAGCACAACAGTGAACTGATCCAAATGCACCAAAATTCTTACCCCCCACCACTTTCCCTCCCAGCCGACCCCCTTCTTACCCTCACCCCTTACCCCAGTGGACATTAGGGGTGCTTGTGCCTACCCTGCCTCCCGTTGTGGCCCCACTTGGCCTTCATCCAGTGGTATGGTCTCCGACGCTGGTGTCACATGTGGCTCCGGGTGTCTACTGCCACCCAAGCCGGTATTCCCTCAATGTTGGTGGAGGAAGCTTTGCCAGAGTTGAGGCAGAAGACGATTCCTCAACGCTCTTCGTGAGGACCTGGCTCCTCTAAGTTGAAGCAGGCTTGGTCTCAGCCCTCCCATGAGGAGTTTTTGACTGACTGTTTCAGTGTTGTATTTTTGTACATTTAATATTTTTTTGGCTATATTTTCATTTGTGTTTATCATCATCATATAGTTGTGACCCCTAAAGGCACAACGTTGAAACATAGGTCGTGTAGGGTTTGGACGGTGTACGACACTTTTATTGGAGAATAAACTTTTGTTTGAAGACACTGAACGTCTGGTTTTCCTTGGAACTACTTCTTCCACTCTTGTCTCCTGTTTGGATTACTGTGGAAGTACTTTCCTGCTTTGGTTTGATTTGTATTTCACATTTTATAAACCACCCTTTGCTATTCTACTACTACTACTAATCATTTCTATAGCGCTACTAGACGTACGCAGTGCTGTACACTTGAACATGAAAAGACAGTCCCTGTTCGACAGAGCTTACAACCTAATTAGGACAGACAGGACTTCCAGTTGGGCTATGGAGGAGTGAGGATGTGTGGTCTCGCTGCTCCGAAACACCCGATAGAGTCAGGAGAATAACCAGCCTGTTCCCCCCCCCCAAGAAACACGATCAAAACGACCAGGTGGAATGCAGAGACAGTGGGGCGCAAAGAGCCAATAATCCCTGGTGCCGATGGCAGCAAAAACGGTGAGGAAGGACAGCAGAGAGAAAGGGTGAGGAGCGGAGGCAAAGATGGCAGATAAGAGCCAATCGCTGTCTCCGACTCCGAGCTCACAGTGGGCGGCCGACATTATTCGAGAGGTGACAGAGGCAGTAGAGCAGTCGGTGGACGGCAAGTTCCAGCAAATTTTAGATAAACTTGAAGGCATGGAGGAGCGGTACGCTAACATGGCGTCGGATCTTAGGGAAGTACAGCAGCGTGTCGGGAGTGTGGAAGACACGGTGCAGAAGCTAACAGACGAGAATCCGGCAATGCAAAAGCGCCTAACAATATTGGAAGAGAAGTTAGAAGACATAGAAAACCGCTCACAGCGGAATAATTTAAGATTGATTGGGCTGCCAGAGACATTGGGGGAAAAGGACTTACGAAGCTTCTTGGAGAAATGGATCCCTGAGGCGGCAGAACTTCCTGATTTGGCGGGAGAATTTCGCGTGGAGCGGGCGCACAGGTTGGGCCCGCAACGAGAGGGAGAGACTCACCCTAGAGTGACTATTCTAAAAATACTTAATGATGCGCATAAAATGCGGGTGTTGCAAGCCACTCGAGGAGACAAGCATTTATGTTATCAGAATAGCAGGATCCTGGTATTCCAGGATTACTCCACCAGAGTGGCGGCAGCCTGGAAAGCTTTTGTACCAGTCTGTGCTAAACTTTTTGAGCGAAAAGTCTGCTTCAGTTTGTTATTCCCCGCAAAGTTGAAAATAATAGCCCATGACCGAGCACACTTTTTCGACAAAGTGGAGGACGCAAAACGCTTCATGGAACAGCTGCAGAATAAAAGTTTGGAGCCTGCATGAAGGGCGGACAATGGAAAGATCTGACTGCGTGAACCGGGGCATTTGGAACATTTACAACTAGATTGAGCCATTTAGCGTGATTGAATATTTTGTTGACTACAGGATCAGTACGGATTGTGTTGACTTGATTTGTCATCAGAGAAGGTCGGGGAGCAGTTCGTTACTGATGTACAGTATGCTGAAGACCCAAGGAGAATCAGGAAGATGTTGGACTAGAAGTTAATAGGTTTTGTATATGCAATATTGAGAGAGGGGTTTGGGGGGAAGGGAGGGGGAATATTTGTTGAATGCTAATTTGTACACGGTTAAGAATGTAGACGGAGAGACTAACAGAGGGTAGTGAATGGAGAATCCGGTGGGTTACACGGGATAATGAATCAGGGAGAGAATGCATGGGATGAATGACAGAGTGAACAATGAAGAAACAAATAGTGATTGGCACATGATAAAGTGAATGAGAAGCTGTGTGACAAGATGGTGGGGAGGACTTTAAGGCTTAGATAGTAAGGGAAAGAATGTTGGAAGGGTGGGAATATGGGATTGTGATGATAGGACTATGAGGTCTGTGTACAATTTTCTATGGTAATAATGTTAACTGTTTTGTTGCAATGGGGGAGGGGAAGTTTAGAGATTAGTTTGTTCTGAAGGGAGGAGTAATTCATTAGAAGGATTAAAGGCATGGGGAAGAGAGGAGGATGGGGTAGAATGGGAGGGGGGAGATAGGTGATCAGTAAGTATTTGGGATGGGTGGTTTCAAGCTTAGGACTGGAAGAGTTCCGGGTAGTTTCCGGACTGGTAAGGGGAAAAGGGGAAGGGGAGGGTTAGAAGGTATGGGAGTGGGGGAGGGGGGAAGGGAAGGGAGGGGGATGGCAATGTTTGAAGTGCTGGAGGGGATAAACATGGAAGATAATGGCCTCAGAGTAATTTGCCTCATGCTGGGGGGATGGTGGCTGGGACATTTCCTTGGGTATGAGGTGATGGGAAAAAACACATTGGAACTTAAGAGTTTATTGGGGAAGGGAAGGAATAGGTTGAAATGCTAGATGTGAAGTTTACAACATGGAACGTAGGGGGTATACATTCACCCATTAAAAGACAAAAATTGCTAAAAGCTCTGCGGGACAGGGGAACCACCGTTGCAGGAGACGCACCTTTCGTCGGAGGAACATTTAAAATTGAAAAAGTGGTGGGTTGGAACTATTTATGAGGCACCAGCAGAGGAAAGGAGGGGGGGGGGGGGGGAGTGGTGACTCTAATAAAGAAGGGCTTGCACTTAGAAACAAAGGAAATCATAGCAGACCCCAAAGGTCGGTATATACTGGCATCAGTAGTGCTAGAGCGCCAGCAAATGATATTGTGCAATATATATGCCCCAAATGTATTTGAGAGGGACTTTTTTAAGGGAGTAATTAAGCAGATCTTGAGGTTGGTAGATTTACCCATAGTGTTGGGAGGGGACATGAATGATGTAGCAGATCCAAAGCTGGATCGTTCTGCTCGCACTAATAGAGACTTGGCTAGAACAGAACGAGGAGTGCTTTTATTAGAGTCCGCGTTAGGAGTAATAGATGTATGGAGGACGCTTAACCCTTTGGAGCGAGATTACACACGTGTCAAGTGCCCATGATACCATGTCCCGGATTGATTAAATGTTGATCTCACCTGAATTATTAACACAGGTAGCAGAAACCAGGATAGGTCCCATAATGATTTCAGACCATGCTTGGGTGGAGATGAAGTTTCATGGGGAGCCTGTCTCTGGGGGAGGTGGCTGGTGTTTCCCGTCTTTTCTTTATAGGGACAGTCATTTTTTACTTTTCTTGGCCTCAAAGTGGCAACTCTATGCGGAAGCCAATGCTCAGCATAGGGCTCAACCGGGTCTGTTTTGGGAGACAGCGAAAGCCGTTCTTCGAGGGGAGGTGATCTCGTATGTCAGCCATCAGAGAAGAGTGCGCTGTAGAGAGGTGAAACGTTTGGAGCAGCGAGTGACTTCCCTTCGACGGCAGTTTGGGGAGAGACAGGCTCTGCGGGTGACAAAACAGTTACTGGAAGCACAGCAACATTTAAATGAATTACTGCATGATCGGGCAAAACGTTCGCAAGCTTATTATAAATATCAGCTGTACCGGTTTGTGAATAAGAGCTGTGGCCTATTGGCCCGTTTGGCTAGAGGGCACAGGGAGCGCACGAAGGTGACCACGTTAGTGGATCCAAATGGTCAACGACATCACGAAGATAAGGCCATTAATGGGATTTTTTCAGAATTTTTTGCCTGACTTTATGAAGTACAAGGTTCGTTGCAGGAGGATAGTGAGGTTTATTTGTCCAGTATGGATTTGCCCCGGATAACGGACTCCGACCGGGCAGGGTTAGATGCTCCGGTGACAGTGGAAGAAGTAGAACTGGTAATACAGCAAGGGACATTGGGTAAGACCCCAGGACCGGACGGTTTCAGAAACGAATTTTATAAATTGTTGAAATCAGAGATTAGCCCAATTTTGGTGGAGGTATTCAACAATATCATACAACAGGAAGCGCTACCTCGCTATCTAAATGTAGCTCAAATAATAGTTCTCCATAAACCGGGTAAACCAGCAGATAGGCCGGAATCTTACCGCCCAATTTCATTAACACGGAAGTAAAGTTACTTGCTAAAATTATGGCAAATAGAATATCTAGAGTCCTGCCGTCGTTGTTAGCTGAATCACAGGTGGGGTTTATCCGGGGACGGGTCATAACGAAAAATATGAGGAGGATCTTAGCAGCGCTAGAAAGTCAGGAAAGAGGGGACCCCGGCGCTTTTAATCAGTTTTGACGCTGAAAAAGCGTTTGATCTGGTGGATTGGGGATACATGTATGGGGTCCTGGAAGCGTATGGTATAGGAGGGGGGTTCTTGAAGACAGTGAGAGCACTATATGCTGAACCGCGGGCACAGGTGTATGCTAACGGAGTATTGTCGGATAGTTTTCCAATATGCAGGGGAACCAGGCAAGGATGCCCACTGTCGCCACTACTTTTTGTCCTAACTTTGGACCCCTTGTTGCGAGAAATTCAACTTAATCAGGGTATTAAAGGAGTCACAATAGGAAAACATACTTTTAAATCTGCGGCATTTGCAGATGACTTGCTAGTTTTAATTACAGAGCCTAAGACTTCTTTGGAAAATCTTATGGAAAGTCTAGTGGAATTTGGGGACTTTTCCGGATTTCAATTGAATTTGTTGAAGTCGGAGGCTTTGGCAAGTTCGGAAGAAGTGAGGGATATGTGGGAAGGGGACTTTCCGCTAAAGTGGGCGATAGGGAAGTTTCACTATTTAGGCATACAGATAGCAATGGATACCTCATGGTTATATCAGTTCAATGTGTCTAAATTGTTACAGGAGACGAAGGATCAACTGGTAAGGTGGTCGGCACTGCCGGTGTCCTTTTATGGTAGAATACATTTGCTAAAAATGATTATTTTCCCACGGTGGCTTTATGTAATGCAAGTATTGCCCCTGTGGTTGACCCGGCGAGACCTGGAGACGTTCTATAAATTGGCGGCCAAATTTTGTTGGGGGGGGGGGGGGGGGGGGGGGGGGTAAGAAGGCGAAAATGAAGTGGAAAATGGTGGTAGGTAACTCAAGATCAGGAGGATTGGGGTTTCCTGACCTTAGGAAATATAATCAAACCTGTTTACTACGATATCTTAGAGATTGGTTGTTGGGGACCAGTACTTATATAGATATGGGGTTGGAAGAGAGTTATTTTTACCCATGGAATGCAGCCTCCTTGATACATGCCCCTAGAGGGCGATGGCCAGAATGTCTGTGGGATAGTGTGTTGTTGCACTCCATGTGGCAGTTGTGGAGAGTTTTGTTGCCATCATGGCAGCAGAATCCTGTGAGCAGTGTGTGGCTCCCTTTACAGGGGAACATAGACTTTGCGCCGGGAAGGGATTCTAAGATATTTCGTCAATTGTCGGAAAAGGGAGTGCACAGGCTGGAGCAACTACTCCAACAGGACGGTTCTCTGGTGGATTATCAGACTTTTGTGGAGTTGGGAGGACGAGGGCCATTGAGTATACTGGCATATGGGCAGTTAAACCACTACGTGCGTTCGCTGCCGCCGGATAGCCTATCGATTGGTTTTGGTGAACAGCTGTGAGCACTACTGGAAGGGGATGCAGTGGGTCAAGTATCGATAGCATGGTTCCACAGAGAACCATGTAGTAAAGAGCAAGTTCGTGACATACAGGTAGTGGCGGATGGGTGGAGCAGGGAGGTGAGAGAACCGGTATCTGCGAAGTTATTATTGACAGCCATTAAAAATGGTCCACAGTTGGTCCATAGTGCAGGGCTCCAAGAGTGCCATTTTAGGTCGGTGCACAGGGCTTACGTTTCACAGAGACAGGCTGCCCATATGGGGGTTACGGAGTCACATTGCTGTCTTAAATGCGCAAGCGATGAGGGTACGCTCTATCATGGTTTCTGGCAGTGTCGACGTATCTCCAGCTATTGGTCTGCAATCTCTCGGTTTTTGCAGAGGGTTCTGGGTAAAACATTTCGGCTAACATTTGAAAGAGCGATATTCAGTACACCTGGATTATGGAGCATGGGAACGCGAGGGGAGAAACAGTTCTTAGGGAAGGCTTGTATTGTGGGGAAAAAGTGTATCCTCCTCTGTTGGCTGCAAGAGCACCCTCCGTCCTTTTGGCACTGGAGGAATAAATTCCATTAATTAATGATCTGGGAAGCAAGGGGTGCGGGCCTGTCGCCGGGAAGGCAGCGGAGGTTTTTGGCAGTATGGGGGGCGTACTTAGATGTAATCTCGCCAAGAGCATGCAGTCAAATATTGAATAAACTCCCTTGGCAGAAGTAAATTCTACTTCACTAGCACTTTGAGCGTTGCACTGGGGTAGGGGAAGTGGGGAGGAAGGGGAGGGGGGGGGAGAGATTGAAGATGGGAGGGAAGGAAGTAGGTGTGGGGGGGGGGTTTGTTGGAGCAAAACCAAGTAGTGAGGCTATTGGCTAGAATATCGGTAATATTGGATACTAAATGTGTTTGAACCAGTAAAAGTCAATAAAACACCAAAGAGGGGTGGGGGTTGGGGTGGGGTAAAAGGTTAAAACGTTGACGACGGACTGTAACAGTCTGAATTTCTAGAATATGTTTTCATATCCGAGTTTCTGTACCCTCAGATTGTGGCACATGTTTATCTTGTTTTGTCATCAATAAAAAATTGTTGAAACATAGGACAGACAAATAGGACAAATAAGGGAATATTAAAAGTGAAGATGATAAAATAAAGGTTCTGAACAAGTGAATAAGGGTTAGGAGTTAAAAGCAGCATCAAAAAGGTGGGCTTTTAGCTTAGATTTGAAGATGGCCAGAGATGGAGCTTGACATACCGGCTCAGGAAGTCTATTCCAGGCATATGGTGGAGCAAGAGAAAAGGAACGGAGTCTGGAGTTAGCGGTGGAGAAGAAGGGTGTAGATAAGAGAGATTTACCCAGTGAACGGAGTTCCTGGGGAGGAGTGTAGGGAGAGATGAGAGTGGAGAGGTACTGAGGAGCTGCAGAGTGAATGCACTTATAAGTCAATAAGAAAAGTTTGAACTGTATGCGGAAATGGATAGGGAGCCAGTGAAGTGACAAGGAAAGGGCTAATATGAGCATAGTGACACTGGCGAAATTTTAGTCGTGCAGCAGAATTTTGAATAGATTGAAGAGGAGAGAGATGGCTAAGTGGGAGACCTGTGAGAAGCAAGTTGCGAGAGGTGATAAGAGTGTGGATAAGGGTTCTGGTAGTGTGCTCAGAAAGGAAAGGGCGAATTTTGGTGATATTATAGAGAAAGAAACGACAGGTTTTAGCAGTCTGCTGAATATGTGCAGAGAAGGAGAGCGTGGAGTTGAAAATGACCCCAAGGTTACGAGCTGATGACACAGGAAGGATGAGAGTGTTATCCATAGAAATAGAGAATGGGGGAAGAGGAGAGGTTGGTTTTGGGGGAAAGATAAGAAGCTCAGTCTTGGTCATGTTTAGTTTCAGATGATGGTGAGACATCCAGGCAGCAATGTCAGACAGGCAGGCTGATACTTTGGCCTGGATTCCTGCTGAGATTTCTGGTGTGGAGAGGTAGATCTGGGAATTATCAGCGTAAAGATGATACTGAAAACCATGGGATGAGATCAGAGTACCAAGGGAAGAAGTATAGATGGAGAATAGAAGAGGTCCAAGGACAGATCCCTGAGGTACAGCAACTGACAGTGGGATAGAAGTAGAGGAGGGATCCACCAGAGTATACACTAAAACCAGGAAAGAACAGAGCCCTGAAATCAAAGCGGTTTAAAAATATGATTTCTAAATAAAAGGAGAAGTCAGAACTAAGGTAGATTGGCATCAGAAACCAGTAACCCGCCATCACAAGCACAGACAAGTCCAAATGCCAGAGAAAAGCCATATTTTAAAACCTGCTTTAAACTTACAATGGAAACTGTATAGACAGAAGTACATAAGTATTGCCATACTGGGAAAGACCAAAGGTCCATCAAGCCCAGCATCCTATTTCCAACAGTGGCCAATCCAGGTCACAAATACCTGGCAAGAGCCCAAAAACGTATCGTGGCAGTGGTCTGACCAGGAAACTTGGATTAAATATGGAGCTATAAGGTTGGCAAGAAAACCACCCAAACTAAAAGTTACTTCAGTTGTACTTCCACCAGCAAAGGCAGGAAACAATGTGCTGTTGGTACTCAAGGTTTTCCATGAGCAAGACAAAATCTCTCTTAGAAGCTCCAAGGTTTAATGCAGGGGCAGACTGACAGTGATCTGGGCCCCCGAACAGTAAAGGTCACTGGGTCCCCCTGGCTGCTGCTCTCCGCTTCCCCCACACACTACAGCCCCCCCTACCGCCGCAGCTGCTACCCTCCTCCTGCACGCTATAATCCCCCGAGCCTCAGCAGGCCCTACCTTGAAGGACCCTGGTGGTCTAGTGGTTTCTTCAGGGGCAGGAAAGAATCCCACTCTTTCCTGCCCACGACTGCTATTCTACTTGATGCTGTTGTTTTCAAAATGGGTGCCAAGACTTCCTGCAGTAGTCTCGTGGGTCTCTACAGTCTAGTGAGACTGCTGCAGGGAGTCTTGGCAGCCATTTTTAAAACTTGGTGGTGTGGCGCCAGGCAGAACAGCAGCAGCGGGCAGGAAAGAATGTTCTTTCCTGCCCCCACAGAGGCCACTAGACCAAGACCTTTCAAGGTGGGATCGGGGAGGGCCCACTGAGATTCGAGGGGGGGGGGGCTGTAGTGTGCGGTGGCGGCGGAAGGACAGCCTCTGAGCCATTGGGCACTGCCTGGTTGCCCAAATGGCCAGTCCGCCCCTGACTTAATGTATATTCAAATCCCCCAGAATATAAAGGTCAGGAAACTGAGATGTGCCTTAACAGTGGCTATAACTGCGTTGTGGACAATATAACTGAATGTAAAAGACTGCAGCTGAAGTCTTAACATGTGCTAGTAGTGACTCTTACGATCTACCTACATTGCATACAGTAAAAAAAAAAACAAGTTATAGTTCATTTGCATATCCTGCCTATTCTAAATCCCAGGCCTGTAGATTTGTGCTGCTTTCCCCTGTGAAGCACATTATATAGCCAACGTTGCAAACTACACAAAATATAAAAGCCAATATTGACCAAATTTTTAACACCCAGCTACCATCTCATACCAGCTCCCACTGAGCAGGGTTTCAGACTATCCCACCCCCTTCTCCAATCAGGGCTTCAGACAATCTCCCCTACCCCAAGCATTAACCTTCCATTGAACAGGGCATCTTAGCTTTCATCAGTCAACTCTCACCTTCTACTAGACGTGGCTTACTTTCATCTTCTAGGGGGCTTCAAACCCTTTTTCTCATTCTTACCTCTGCACAGAGCTGGAAATAAACCATGACAATGCTGATTTGTGAACAAGACACCACCAAGATGATGAAGACTAGGAAGAGGAAACCAAAGAGATAGTAGAACTGATTTTCCCAAATTGCCTGCAAGACACAACACAGTATGTAAGATTTATTGTCTCACACATATTCCATAAAGCCCTCTATCCTTCCTGCCCTCATAAACAGACAAGTAGTATGGCAAAATTAGGCTTTACCTGTTGTTTTTCCTTTAGTTCAACTAGACCAGTCCAGAACCTGTGGTTTGTGCCTGACAACCAGCAGATGGAGACAGAGAACAAAGACTGCGAGCCCTGCCCTATATGAGCACTGTGAAGCTTCAGGTCTTTAGTATTTGAATGACAAAACAATGGAGTCAAGGAATATGTTTCTTTACTTAACTGGATTGCAGAATACTATAAATATAATCCTCTGTGAAACAAATTTTGTACAGAAATGACCATAAGTGAAACAGAAGCTTGCTACAAGAGAAGAAAACTACACTCTTCAATAAACAGCCAATAATTAACAGAGCCATAATTAGTACAGCACTTGGATGGAACTCTGGTCTGGTAGGACTAAAGAAAAGAAAAATTAACAGGTACGACTTAATTTTTCCTTCTTTGTCGTTCTTACTGGACCAGTCAAGAACATGTGGGATGTAACAAAGCAGTCCTTAAGCCTATGCTCATGCTCCTACATCCAATCTATAATGCTTAGCAAAAGTGTACAGGGACAACCACACAGCCGTTCTACAAATGCCGACTGGAGCCACTGCATATAACTCCACTCAGAAGACTGCAACTCCTCTGGTAGAATGCGCTCTCAGAACCAATAGGTGACTCTTTCCTTCTCAGAATACAGGCTGACGAGATCTCCTTGAGCCAACAAGCAATAGTATCTATAAAGGCTACATCACCCTTCTTTGGGCTTCTGAAAAAAACAATTTGACTTTTGGAATTCATTAGTTACTTCTAGATATTTAAAAAGTACTTGATGAACATCTAGCAAATGTAGCAATTTACATTCCTCTCCACACTCCTCCCTGTGGAAGGACTGAAGAACAAGGTCCTGAGTCATATGAAATTAAGATACTATTTTAGAGAGAAAGGAAAAAACTATCCTAATCAGTAAAGCAGAGAAAGAGATCTCTACAAGATAATGCTTTTAGTTCTGAAGTTCTTCACGCCGAAGTAATAGCTAGGAGGAATACTGTCTTGAGAGTGAGATCCTTCAATGTTGCTTTACCTCAAGATTTAAATTCCAATTAGGACAAGAATGATGAAAATGAGGATAAATACAGGTGATACCTCTGAGAAAAACAACTACATTTGGATGGGTTGCCAAAGGGGACTTCTCAAAACATCCCATGAAACAGGATAACATTGCCACTTGAACCTTTAAGGAATCTAAGGAAAGCCCCCTACAGAGCCTGTATTGAAGAAAGGCCATCATCGTTTTAAAGGGAGAGACTGCTTTCTTGGCACACCAAGACTGAAACACTTGCCGGCTTCTTGCATACTTCTGTATCACCTATGATGTCAAACAGATTCTAGCGATGCTCACTAGTTGCCCAGCAACCGAGGTCCATGAATGTGGAATCACAAGTCCTGCCTCCTGGAACAGACATTCCAACATTGCATACTAGCTGCGCAGCACCAGAGGCCTGCGAACGTGGGTTCACAAGCCTCGCCTCCTGGAACTGACATATGCATTGGTGACAGATATCATCACTAGCCCCTGGCAGCACACGCTGTCGTGCTCCTTCATGCACAACTTAGAATGTAGACCACTCTGTCCACACTTCTGTTTATTTTTACATGGCTGTTTGCTTAAAGATCATTTGATTTTAACACTTCATTCTACGCCATGTCAGAGGGGCTACCCATTCCAGTTCGTTGGACTTCTAGGCCTACTTATTACCATCAGAAATCTTTCCCTAGGCCTATATTTCTCTATCCTCTGCCCAGTCAAGTCTCAGGATCGGGTATTCAGCCTCCCATGAAGACTTGATCATTAAAACACTTGATCATTCAGCTGCAATATATAGCAAAGTTACTTACCTGCAGCAGGTATTCTCCGAAGACATGTAGAAAATCCATGATCATCTCCTCCTTCTCTGGACCACCTCTGCTGTTTGTCAACCGAAAACAACATTAGGACAACTAGAACTCGCAACAGCAATTTCAAAGAGGTCAATTAACCTGAATACATGTATATACTGTTGTGGAGGTGTAGCCTAGAACAGAATAAAATGGGCCTAGGAGGGTGGAGTAGGATTCTAGATCCCAAAAAAATTCTGTAGGACTATCTGCCCAAACTGACTAGCATCTGGTATTTATTTTATTTATTGAGATTTATTAACCGCCTTTATAAAGATCTTGCTCAAGGCAATAGTGGGATATGAATATGTGGACTGAAGACCAGGTTGCAGCCTTGCAAATCTCTTCAGTGGAGGCTGACCTTAAATGGGCTACCGACGCCACCATGGCTCTGACATTGTGAGCCTTAACATGAACCTCTAAAGTTAGTACAGCCCAGACATAAGTAAAAGATATGCAGTCCGCCAGCTAATTGGAAATTGTACGTTTACCGATGGATCAAAAGAAACAGAACGCTGGGTGGACTGTCTATAGGGCCTAGTCCACGCCAGATAAAAGGCCAGTCCAAGGTATGCAGTGCGCTTTCACCAGGATGGGCATGAGATTTGGGAAAGAATGTTAGAAGGATGACTGACTGATTGAGATAGAACTCCGACAACACCTTAAGAAAGAAGTTAGGGTGTGTGCGGAGAACTACTCTGTTGTGATGAAACTTTGTGCAAGGTGGATCCACTACTAGGACCTGAAGCTCACTGACCCTGCAAGATGAAGTAACTGCCACCAAAAACAAGACCTTCCAGGTCAAGTACTTCAGTGGACAGGAATCTAGTGACTCAAAAGGCACTCTCATCAGCTTGTTTTGGACAACGTTGACGTCCCAAGAAACAGGCTGAGGTTTTACAGAGGGCTTTGTCAAATGCAATCATCACATGAATCGAACTAGAGGTTGTGCAGAAATGGATTTTCCCTCTACTCTTAGAGGAATCTTTCCTGGAAGCCAGCAAAACCCTGGAGACACCCTCTGGGAGATTCAAGGAAGCAAATTCTAAGCTCTCAACATCCAGGATGGGGGTCACATGATGCCAGCTACCTAGCAAGCAGACCAGAGAGAAGCTCCTCGGAGGCCTTACCGATATCTGCTTTAATATTGAGTTTTGTCAGGAGTTGAGAGCCCCAGAGAGAGAGACTATCAGAGATACTGCTGCGCCTCTGATCTGGGAGACGATTAAGAGGAGGCAGGTGTGGAATGCCCAAAAAAGCGCAGAGGGGCAAAAAAAAGTTGCAGCGAGCGGGACCAAACAAGATGGCGGAGTCCCAGCACTCACCAACGTGGAACGCGATGCCGAGAGGAGCCACCGACTGGGCAGCGGATGATCTTTAGTATTATAGTGGCTGATAACACCAGCGTTGGAGCTACTGGACTTTTATGATAATTTGAGGACTGGGGGGCTGCTGGGATTTGAAGGGGAGTATGTTAAGAGTTTAAAGGGGACCTATATTATGGTTAAGGTTTATGGACTGGTTTAAAATCGGGTTATGTAGTATGTTCAGTTCAACCATGTTTTGTTTTGTTTTGTGTTGGGGTAACTGTACGTGGGTTAAAGCATATCTTTGACAAATCTCATTATATATTGTTGGGGGATGGGAGGAGTTCGGGGAGAGGTCTCTGGTCAGGCGACAGGTATTTTTTTTATTTTTGTTACATTTGTACCCCGCGCTTTCCCAGTCATGGTAGGCTCAATGCGGCTTACATGGGGCAATGGAGGGTTAAGTGACTTGCCCAGAGGTAGAGGGATGGCAAGGCTTTCTGAAGCGGGGGAGGGAGAGGAGGGTGGGGGGGAGGTTTGCAGGGGAGTGTGTGTATGAGTGTGGGAGTGAGAGTGATGGAGGGGTAGGGGTAGGGGAGAGACAAGGAAGGGAGGGGGGTAAGTAATGGGTATGCTTGCAGGTTGTGAGACACAAGGGATAGATGCTCTGTTAGAGATACACGCTGATGACCCATCTGACTCTTACGCTTCTCAGTTCCTCACTCTGACATCCTCCTTCAACCTCCAGCTGAGCTCCACCACCCCTACTCACCAAACTGGGCATTGTCTTGACCTCATCCTCTCCTCTACCTGCTCACCCTCCAAATTCTGCGCCTCAGCTCTTCCTCTCTCCGATCACCTGATCACCTTCACACTTCATCACCCTCCCCCTCAGGCCCACCCAACACTAACCACTACTTTTAGGAATCTCCAGGCTGTCGACCCTCCCACCTTATCCTCTAGTATCTCTAATCTCCTCCCTTCCATCATGTCCTCTGAGTCTGTCAACAAGGCTGTCTCTGCTTACAACGCCTCTCTCCTCTGCTCTGGACACCCTTGCACTATCCATCCCCCTTCCCACAAGGCGTACTAATCCCCAGCCCTGGCTGACACCTTGCATCCGATACCTTCGCTCCTGCGCCCGATCTGCTGAATGCCTCTGGAGGAAATCTCGCACCCATACCGACTTCATTCATTACAAATTCATGCTAACCTCCTTCCAGTCCTCCCTATTCCTTGCCAAACAGGACTATTACACCCAATTGACTAATTCTCTCAGCTCCAACCCTCGTCGTCTCTTCGCCACCCTCAACTCCCTCCTTAAAGTGCCCTCCACTCCCACCCACCCCCCCTCACTCTCTCCTCAATCACTGGCTGACTACTTCCACGACAAGGTGCAGAAGATCAACCTCAAATTCACTACCAAGCCACCTCCTCCTCTTCACCCTTTAACCCACTCCCTCAACCAACCAACCCAGGCTGCCTCCTCCTCTTTTCCTAATATCACCAAGGAGGAAACCGCCCACCTTCTTTCCTCCTCGAAATGCACCACCTGTTCCTCTGATCCCATCCCCACCAACTTACTAAACACCATCTCTCCTACTGCCACCCCCCCCCATCTGTCATATCCTCAACCTCTCTCTCTCTCCACTGCAACTGTCCCTGACACCTTCAAGCATGCTGTAGTCACACCACTCCTTAAAAAACCACCACTAGACCCTACCTGTCCTTCCAACTACCAACCCATCTCCCTCCTACCCTTCCTCTCCAAGATACTTGAACGCGCTGTTCACAGCCGCTGCCTTGATTTTCTCTCCTCTCATGCCATCCTCGATCCGCTGC
This sequence comes from Microcaecilia unicolor, assembly GCF_901765095.1. Classification (NCBI taxonomy): domain Eukaryota; kingdom Metazoa; phylum Chordata; class Amphibia; order Gymnophiona; family Siphonopidae; genus Microcaecilia; species Microcaecilia unicolor. The sequence goes on along the minus strand of NC_044038.1, from coordinate 188,549,809 downwards.
AATCCGGTTGTCGCCCTCTACACTCGACAGAAACAGCACTCACTAAAGTCTGTAATGACCTGTTCCTTGCCAAATCCAAAGGTCACTACTCCATCCTCATCCTCCTCGACCTATCCACCGCTTTTGACACTGTCAATCATAATCTACTCCTTGCCGCACTATCCTCATTTGGATTCCAGAGCTCTGTCCTCTCCTGGTTCTCCTCTTATCTCTCTCACCGTACCTTCAGAGTACATTCTCATGGATCTTCCTCTACCCCCATCCCGCTCTCTGTTAGTGTTCCTCAGGGATCTGTCCTTGGACCCCTTCTTTTCTCAATCTACACCTCTTCCCTGGGCTCGCTGATCTCATCTCATCTCATGGTTTTCAATATCATCTTTATGCTGACGACACCCAGCTGTATCTCTCCACACCTGACATCACTGCGGAAACCCAGGCCGAAGTATCGGCCTGCTAATCCGACATTGCTGCCTGGATGTCCAACCGCCACCTGAAACTGAACGTGGCCTCCACTCTCTATTTCAGTCGATAACACCCTCATCCTCCCCGTTTCATCTGCCCGCAACCTCGGAGTCATCTTCGACTCCTCCCTCTCCTTCTCTGTGCATATCCAGCAGACAGCCAAGACCTGTCGCTTCTTTCTCTAAAACATCAGCAAAATTCGCCCTTTCCTCTCTGGGCACACCACCCATACTCTCATCCACTCTCTCATTACCTCTCGCCTTGACTACTGCAACCTACTCCTCACTGGCCTCCCACTTAACCATCTATCCCCCCTTCAATCCGTTCAGAACTCTGCTGCGCGTCTTATCTTCCGCCTGGACCGATATGCTCATATCACCCCTCTCCTCAAGTCACTTCACTGGCTCCCGATCAGGTACCGCATACAGTTCAAGCTTCTCTTATTAACCTACAAATGCACTCAATCTGCAGCCCCTCATTACCTCTCTACCCTCATCTCCCCTAACGCGCCTACCCGTAACCTCCGCTCACAGGACAAATCCCTCCTCTCAGTACCCTTCTCCACCACCGCCAACTCCAGGCTCCGCCCTTTCTGCCTCGCCCTATGCTTAGAATAAACTCCCTGAGCCCATATGCCAAGCCCCCTCCCTGCCCATCTTCAAATCCTTGCTCAAAGCCCACCTCTTCAATGTCGCTTTCGGCACCTAACCATTATTCATCTATTCAGGAAATCTAGACTGCCCCAATTTGATTGACTGCACTTTTTTGTCCTTTAGATTGTAAGCTCCTTCAAGCAGGGACTGTCCTCTGTGTTAAATTGTACAGCGCTGCGTAACCCAGGTAGCGCTTTATAAATGTTAAGTAGTAGTAGATGTTACGGTCCTACAGGCTAGGCTGGGAGGCCTGTGGGACAGAGAGGATACAAGATCTATGTGTTGGAGAAGTGATACGAGATTATGGTTAATTTAAAATTTATTTCCTTGAATGTAGATGGAATTCATTCACCAGTAAAACATACCAAAATACTGTCTTGGTTGAGGGCTGAAAAGGCTGACATCGCCTTCCTGCAGGAGACACACTTGTCCAGTGTGGAGCATGCTAAGCTTAGGAGAGGATGGGTGGGGGAAGTGATTAGTTCATCTTATAATGGTAGACAGAGGGGGTGGGTGGGGGAAGTGATTACTTCATCTTATAATGGTAGACAGAGGGGGGTGGCAATTTTATTACACAATTACCAGTTAATATAATAATTCAAGGCAGCAATGGGAGATATGTCATCATACTGTGTGAATTATGGGGTTGTAAGTTAGAACTATGTAATATATATGGCCCAAATATTTACAATCATCCGTTTTTTTCTGCTATTATAGCCAAGATGAGTTTGCACACAGAGTATCAACTGGTTGTGGGGGGGGGGATTTAAATGTATGTGCTAACCCGACTGTTGACTGCAAACCCGTTAGATCCAGGGGGAAGACTGATGAGAACAGGGAGTAAACTTTCTCGCTAATCAGTTGGGAGTGGTGGATATTTGGCGGTTGATGCATCCCCATAATGTAGAATTTACATTCTATTCGCATCCCCATAATACATATTCCAGATTGGATTATTTCCTCATCTCACAGGTCTTAATATCAAAGGCTAGAGAGGTGAAGATCATTGACCATACTGTATCTGACCATTCAGCTGTGGCATTTGCTCTCAATTACACAGAGCAGGAAGAAAAGGTGTGGAAATTCTCGCCTTCACTGTATGAGGACACTGAATTTCGTACTTTCCTGAGGGAGAAATGGGGGGAATACCAGGCGAATAATGACACACCGGATGTGAGTTCTGTAGTTTTTTGGGAGGCATCTAAGGCTGTGTTAAGGGGTCATATACTGGCTTATACATCTGGAAAAAAGAAAAGGATGGAGGCGGAGTTGATTCAGCTTTCATCAGAGTGCCAATCCTTGCGTAGGCGCATATGTATCGGATGGATAAGTCCTCTAAGGATGCTCTGCTGGCGTTGAGGCACAGGCTTCATTAGCTGTTAACCAGAAGGGCTGAAAGAGATATATATTATCAGAGATTCAAACTGTTTAAATGGGGGAGCAAAGCGGGCAAACTTCTGGCTAATCTTGTGCGCCCATATAGGAAAAGGCAAGTTATTATTACCATTAAGGACGGGACTGGGAAGAGGTATACTGCGGAGCACCAAATACAATCTCAATTTGTAGCCTATTATCAATCCCTATATAAGCAGAGAGCGCTAGATTTAGGCTGGAGTCACTTGATGCTAGGCAGAGGGTAGGACGCCGCAGGGCAGAGCTCAGAGGCCCCTAAGATAAAATCTACCCTTGGACAGCACGAGAGGCGATTTGGAAACCCACGAACAGAACAAATAAGTTGGGCACGTTGAAAAGTCCTAAAGGAACTAATTTGGTGCACCTGTGATGACCTCCAAAACACAGAGAAAAGACGGAGCACGAAGGCGAGCTGGGGACGGTAAGATGGTGGACCCTGGCCCCTCGGGAGAAACTGTAAGCTCCGTTTGGGCGGCTGAAATTGCAGCTGAGATCTCGCAGCTGCTGGAGACCTCTGTGGACTTAAAACTGCAAAAGATTGCTGAAAAGTTGGATGCGGTAGATGGTAAAATAGAGGGGCAGCGCACAGATATGGCAGGATATCAGCAAAGACTGTCTGATATAGAAGACCGTTGCACGCAGCAGGCCAGCCAGCATGAGGAATGGCGGAAAAAGTTTGAGCAAGTAGAGCAGAAGCTAGAAGATCTTGAGAACCGGGCGAGAAGGAATAACCTCCGGTTGGTCGGATTTCCTGAGTCCCTACGAGAGGTTGATTTAAGGGAGTTCCTGGAATCCCGGCTGCCCAAAGCACTGAATTTGCAGGCTCTGGAAAAGACCTTAAAAATAGAGAGAGCACATTGTTTGGGCCAGCTAAGGCAAGCAGCAGGACGTCCCAGGGTAGTAATATGTAAAATCCTTAATTACTCCCATAAACAAGAGATTCTGAGAGCCTGGAGGCAGACGGGGAAAGTTGCATATGAACAGCACACCATTTTATGCTTTCAAGATTTCTCTGCGGCTGTGGCACTACAACGGAAGCAATATGGAGAAGCGTGCTCAGACCTGTTTAAGAAGAAAGTTAGATTTGCCTTACTGTATCCAGCGCGGCTGCGAGTGCAGCAGGATGGCAAGCTTCGATTTTTCAGCTCACCGACCGAAGCCCTAAAATTTGCCAAACAGTTAGATGGTGGCGTGGAAGTCGCAGCAAAAGAACAGGAGCGCTGATCGTGGTGAGAGCCAGCAGAAAGAAAGCTACCTACAAGGAACTGAGAGGGAAGCTCAGAGTCTGCAAGGAATCATTCTACGGACACTAAAAGAGAGTGCATTTGTCTTTCTCCCTGTTTTAAAGTGAGAGATATGGGGGTTACTGATTGATTGTGAAGGGGGGGACTTGTTTTGTTAATGTTAGGAATATAAGTGCAAACGTGTGGGGATAAAATTATAGAAGTATAGGAACGGTCGTTTTAAAAGCATGGTTAACTGTGGTACTTGGGGAATGGGGTTTGCTAATGTTTCAAGATTACAGTTGTGCTGTGAGGGGGTGGGGCGGAAACGTGACAAGTTCTCTAGACAGGACGCAGATCTGTTTCTTGGGGGGGGGGGGGGGGGGGAAGAGGGGAGGGATTGGGCGAGGAGAGGAAAGGGGAGGGAGATGATGTTGTGGTTTTTATTGGTTTTTGCTCTTCTCTCTTTCCTTAGGGATCCTTGTCCAGCAGCAGTGGTGAAGATGGGGGACGGCACCCAAGGGCTGGGGGGGGGGGGGGGGGGGTGGGGGGGGGTATTCCCAAGGCTGTAAAGTAGAGGCTGGCTATACAATAAGATAAGAGAGGGGACTAGGTCATTTTAAGTTTGTTTCCTGGAATGTGGGGGAGTTTCGTCGCCCATAAAGCGGAAAAAACTTTTACAAGCTTTGAACCGCCATGCAGCAGATATAGTATTTTTGCAGAAGACGCATCTGTCAGCTGCAGAGCATGCCAAATTCCAACAAGGATGGGTGGGAGGAGCGATAGGCTCCCCAGCTTGCAATAAAAAGGCAGGGGTATTAATACTTTTCCGTAAGGGGCTGCATCTTTCCATTAAAGGGGTAAAGAGGAGTGCAGAAGGCAGATATGTATTAGTGGAGGTGGAATTGGGGGTTTTTACATATGTACTCTGCAATGTCTATGCACCGAATACTTTTGACAAAAAATTTTATAGGGAGATTTTGGCATTGTTGGCTCCATACCAAGGGGGTAATATAATTTTAGGTGGGGATTTTATCATAGTTTATAACCCATTGGTAGACAAAAGTAGCGGGAGAGGACAAGGTCAGGCTTATTATGAAAGAGGCCTGCCTTTCTTGTGCTCTACACTAGACTTGGTAGATGTGTGGAGAATTTTACACCCAACATGTACAGATTATACTCATCTATCAAGAGCGCACTCAACCATGTCCCGTATTGATTATATTTTTCTCTCAGATACTTTATTTTCAAAGGTGATTGAGGCGGAGATAGGCCCATGTGAGATTTCAGATCATTCTCTACTTTGGGTGATCTTGGAACAAACAGGGGGAGAAAGTAAGGGAGGAGGATGGAAATTTCCGCTGGAGCTTTACAGGGATACGAAGTTTCAGGCATTTCTGGAGAGAAAAATGGAGTGGAGGAGTGGCCTAGTGGTTAGGGTGGTGGACTTTGGTCCTGGGGAACTGAGGAACTGAGTTTGATTCCCACTTCAGGCACAGGCAGCTCCTTGTGACTCTGGGCAAGGCACTTAACCCTCCATTGCCCCAGGTACAAATAAGTACCTGTATACAATATGTAAGCTGCATTGAGCCTGCCATGAGTGGGAAAGTGCGGGGTACAAATGTAACAAAAATAAAATAAAAAATGGAGAGAATTTGCGGTCCACAACAGGATGCATGTGGAACAGGCCAGTTTGTACTGGGAAGACAGCAAAGGCTGTCCTCAGAGGTGAGATCATTGCTTATAGGGCGTGGATTAAGAAAAGACGAGATCAAGAGATTTTAAGATTGGAACGAGAGGTGAGGAATCAGCGTATAAAGTTCGGGGTAAATCCGACGGAAGAGCAGAAGTTAGCATACTTGGCATCTCAGAGAGAATTAAATGAACTGCTGCATGAACGAGTTCAAAAATCGCAACAATATTATAAGCATCAGTTGTACATGTACGGAAACAAGGCAGGGAGCTTGCTAGGGCGCCTAGCTAGAGGGAAGAAAGGGCCGAGCAGAATTTTACAGGTAAAGGACCAGGCAGGTAACATGTTTAAATCTCCGCAGGATATAGTGGCAGGGTTTCAGAGGTATTACAAGGAGTTGTATGGGGAACAGAGGGACCTGATAACAGATAGCATGATGTTTTTAGAGAATGTAGAGACCCCGTTGATTTCCTCGGCCCTGGCAAAACTCCTCAACGCACCTATAGTGGAGGGTGAGTTGATGCTGGCGTTACAGCAGAGTGATATACACAAAGCACCGGGCCCCAGATGGATATGGTGTGGCTTTTATAAATGTTACAGGATCTGGTGACTCCCCCCCTTTTGAAGTTGTTTAACTCCCTGGCCAATTCAGAGCCTGCATTGGACACCTTCAATATAGCTAAAGTGATAGTGTTACTGAAACCGGGGAAAAACCCAGAAAAGATGGGGGCCTATCGGCCAATCTCCTTGCTAAATAGCGACATTAAATTATATGCAAAAATTTTGGCTAATAGGCTGGCGAGGGTGCTTCCAGACTTGATAGCATCACCGCAAGTAGGTTTTGTGAGAGGACGGGCGGTGGTCAGTAATTTGAGGGCGATTATAGCCTCCTTGGAGAAAGTGGGGGAGCGGAAAGTGCCTTCTCTGCTGATCAGTTTTGACGCAGAGAAGGCATTTGACAGAGTCGCATGGCGCTTCATGTTTGCGGTCTTACAGAAGGTGGGAATTGAGGGATTTTTCAGGGATGCAGTGGAAGCCTTTTATTTGAACCCGCAGGCTTACATCTGGGTTAATTGAGAGAGATCTGAGGTATTCTCGATAAGGCGGGGCACAAGACAGGGGTGCCCTTTATCCCCGCTACTGTTCATTCTTACATTGGATCCCTTGATACGAGCAATAGAGTCCCACCCTGAGGTGATGGGAGTGAGCTGGGGCAAGTCTACGTTCAAGGTTTCTGCATTTGCAGACGATATTCTAGTTCATCTAACGCATCCTAAGAAGTCCCTGGCGGCGCTGTTAGAATTATTTCATGAGTACGGGGATTATGCGGGCTTTAAAATCAATGTAACTAAATCCCTAGCTCTAACGGCTTCAGACAAAGTAAGACGTGAATGGGGGGAGTATTTTCCACTAAGATGGGCTCAAAAACATATCACGTATTTGGGGGTACAGATAGCTATGCAGACTTCAGATTTTTATCAACTAAATCTCACTCGCTTGCTGGATAACATGAGAGTTAGGTTGCGAAAATGGGCGGAGCTGCCGCTCACATTCCATGGGCGGATACAACTGTTTCGTATGGTGGAATTCCCCAAATGGCTTTACACGTTTCAGGTGTTGCCACTGCGACTCCAGGGGGGGGGGGGGGGGGGGGAGGGGCGTGAGGCGATTCTATAAACATCTGCGAGTTTTCATCTGGGGGGGGGGGGGGGGGGGGAGGAAGCCTAAGCTCCCCATGGACTTAATGTTAGGATCTTGGAGGGAGGGGGTATAGGGGTACCGGATATAAGCGCTATAACCAAGCATGTGTTATGCCGGCACTTAGGGGGACTGGTTGTTGACAGGCAAGACTATACGCCCCAGGCAGTTAGAAAGGAATTTTTTCATCATATCATTTATATTTTTTATTACAGGGTCCGAGGCAAGCGTTACCAGTGATCATTTAAGAATAGTCTGTTGTTGGGGACCCCTGAGGGGGGCCTGGAAGGATCTAACTAGAACTTGGGGATTATCAGTGGTGAATACGGACCTCATGCCACTGCAGGGTAACCCATTATTTTCCCCTGGCTCAGAGAATCCAGTATTTCGTAGTTGGGCCTCATTGGGCATTACACGATTGGAACATGTTCTGGGTACAAGAGGAGGGTTACTGAGTTTGGGTGCATTGGGGGTAGGGATCGATATCAGACATGAATTTGCGTATCAGCAATTGGAGCATTATGTGCGGACCCTCAACATCAAACAGCTGAATAGTGGGCATGGGAGAAAGCTCAGAGAGTTCTTCAACGCAGTCCCGGGGGACAGGCTTTCAATTTCGGGAATATACCGGATTTTGTGGGAGAAAGGATTAGTAAAGGACGCGAGTGCAATTGAGGCACGCTGGGCACAAGATTTGCAGAGACCCCAATTCCACCTAAACTATAAAAAGTTGGTGTCCCGTGTCCCGGCCATATCGCTCATGCGCTCTCAGAGAATGCCATATAGAATTTGTATAGAGCTATATGTGCCAAGGCCCAAGTATTCAAGATGGGGGGGGGTGGGGGGGGGTTGCCAGCTCCCCTATGCTCTAAGTGCAACAGACAGAGGGGGACATTCTTTCATTACCTCTGGGCGTCCCCTAGTGCAGAACTATTGAGGCAGATCTTTTAAAATATCTGGACGGACTATTGCAGCTAGGATTCCATGTCCCCTTCAGGGATATTATTAGACAATTGAATTATTTGGCTATCAACGAAGGGGTGCCGCTTTTTATACGAAAGCCTGTATCCTAGGTAAAAAGTTGATCTTGAATAGGTGGCTTAGCGTTGATCCTCCAGATTTTTGGTATTGGAGAAATCAACTCCATGATCTTTTGCTGCATGAGCGTCGGGCGATGGGACCCTCCCCAAAGGCGAGAGAGCGATTTATGAGAATCTGGCGGGGGTATATACAATCATTGTCGGCTAGGGCACGAAGTTTAGTATTAAATGGTATGTAAGGAAGGAGAGAAGGAGAAGAGCAGGTAGTGGGTTTTTTTTTCTTTCTCTTGGGGGGGGGGGGGGGGGGGGCGGAAGGTGGGATCAGTAAGGGAGTAGGGGGGAGGGAGAGAAGTCTGGTATGTTCGGGTAGGGTGTGGTAGAGGGCAGTAGGGGCTGTTTAATTTTTGTGTGGGACGGGCATGTTTTGATGGGACAGTTAAGTGGAATGTTCGCATTATAAAGATACTGATTCTGTGCAGTTCGCAGCAATTCATGCAATAGGGTATTGTCTACTTCTCGGAGGTGGCCAAAGTCCAGGTTTTGATGACAATGATCTACAGAAAGGAGAGGGGGAAAGTCTCCTCAAATGTATAGGTCTCAGAACACTGGTTTATTTCTGTCTAGTGGCATGTATTGCTTATGCTTAATGAGGTGTAGAGTTCATGAAAGTTCTTTGCATTCGCGGTAGTTATTGGGGGAGGGGCACAAAGAATGTATGAGCAGCGTATTCGGGAGATATCAATGTTATAGTGGATATTCATGTGGCAAAACAGTGCTGGCTATGGGGATCTGGTTGTAAGGGGGGGGGGGGGGGAAATGATAAAATCATTGATGATAAAAGATATGGATACGTATACCCAAATGCATTGTATTTTTCCAAGGTTACGTTATTGGTTTTGTTAATAATGTTGAATCATCAATAAAAATTGTTTAAACCTAGAACAGAGAGAGGCTTTTTTTAAGGATTTGCAGCTGCCCAAATTCACTGTGGACCAGGCTCAGTATATGAGCAATTTAATAACTCCTGAAGAAATTCGCCTAGGTATAAAAGCATTAAAGTTGACAAAGGCGCCGGGCCCAGATGGGTATGGTCCTGAGTACTATAAAATATTGATGGATGAGGTAGCAAAGCCATTGGCAGATATGTACAATGACCTGGCTGAGGGAGGGGGCCATTTGCGCACATAATACTGTTGCCCAAACCAGGAAAAGACCCAGAACAGGTGGGGTCCTATAGACCAATTTCCCTGCTCAACTAGGATATTAAGATATTGGCCGCCATTTTGGCGAGGCGGATGAACAATTTCTTGCCGGGTGTAATTCATGAAGATCAGGTGGGTTTTTTTCCCGGTCGCTATGCTTCTATGAACATCATTAGAGCTATGGCAGCTATACATATGTACCGTGGACAAGGGAAGACAGAGGCTATCGAGGGATTAGATATGGAGAAGGCATTCAACAGTATTTCATGGCAGTATCTTTTCTGGGTTTTAGAACAGTTTGGAGTCCAGGGAAGGTTTCTTGATTGGATCAGGGCTTTATATGAGGGGCCCACAGCCAGGCTACTGGTTAATAATAATTTAACGGAGAGATTTCAACTGCAAAGAGGAACATGACCCCCATGTCCCCGCTACTATTTATGCTGGTGATCAAAATCAGGCAGAGTCAGGGGTTGAGGAGACTCCAGGTAGGTGGGAGGGAGGTTCGCCTTAATTTATTTGCTGACGATATATTGCTCTACCTAGCGGATGCACCAAAACAGTTGGAAGAGGCCTTGTCTTTGGTAAGAGATTTTGGGGGCATATCAGGGCTTTGCGTTAATTGTGATAAATCGGAACTTCTCCCGCTATCGAATGACTTTGTTACACCGGGTTCTGGGGGGGGGGGGGGGGGGGCTGGCTATTCCGCCAGTGCAGAGCCATATGAGGTATCTGGGTATATATCTAAGCACGACCGCGGAAGAAATGTATAGGAGAAATATTCTGGCACAAATAGACAAAATAAAACAGGTGTGCTCAAGGTGGATGGAGCTTCTGATCTCCTTGCTTGGCAGGGTGGCGCTGACTAAAATGATTTTGCTTCTTAAGATTCTATATCAATTGCAGGTTATGCCCATCTGGATTAAACGGAAAGAGGAACGAGTGCTTAGGTCGGCAATCAGGGCATTTATTTGGAGGAATAAAGGGTCAAGGATAGGATATCAGGTGCTCAGTATGCAGAAAGAGCAGGGGGGGGCTTAAACTTACCTGATATACGCTTGTACAATGTGGCGGCATTGATGAGATTGGTGTATGAAGGGATTAGTGGGAAATCAAAGTTCATACCCAAGGCTTGGTGGGTGGGTTGGTGCTCCCCCTACCGGCTTATTAACCTAGTCCACACACCGCTGGGATTGGGAACAATGTTTAATAGGCAAATCAGCTTTTACAGTATATGCAGGCCAGGTACTATTGGCAGCAAACAAGAGCAAGGCTTGGAGATCAGGCGACATATGGCCGTTTAGACATGAAGGTTTTGGAAATGCCGGATGGGGGTAGTAGACTGTCTACCTGGTACAGGCTGGTGAAGATGACTAGTACGGGAGGTGGTGGAGTGTCTTCTACTTAAATGGAACGAGGAACTTGGAACACAATACAATAGGCTTACCTTTCAAAAATTGTTTCAGACATAGTATGAGTTGGTTAAAGCAGCCAACATGCAAGAAACCCAATTTAAAATTCTGCATAGGGGATATATCACTGCAAATGCAGTTATGGGAAACAAACCTCTGTCGTAAGTGTCAAACGGGGAAGGACAATTTTTTACACGCCTTTTTGGAGTGTCCAAAATTGTCCCTATGGAAGGGAGTCTTCAAGGTTCTTAATAGGGTATTGCAGTCAAAAGTGGAATGGTCCTATCCGGCGCTGCTGTTGGGGGATCAGTCGGATTTAATCATACAGGATTTTATTTTATTTTTGTTACATTTGTACCCCGCGCTTTCCCACTCATGGCAGGCTCAATGCGGCTTACATGGGGCAATGGAGGGTTAAATGACTTGCCCAGAGTCACAAGGAGCTGCCTGTGCCTGAAGTGGGAATCGAACTCAGTTCCTCAGTTCCCCAGGACCAAAGTCCACCACCCTAACCACTAGTTTTTCATTGCTGCAAAGGAGATTCCTATATATGTCAACCTTGGCAGTGAAGAAAACAATATTACACCATTGGATGAGTGAAGAGGACGTGCCACTAGCAGAGTGGATGTCTAAAATAACAGAAAGCTAAATATGAAAGTATGGGGTATCAGAGGTCCCATAAAGTGGAATGTAAACAGTATGCTGATATTTGGAACAAGTTTTTGAAAGAGAGTGTGTCTCAAGCTGTATAAGGTAATCTAAAGAGGGGGAAGGAGGGAGGGAAAGGGAGGGATCGGGGAGAAAGAGAAGATTAAGGTAGTTGTTGGAGAGTGTGATGGTTTGCGAGGTGAGTGCGTGGGGGATGAAAGTGGGGTAGAACATTAAAAAGTCAGCAGGTTCAAGGTTGAACGGAGGGGATACCAGTGAGTTACGTATGTTTTAGGAGATTTATGTTGTTACAGTGGAATTCCAATAAGTAGACTGTTGTCCTATGTTGGAGGTTGTATTGGTTGATGTGTTGCTGACACTAATAAAGAGAAATTAAAAAAAAAATCAACATCCAGGATGTGAGGGCCAGAGACTGGAAATTGGGATGCAGAAGAGATCACTCATTCTGCATGATGATGGTCAGAAAACAGTCCAGTCTCCATGGTTCTGTGGAGGATAACCAGAAGAAGGGGGAACCAAATCTGCCTGGGCCAATACGGGTCGATCAGGATCATGGTTCCCCGGTCTTGTCTGAGTTTCAGCAAAGTTTTCCCCACAAAAGGAATGGAAGGATACACATTTAGAAGACCCATCCCCCAATGCAGGAGGAAGGCATCCGATGCCAGTCTTTCATGTGATTTGAGCATGGAATAGTACTGAGGGACTTTGTGACTGTAAGGCATGGCAAATAGATCAACCGAGGGGGTGCCCTACTCTCAGAAAATCTGTTGGACAACACCCATGCTGAGTGACCATTCGTGTGGTTGCATGAACACGCTCAGTCTATCAGACAGGCTGTTGGACTTTCCCCCCCAGGTAAGTGGTTCTGAGAACTATCCCATTTTGGACAATAAGTGCCACATCTGGACAGCCTCCTGACACAGAGGGTAAGATCCTGCACTCCTCTGCTTGTTGGTGTAATAACATTGCAACCTGATTGTCTGTTTGAATGAGAATGATTTGGTTGAACAGCCGATCCCTGAAGCCTTTAGAGCATTCCAGATTGCCGAGAGCTCTAGAAGGTTGTTGCAGAGATCTGTCTCCTGAACTGACCAAGCCCATCTAAATGAGCTCCCCACCCTGTGGGATGCATCCGTCAGCACCTTCTGGGGCTGAGGAATTTAAAATGAAGTCCCTTGGTCAAACTGGGTTGAACTGTCCACCAGAGCAGGGATTGAACCTTCTCTGGAGTCACTTGGATGACATCCGCTAGGTTCCCCGAGGCTCGAGACCGCTGGGAAGATAGGGTCCACTGAGCAGTTCATATGTAGACGTGCCAAGGGAGTGACATGCACACAGGAGGCCATGTGGCCTAACAACCTAAAATACATAACATAGTAAATGACGGCAGAAAAAGACCTGCATGGCCCATCCACTCTGCCAAAGACAAACTCATATGTGCTACTTTTTGTGTATACCCTACTTTGATTTGTACCTGTCCTCTTCAGGGCACAGACCGTATAAGTCTGTCCAGCACTATCCCCGCCTCCCAACCACTAGCCCACCTCCCACCACTGGCTCTGGCACAGACCGTATAAGTCTGCCCAGCACTATCCTCGTCTCCCACCACCGGCTGGCTCTGCCACCCAATCTCGGCTAAGCTCCTTAGGATCCATTCCTTCTGAATAGGATTCCTTTATGTTTATCCCACGTGTGTTTGAATTCTGTTACCGTTTTCATTTCCACCACCTCCCGCGGGAGGGCATTCCAAGCATCCACTGCTCTCTCCGTGAAAAAATACTTCCTGACATTTTTCTTGAGTCTGCCCCCCTTCAATCTCATTTCATGTCCTCTCGTTCTACTGCCTTCGCACCTCTGGAAAAGGTTCGTTTGCGGATTAATACTTTTCAAATATTTGAACGTCTGTATCATATCACCCCTGTTTCTCCTTTCTTCCAGAGTATACATGTTCAGGTCATCAAGTCTCTCCTCATACGTCTTGTAATGCAAATCCCTTACCATTCTCGTAGCTTTTCTTTGCACCGCTTCAATTCAACCTCAACATCTGCCAAGCCATAACCTGCTGGCTGGTGTGAAACTGAATGGCAAGAGTGTCGCTCACGGCACAGAGAGAAAAGATTGCGCCTGCTTTGTATCTAGCAGGGCTCCTATGAACTCCAATTGTTTAACTGGGAGCAGATGGGACTTGGGGAAGTTTAAAACGAACCCTAGTAGCTCTAGCACCTGAATAGTTCTCTGCATGGACTCCTGAGCACCTTCCTTCAATGTACTATTCACCAACCGATCGTCTAGGTAGGGAAACACATGGACTCCCAGACTATGTAGCAATGCTGTGACTACTGATAGACATTTGGTGAAAACCTTGGGAGCTGACACAAGGCCAAATGGCAGAACACAATACTGGAAGTGATAGTAACATAGTAAATGACAGCAGATAAAGACCTGAATGGTCCATCCAGTCTGCCCAACAAGATAAACTCATTTTACATGGTATGTGATACTTTATATGTATACCAGAGTTTGATTTGTTCTTGCCTTCCTCAGGGCACAGACCGTAAGTCTGCCCAGCATTCTTGTACTAAAAGTTCTGAAGCTAATATCAAAGCCCCTTAAAATTTACACTCCAGCCCATCCATATCTATTCAGTTACGATCAGGGCGTAGACCGTAGAAGTCTGCCCAGCACTGATTTTGCTTTCCAATTACCGGTGTTGCCACCCAATCTGAGATACTTCCTGCGACCTCTGGTGGGGATGGGTCTGATGGTATGCCATAGGATGATTCCTTCAAGTACCACCCTGGATCCTCACTAGACATCCATGAACGGTTTGAATTGGAATCGGTGAAGAACTCAGCTTGGGAAGCTGAGATAGTGCCTGCCTCGGATGAGAGGCATCAAGAGAGTATCCTCATGGGCTTGTGTTGATGCCGATACCCCATGCAGCACCAGCGTTGGTGATCGCATCACAGTCTGTAAAGTTGCTGCCGTCATCTCGGGTACCAGATCCTTGCTACTTGGAGACCTGCACAAAGGCATCTCCACAACAGGGAGGGGAGCGCTCCTCCTGGCACTGATGCTTCTCAGGTACTGACTGCATTAAGATGCCCCGGAACTCCCAGCATCGTGTGTCGAGGAAGACAAATGTTTATATTTCTTGGCATTTGCCCAATGTCAATCAATCATTGAGACCCCTCGATGTCAATGTTGGGTCAGATGCTGACCAGTCCCAGGGACCCTGTTCAGCAGCCAGCGTCAAGGTAGGTGAAGACCCACTCAATGCTCAACCACTCCCAGTGTCAGATACAGGTTTGGTAGTCTTAGGGACCGATACTCCCAATGAAAGTGCAGACGCCAAGGTCAATAGATGCCGACGTTGACTATTCGGACATGGCTCCAAAACTCTTCTCTGGATTTGTGTTCTTTTCTGCATACACAAATAAAGTTCAGATGGTTATGGTCTGGCTGAGTTCTGCCAATCAGTTTGTGCGGTATATAACATTTTCAATAAACTATAAACTGGCCCCAAACACTTGATACACCAGGAATGGGTGTCAGCCCCAGAGATGGTCTGATTGCATAGAGCACAATGCTTGAAGCCAATGGGAACCTTTGATGACATGGAAGGGAAAACAGCCATGGCTAAATCAAATAACTCAATGCTGAGTGAAAAAAGGGGAAAGTTCCCCTGAAAAAAAGAAAACAGGAAGTACCCAGCTAAAGCTCGGGCCTTATAAGCAGAAAAAAATAAGAAAACTTAAAAAAACAAATGCAAAATTTACCTAACATATGGGAAAAAATTAAAATAAAAACGGTAAATTCCCCCCCCCCCCCCCAAAAAAAATAATAAGTGTACCCTGCGAGAGAAGAAAGTGGTTATTTTACTATTGTTATGCTAACAAAATTGTAAGTTTTATGTTAAACTGTACCTGCTGTACACCGCCTTGGGTGAATACCTTCATCAAGACAGTTAATAAATCCCAATAAATAAATAAGACTACTGTAATGCCCTATATAATAGTATACGCCAATCAGATATTAGATACCTTCAGTCTGTAAAAAATTTGGTAGTTATACTACTGACTAATTCCAAAAAGTATGATCATGTCACACCTTTACTACAGGATGAACACTGGTTCCTATCAGTCACAAGATAACTTTCAAGATTCTATATTTAGTTCACAAAATACATAATTTAGGTATTTCACTCTATTTATCCAGGTTATTTCCGTATACTCCCACAAGATCACTTAGATCTCTCACACAAAATCAATTAGTAGTGCCATCATTTCGTATAATTACATTCGACACCTAAAGGGTCTCAAGATGTTTTCCGGTCCCTCCCTTTGGAACACAATTCCATCATCTTTAAGGTTAGAAACATCTTCATCTATTTTTAAGAAACAATTATAAGCTTATTATTTAAAGATGCCTTTGGAACCCAGTTCTCTTACCCCTAGAATCCACAACTTGCTGGGTCTGGACTGAGCACTGATTCTGACTCCACCGAATATATAGGCACTTTTCTTTGCAACTGCTCTTTATTTTCCTATTTAGAGCTACTCATAACTGTTTAGGATACCTCCTTTCTCCTCCTAGTCTCAAGCCCTTCTTTCCTGTCCTATAAAAAAAAAATGGTGCTCCTTCCTCTTTCAATGAATTTTTAGGGTTGTAAACCCCCTAGAAGGCTTCAATTGGGCAATATACCAAAGTTTAAATAAACCTGGAAACCTGTAGAAGTGAAATGCTACCTAGTCTGAAGCAGTCAATCGCCTTCTCCAACTTTGACTACTTAAGAGCCAAGCTTAAGACATAAGACAGCCAGATGTTTCATGATCAGTGGACCTTGAAGATGATGGCTCTTCTCCTGGGGAAAGTGCAATGGTCAATTAATTTTGGGATGAATTAGGTACACTGGGCCAATTAGGACCTATCAGAACCACACCACAGCCAGAAAAGAGATCTTTTGAAGAACATGACATAGCATGAGAAGCAGAGAACACATACCACAGATTTCTTGGCGAATCCAGGCCTTTGGAATTAGACTCTCTCCTTCAGCTTAAAAAAAACGTGGAACTTTGATACTGGCCTTTGTTGCTATAAAATCGAGAATTGGTGGGCCCCACCATTATCATCAGTGCAAAGACTGCAGAAAAGAGTTCCCACTTTTTCAGATCTATCAAGTGTTTAAGAAAATTCACTTGGATGTTCTGCACTCCAACAATGTGAGTTGCTGCTGACAATCAGCAAATGCTGCTCCACCATGCAAGCAGAAGACGCAATTCCTGGGCTACCATCACACTTTTGGTGTCTCCCTATTTGTTGATGTAAGCTACTACTATTGCTTTGTTGGAAAAAAACTCTGACTGCCTTGCTGTGCACTACTGGGTAGAACTCAAAGTGCTTGACAAACTGCTCTGAGTTCCAGATGGTTCATGTAATGGTATCAGTTTATTACTGAAATATGTAGCATATTTGCTGGATCTTTTAAAAATATATATTTGACACGGCAGCAGAGAGAATAGTTTCATTTCAAGCCCCTCTCTCTCCATTCCTTTTTCTGGGAACTTCTGAGAGCAGGGATCACAAACACTTAAACACAAAAGAGCTTCCTCTGCCCTCCCACCTAACAAAAGATGGACTAAGGTGGACACCTGAATAAAACAAAGAACTCAGGAGAAGCATAAACAGGACATTTGCTTGTCAAAGGTATACCTGCCCCTCCCATCGGCTTCCAGACATGTGCAGAAAGGAAGGACTTGTAATGTGTATCTGCCCCAGAGACTGAACAGGACATCAAAAAAAAATCCAGACTGTAAGTCTCGTGATGTCATACCAGGACTCAGGGGTCGTGTGCAGACATGAGACCAAGATACCACAATGCTTTGCAAATGCTCAGGGGTCGTGTGCAAAAAACCCAGGAAGCCAGCAAAGATCCACATGGCATATCCTCCTGCAGCTTGCAAGATATAAAAGGACAAGCTGTTTCCCAAGAGTCAGTTTTCTCATCAACTGCCAGCAACTCAGATTCTCTTCAGCTGCAGAAGCCCTCCTGTCCTCAACAGGTGCTCATCAATCAGCTGGACCACAGCATGCTTGTAACAAGGACTTGTAAGTTAACCTACCTGCTACTTTGTTCTATTTTAAGCACAGATTACCTGTAAAGATCTTTTAAAACCTACCTCTCGTGTGCAATTGTATATTAAATCAACCTTTTTGAAGCTAAAAATACGGTCTCTTTGTGTTCTGAATATATATGTATATTTAATTTATTGCAATTATCACCTTTGGTGATTGGTGGAGAAATTAATATCCTAAAACTTATACATACAGCACCTGCTCTTAAATTACAAAGAGAGGCGAGTTGCTCTAGAGCTATTTTCCCCAAAATAAATAATTTCTTGTAACACATGGACCAGGACTACTTAGCCTGAGACCAGGTTCACTGTGTTGTCCGGCCTCGATAGCAAGCCCCCAAACTCATGTCTGTTATCATAATCCAGTCAGGGTCCCGAAGACTCACCCCACCATAAGTACTATATCTGCCACTTGGAGACCTAATTTTGCAACTTATACACCTGCTTCAGTAAATATTCCAACTTGTGATCCTGGATATCTTTTAAGTGCCAAGTATCCCTCTAACCAGGATAGCAGTCTTTTCGGTAACAGTGTAACCAAGGCATCCGTCTTAGGCTGTTTCAACTTTTCCTTTTCCTCAGTGTCTAATGGATAGAGTTTAGCAATAGTTCTAATGGGTAGTTTAGCCATAGTTCTGCCTGCTCTAAGACCCACTTCTGGAGAATTCCACTCTGCTAAAATAAGTTTGAATAGCCTGATGTATAGGAAAAGCCTTTGAAGGTTTTCTAGGATGAGATCTCCCATTGAAAGCTGCTCCTGAGCTGGGGCTTCAGCAATGCTCAACTCCTGTAAAGACATGGCAATTAGAGTAAGAAGTTCTTCTCTCCAGAAGAGATTTCCCTCACTGAGAGGGAGTTCACCCTCTTCCAGCTCACCCAGGGAAGCTGTCTTAGGTCCAAGAGATGCCTCATGCTCAGAAACAGTGGCTGAAAGCAACTGAATGGGATTCCTGGTCATCTAACCATCTAACCCTCCAACCTCAACCAACCAACCCTGGCCTCTTTCTCCTCCTTTCCTGATATCACCGAGGAGGAAACCGCCCACCTTCTTTCCTCCTCGAAATGCACCACTTGTTCCTCTGATCCCATCCCCACCAACTTACTTAACACCATCTCTCATATTGTCACCCCCTCCATCTGTCATATCCTCAACCTCTCTCTCTCCACTGCAACAGTCCCTGACACCTTCAAGCACGCCGTGGTCACACCTCTCCTCAAAAAACCATCACTTGACCCTACCTGTCCCTCCAACTACCGCCCCATTTCCCTCCTACCCTTCCTCTCCAAAATACTTGAGCGCGCCGTTCACAGCGGCTGCCTTGATTTTCTCTCCTCTCAGGCCATCCTTGATCCGCTTCAATCTGGTTTTCGCCCTCTACACTCGACAGAAACAGCACTCTCTAAAGTCTGTAATGACCTGTTCCTTGCCAAATCCAGAGGCCACTACTCCATCCTCATCCTCCTCAGTCTATCCGCCGCTTTTGATACTGTCAATCATGATTTACTTCTTGCCACACTGTCCTCATTTGGGTTCCAGGGCTCCGTCCTCTCCTGGTTCTCCTCCTATCTCTCCCACCACTCCTTCAGAGTACACTCTCATGGATCTTCCTCCACCCCCATCCCGCTCTCTGTTGGAGTTCCCCAGGGATCTGTCCTTGGACTCCTTCTTTTTTCACTCTACACCTCTTCCCTGGGCTCGCTGATCTCATCTCATGGTTTCCAGTATCATCTTTATGCTGATGACACCCAGCTGTATTTCTCCACACCAGACATCACTGTGGAGACCCAGGCCAAAGTATCGGTCTGTTTATCCAACATTGCTGCATGGATGTCCAACCGCCACCTGAAACTGAACATGGCCAAGACCGAGCTTATCGTCTTTCCACCAAAACCCACTTCTCCTCTTCCACCGCTCTCAATTTCAGTTGATAACACCCTCATCCTCCCCGTCTCATCCGCCCGCAACCTCGGAGTCATCTTCGACTCCTCCCTCTCCTTCTCTGTGCACATCCGACAGACAGATAAGACCTGTCGCTTCTTCCTCTTTATCAGCAGTAAAATTCGCCCTTTACTCTCTGAGCACACCACCCATACTCTCATCCATGCTCTCATTACCTCTTGCCTTGACTACTGCAACCTACTCCTCACTGGCCTCCCACTTAACCATCTAGCCCCCCTTCAATCAGTTCAGAATTCTACTGCACGTCTTATCTTCCGCCTGAACCGATATACTGATATCACCCCTCTCCTCAGGTCACTTCACTGGCTTCCGATCAGATACCGCATACAGTTCAAGCTTCTCCTTCTCACCTACAAATGCACTCAGTCTGCTGCCCCTCACTACCTCTCTACCCTCATCTCCCCTTACGTTCCCGCCCGAAACCTCCGCTCTCAGGACAAATCCCTCCTCTCAGTACCCTTCTCCACCACCGCCAACTCCAGGCTCCGCCCATTCTGCCTCGCCTCACCCTATGCCTGGAATAAACTTCCTGAGCCCTTACGCCAAGCCCCCTCCCTACCCATCTTCAAATCCTTGATCAAAGCCCACCTCTTCAATGTTGCCTTTGGCACCTAACCTTTATACCTTTCAGGAAATCTAGACTGCTCCAATTTGACTGCCCCTTCTTGACTGACTGTACACTTGTCCTTTAGATTGTAAGTGCTTTGAGCAGGGACTGTCCTTCTATGTTAAACTGTACAGCGCTGCGTAACCCTAGTAGCGCTTTAGAAATGTTAAATAGTAGTAGTAGTAAAGTCTCCAAAACCCTCTGATTGGATGCTGAAATCTCCGCAGCTGCAGAGGAAGGTGAGGGAAAAATTCCCCCTCTTTTACTCCCTTTTGAGCACTGCAATAGAAAAGGTTTATGCAAAAGCAAGACAAACTCAAGAGAAATGGGAACCTTTGCTACCAAGTATTCGCCCAAGCAGTCAGAATCCAAAAATGGGTTAGCACAGATATCTAAGGCTGAAAATTGCATCTCTGGTGGTCCTCTACTACAGCCTGCTGGTCAGACTCCCCCAAACTAGGAGCTGTGGCAGATGGCACTTCAAAGGAGATGTGCACTAAAATGGCTGCTCTGTCCATGGTGTTTGGCCAAGAACTTTGGGCCTGCACTGCCTGAACAAGATGATCCTTATCTTGCCCCAAAATCACTTTTCTGTTTGCTGTAGCTCCACCATTGGTCAGCAACCGCCGAGAACCCATTGTGGTAAGACACACAATCTCTAGAAGCTCCTTGCTAACCATGCATAGTGTTTGGCATGCTCCATTAATTAAAGCCTCCATTTCACTGTAGCTATGATTCATCTGGCCACATCAGAAATCGAGGCTAGTGCTGTGGCTAACACAGCTTGAAGGTACATCATAAAACCCTCAGAAGCAAAACGTACTGCCTCCCCAAGCTCCCTTAGGACTAGCCAAACATGGAAGGACTCATCCCTGAACAAGCAGATAACCTACACACCCAGAATCAGCCTGCTGCAGAATAACAGATTCTTCTCCAGCTTCCCCTCAAATATAAAACTCTAAGAAAAAAACATTTTTAGAAAACTTTAAAAAGGGAGAAGAGGGGAAGTATTTTGATAAAACCGATGCGGCTGATATGGGGGAGAGATAACGAGGCTCTGGTCTTTTGATGCACATGTTAGTAGACTTTTACCCATAAGAGGTAACGGAGCCTTTAAATCAGGGCTAGAGAATAAGCGCATCAGGGGTTGGGGGGATAAAGGACTTCATATGGTAGATGATTTTGTGGACAGGGAGGGGCGCCTTAAGTCCATGGACTCCTTGAACCTAGACTCTAATACATGGGCAGATATATATGCCTTTAAACAGGTTTCCCACTACATTCACACGTTGCCTACACACCTCTTGGAAGTTGATGTGGCCTCCAAATTCAATGAACTATATGAAATGCCAACAACAGATCCAGCTTCTATTTCAATGCTACACAAAAGGCTGCTAGTAAGTCGACCAAAAAAGAACCTTGAAAAGTTGGCCAGAAAGTGGACAGCAGACATACAGAAACAAATTAGTATCAGCTTATTGCTGAGTAGCTTGAGGCAAATAAAAGAAAAAGTTAGTAGTGCGGAACTGAGGGAGTGCCAGGGACGCAGTATATACAGGGCGTACACCTCACTGTCGAAATTATATCACATGGGCAGGGCGGATTCGCCTACTTGTTGCAGGTGTGGGGCTCCCTACTATACTTATTATCATGCAATGTGGGCCTGCCCAGAGATATCCAAATACTGGGAGCAAATAGCGAAGTTCTTAGGGGACGTCCTGGGGCGGAGGGTGGCATTAACGCCGGAGACGGCCCTTCTGGGGGTCGACCTGCTGAAGGGAAACAGTACTGTCTGCTATAATCTGCTAATTTATAAAGCGTGTATAGTGGGGAAGAAATGCATTTTAGTTAACTGGACACAATTGGAAACACCATCGTTTTGGCAATGCCACAATAGGTGGCACCCGCTGTTACTACTGGAGTTGAGAGATTCCTACTACAAACCTAAAACACAATGTAAATTCTACCTGACATGGGAACCGTATATTAATATTCTGGCCCCTAGGGCCCGAAGTTCTATCTTAAATCGACTAAGCCTGGACCCAGCAAAGATAGCTAAGAGACTTGGTTAATACAGTAATCAATTTCCATGGGTTATTGGAGACATGTTGCTGCCTGGAATGGGGTAGAGAAAGGGAGGGGTGGTATGGGGGAGGGGGGAGAACTTTAGAGGGGTAAGGAAGGGTAGGGAGGGAAGATGGGGGAAGGGGACACTGAGGTCTAGGTAGGGGAAGGTAGGTTGGGAGTTACTGGGGGAAAAATGTGACGATCAATGTTTTTGTCATGATTATAGGTCATTTATCTGTTCATGTTGTGTTCTGTATATGACTTACGAATATTGTATTGTTTATACTGAGTCATCAATAAAATTGTTAAAAAGTAAAAAGGAGAAGAGGGGAGGGATAGGGTTACCAGAAGGGAGCTCAGCTATATCCTATGCTGCCTGAACAAACAAACAAAAAAAAAAAAAGACTTTTTTTTTTCAGGAGTTAAAATCTAAAAGTAGGCAACTCCCTGCTCAAGCAGGTCCCAGTTTTCCAACTGGTCCAGGATCTTCTATAAATCATACAGTTCAGGAGTTGCACAGTTCATCACCATCTGCTGGAGACAAAGAAATACTGAAGAACTGAAGATGCACGGCCCCTTATACAGCAGGGCTCACATCTATGTTTTGTGTTTCTATGTCTCTGGTTGACAGGCACAAACTCACAGGTTCTGATCTAGTCTGCTAAGAATGACAAAGAAAGCCCCCGAGCCACAGTACAAATTCTGATTTGAACCCTGAAAAGAAGGTGTCTTACAGCTCTAGCACAAACCAAGTTCAAAGGTAATAATACACTAAGCAATAACTGACTCACTGTTAATATAGCAGGAAAG
Source organism: Microcaecilia unicolor (assembly GCF_901765095.1). Lineage (NCBI taxonomy): Eukaryota > Metazoa > Chordata > Amphibia > Gymnophiona > Siphonopidae > Microcaecilia > Microcaecilia unicolor. Next base: position 188,526,769 of record NC_044038.1, on the reverse strand, counting down.
AGAAGGGAAGCACAATTGCTTACACTGAAAATGAAGAAAAGTTCAATGAACATTGCTCCAAAGGGTAGTATCCCAGCCATAAGAATCCTGCAAAAAAGAGGAGAGAATTTTTATTTATTCATTCACATTTGTCTGTCACCTCTACTGTTATGGTTAGTTTTGGGGTGGTAAACCAAACCTCTCTCCCCACCCCCCATTCTCTATTTCTGTGGATAACACTCTCATCCTTCCTGTCTCATCAGCTCGTAACCTTGGGGTCAACTCCTCCCTGTCCTTCTCTGCACATATTCAGCAGACTGCTAAAATCTGTCATTTCTTTCTCTATACTATCACCAAAATTCACCTTTTCCTTTCTGAGCACACTACCAGAACCCTTATCCACACTCTTATCACCTCTCGCAACTTGCTTCTCACAGGTCTCCCACGCAGCCATCTCTCTCCTCTTCAATCTGTTCAAAATTCTGCTGCACGACTAATATTCCACCAGTATCGTTATGCTCATATTAGCCCTCTCCTCAAGTCACTTCACTGGCTTCCTATCCGTTTCCGCATACAGTTCAAACTTTTCTTATTGACTTATAAGTGCATTCACTCTGCAGCTCCTCAGAACCTCTCCACTCTAATCTCTCCTTACATTCCTCCCCGGGAACTCCGTTCACTGGGTAAATTTCTCTTATCTGCACCCTTCTCCTCCACTGCTAACTCCAGACTCCGTTCCTTTTATCTTGCTGCACCATATGCCTGGAATAGACTTCCTGAGCCGGTACGTCAAGCTTCATCTCTGGCCGTCTTCAAATCTAAGCTAAAAGCTCACCTTTTTGATGCTGCTTTTAACTCCTAACCCTTACTCACTTGTTCAGAACCCTTATTTTATCATCCTCACTTTAATAATCCCTTATCTCTTGTTTGTCCTGTTTGTCTGTCCTAATTAGATTGTAAGCTCTGTCGAGCAGGGATTGTCTCTTCATGTTCAAGTGTACAGCACTGCGTACGACTAGTAGCGCTTTAGAAATAAGTAGTAGTAGTAGGTATTGGGCCAATAGGCTACAGAGAAGTTAGGTTAGATTTGGCTTTGCTTCCTAGCTGTCCAGACAAGGCCTGAACTGTATTTTTAGGAGAATTAAGCTGCCAACATTACTGATCCAGGCTGGTGTATGAAAAATTGCAACATGGACTGTTTACTCTGGGTGCAACCAGGTGACAGAAGAACCATGGTGCGAGGTCTGTAGGGTCACCATGATCTCAGACAATTATGTCCACTCATTAAAATGGTCAGAGGGTAGGCCTACGAAGCCTCCTTTTTGATGGGCCTATCAGAGAATGGGTTGTGTATGCTTAAGCTGACTAGGCCTTTGCATCATAGGACGAACTCCTATGACATAATATTCATGGACCAATCATGAATTAACAAGCTCCATAACTTCCATGTTAGCCTGTCAACAGCCAATGACAGGACATACCATTAATGGCTATGGAGACAGATCCTATATAACATGGGATTTCCTGGATATTAGCCAGAGTGAGAGAGGAAAAGTGAATTGGAATATGTGAAAAATGGTGAATTACAGTCCAGCAGAGGGACTGGAAAGATGTGTAATGAAGAAAGATGTCTTGCCAAGGGAGGGGAGCAAGGATCTCTCTCCCTAGAAATAAGTGAGAAATTCCTATTCAGAATCGAGCTAACAGAATTGCTGCTACAGTGAAATTCTGTTTTTAAAATCAATCACTCTTTTTGGAGCAGTACTAGCCTGACAGCAACTAGTAAAGTTTAAGTCCACTGACCAAACAGGGGGTAAGCTAGAGTAAATACATGGTATTGACTCTGTGTGGAAATATTAAATATAACATCTCACTGAAATACAGAGATTGTAAGTTTCTACACATTTCTTTAATCAAACCTTAATTAACATTGTTAATCTGTGTACCTATCAATTTGAGCTAAATAAAAGCCATACTTTAATTCCCAAGCAAAGTTGCATTCACTGAGCACCTCTCGCTTATATAAAGCATAGCATTACGAGGGTATTCAGGTAATGCCTAATGAAGGTATAAACAGATTTTCTAACACTATGAAAATGCCCAAAGTAACTTACAACACAAAGATTATAATACAAAACAGCATCATAGCCCCTTTCCTCCATTACATAATGCAATCTGTCCCCACCCTCACAGACAGAATATCAACCATTCAGCTCCCCTCCACTCCCACCAACTAAATTTGTCTAGCTCTCAGGCCTTAAAATGCTCACTCCCAAAGCCATACCTTGACTCGTTTGTAAAACTGCAAATATTTTGGCTTCTATTGCACTACTACCAGAAGTTTATTTACTGCACAGACTTTTCACTAACACTGAAAAAGTTCTTTGCCTTGAGAAATACAAGCTTCTGTCATGTGGCATTACACAGCATGATAGTAGGAAGATAGATATAGATATATATATTTCTACTATCATGCTGTGTGGTTTCCCACAGGCATAATAGGGGGAAGGTCTCTAGCTTGAGCCCCAAAAGCAAAAATGAAAAAATTCAATTGACCCACCCGATGAATCTGTTCATGTACCATCTCTGCTCTGGAATCTGCCGTGGAATTTGGTTAGTCCTTACAGGGTTATCATAAGGCTGCTTGCGAAATCCAAAGTAATATCCCAGGTACACCAATGGTAAAGATATTCCAAACCACATGCAGAGGAGAGCTACCATGGTGGGGAAAGGAACCTGAAACCACAAAAAAAGTAACAGTAAAATACATTCTATGTTTACTGAACATGAAACTTCATGGTATGTCTCGTACATTTTATTTTTTTATTTTATTGCATTTGTATCCCACATTATCCCACCAATTTGCAGGCTCAATGTGACTTACATAGTTTTGTTATGACATTGTCATTCCAGAATATCAGATACAGTTAGTAGTGTAAAGAGATTAAGTAGGGAAGAAAGAGGAAGTGATTGGGTGGGTGACAGTAGAAGTGGATTTTCCTAACTGGTTGGGTTGGGAGAGTGAATTAGTGGAGCTGTTGGTTCTCGTTGTAGGCCTTGTTGAAGAAGTATGTCTTCAGAGATTTGCGAAAGTTAATTGATTCGACAATTGATTTCAGGTCTGTGGGTAGAGCATTCCATATTTGCGTGCTCGTGTAGGAGAAGGTAGTGGCATGCATCAGCTTGTATTTTAGTCCTTTGCAGCTGGGGAAGTTCAAATTGAGAAATTTGCGGGATGTTCTTGTGGCGTTTCTGGGAGGTAGGTCCACTAGGTTCAGCATGTAGATCGGGGAGTCTGCATGGATAATTTTGTGTACGATTGTACATATCTTGAACGTAATGCATTCTTTAAGTGGGAGCCAGTGCAGTTTCTCTCTAAGGGGTTTTGCACTATCATATTTAGGTTTTCCAAATATGAGTCTGGCGGCAGTATTCTGGGCTGTTTGGAGTTTTTTTTGATAGTCTGTTCTTTGCAGCCCGCATATAGTGCATTGCAGTAATCCAGATGGCTTATTACCATTGACTGTACAAGGGTGAGGAAGACGTATCTCGGGAAGAATGGTTTTACTCTTTTGAGTTTCCATATGGTATGGAACATCTTTTTCGTCGTGTTCTTCACGTGGGTATCAAGAGTGAGGTTTCGATCAATAGTAACTCCAAGAATTTTCAGGTTTTGTGAGACTGGAAGAGAGCAGTATGGTGTGATTATGGTAGAGAAGTTTTTTGTGTTATGTTGGGAGGTGAGTACAAGACATTTTGTTTTTTCTGCGTTAAGTTTTAGTTGGAATGCATCTGCCCAGGTGTGCATAATTTTGAGACTTTGGTTGGTCTCGTTGGTGATTTAATTTAGATCATGTTTGAACGGGATGTGGATTGTGACATCGTCTGCATATATGTAAGGATTGAGGTTTTGGTTGGCTAGCAGTTTGGCTAACGGTATCATAATTAGGTTGAATAAGGTTGGTGATAGGGGGGGTCCTTTGGGTACGCCACATTCTGGTGTCCATGGGGGTGATCTGTCCGCGTTCGTTGTTACTTGGTATGATCTTGTGGTTAGGAATCTGTGCCTCCTACTCCGAAGTATTCTAGTGTATGTAATAGTATTTCATGATTAACCATGTCGAAGGCACTGGACATGTTGAATTGTAGGACGAGTATGTTACCACCAGTTGAGTTCATTGCGGCTACTAGAACAGTTTCTGTGCTGTGATTTGTCCGAAATCCTGATTGAGATTCGTGCAGGATTGAGTGTTTATTTAGGTATTCAGTGAGTTGTTTCATCACTATGCCTTCCATGAGTTTGGTTATGAGTGGGATAGATGCTACTGGGCGGTAGTAGGTTAAGTCCATTGTGTTCTTCTTGGCATCCTTCGGTAGTGGAGTTAGTAGGATATTTCCTTTATCCGTGGGAAAGATCCCATTTTGAAGCCTGTAATTTACGTGGTTCGTGAGGTCTATTTTGAATTGTTTGGGTGCGGATCTTATTAGATTATTAGGGCATATGTCTAATTTGCATTGTGATTTGGCATATTTTCCGAGCCAATGTGAGATTTCCTTTGATGAGAGCTTGTAAAAGTTGGTCCATGATCAGTCTGCTGGGCATTCCCCGGGTTTCGGGTCTAGGCATTCCAGTACGTTTGTGTAGTCCGTTGTATTTGTAGGTATCATAAGTCTGAGCTTTATGATTTGTTCCTTGAAGTAGTTTGCGAGATTGATTGCTGATGGGGTTTCTGTGTTGTTGGAGGTGGCTGTAGTGGTGTTTATGAGATTGTTTACGAGTGAGAAGAGTTTGTGTGTGTCTTTGTAGTTTGGTCCTATTTTGTTTTTTTTAATATGTTCTTTTAGTTTGTCTGATAATGTATTTGTATTTTCTTTGTAGTTGTTTCCAGTCTTTGAATGTGTTCTCGTCTTTTTTCTTGTTCCATGCTCTTTCTAGTCTTCTGACCTGAGTTTTTAGTTCTTTCAATTCTTCATTAAACCATGGTATTGAGTTTTTTCTGTGTGAGGTTCTGGTTTGAAGTGGTGCTATATTGTCTAGTATTGTTCTGCATCTGTTATTCCATTCTTGAAGAAATTGGGGTGAGTCTGTGGGTGTTGTCCATTCCTCGGTGTAGAGTTGTTGCCAGAATATTAGTGGGTCTATTTTGCCTCTCGTAGTGTAGGTTTGTTGTTTTTGTTGTGTCTTTTTTGTTCACCAGTGGAGGGAGAGGTTAGCACTGTAGTGGTCAGACCATGGTCTGGCTGTCCATTTTGTGTCTGTTATTGTGAAATTTTGATCTGATGAGAATTTGTGGGTGATTATGTCTAGTGTATGTCCTTTTTTATGGGTGGGTTGTGTGTTTGGACAGTGGAGCTCCCATAGTTGGAGGAAGTCTTTGCATTCGCGTGTATTGTTTGAATTAGTATCTTCAAGGTGAAGGTTGATGTTGCCTGCTATGATGAGGTGGACAAGCAAGTATTCGATATGAAATCTTGAAAGTGCATTTGTGGGTCTTGCCAGTTGCTCGGGGGTCTGTAGAATAGGATTAGGTTTAGGTGTTCATGTAGGTTGGGTTGGTTAATTCTGACTGAAGCTATTTTGAGTTGGGGGCAAATGGATTCTGCTGTTGTTGTGACTGTGAATTAAGATTTATAGATTATTGCTATACCTCCTCCTCTTTTTCCTTCTCTTGTCCAGTGGGTGATTTTGTATCCTGGAGGACAGAGCTCTAAGATTATTGGGTCTTTGGGGTCATGGATCCAGGTTTCGCTGATAAGGGAGGTCGAGGTGGTCACCTGTGATTCAGTCGGTTAGTGTCGTGGTTTTATTGACTGCTGATCTGGCATTGATGTATCCTATTTGTATTTGCTGGTAGTAATCGGTTGGATTTGAGGTAGTGTTGATTTTTATCAGTTGTCTGTCTTCTAGATGTATATGTTTGTTAAGTCCTTTCATTCTTTTCTGTTGATGGTGATCGTGGTTGATAGGCATGTTGTATATGGGTTGTGTAGGTGATTTGTGAATTGTGTGCGTGGTGTTGTCTATGATAGGGTTTGTGGGTGCGTGGTGGATTAGGGAGAGATAGTAGGTGATTAGGAATAGTAATTTGCTGGGGTTCATATCAGTGTTCGTTGTTTAGGGAGCGTTAGTGGGTTGCCGTTCCAGATTCAGTGAGTCAGTATTTGAATTATGGTTTTAGATGTAGTGTTATGTTATGAGGAGCCTAGTGAGCAGTTGAATTGCGTTACAGATCTTGCTTCAGTACAAGGATGCTATGGCGACCTAGCAGACAGTTAAGAGACAGTTAAGAAAGACCATAAGATGCATTACAGATTTTGCTTCAGTGACAGGAAAAAATGCTATGGGCACCCTAGCAGACAATTAAAGGCGTTTGAATTACAGTTTTTGGCTGGTCAGCGGTTAAGAGCATTACAGATTTTGCTACAGTACAATTCTATGTAGAATCTAGCACATTTAGCAGGCATTTAAATTGCAGATGCATGACAATAATTAAAGCATTCTGTTTCTTTTTCTACAAGGCTATGAGTTGTAAAGCAAGCAGTTAAGATTTAGCATTTAGCAGTTATTTAAGTTACAGATGCATGATAATCAGTAAAGCGTTCTGGCTCTTACTACAAGGCTATGAATTGTAAAGCAAGCTGATAAGATTTAGCAGGTATTTAATTTACACAGATGCATGATAATCATTAAGGCATTCTAGGTCTTGTTACAAGGCTGTGAATTGTACAGCAAGCAGTTTAGAGGTTTTTTTTTTTTTTTTTTCTTATGTTATATTTCTGGATGCAGTGAGATACCTCTCGTATGAGCTCTGTTGGATTTCCGTTCGTTTGTCCACCAAGTGGCACCGCTGTTCGCGTGGTTGGTTCTGGTCTACCGTCGATGGTGTCGTGGGGTAGCCGTCCAAAGCTGTAGAGTGCAGCTGCGGCTCACCCCGTTGTTTGCCCGCTGTTGTTGGTCTTCCCGGGCACTCGGATTTCTTCGTGTCAACATACACTTGGAAGAAGTGTGCTCGCGATCCTCTTCGCTGCAGGGGGATGCTCAGTTGCTTCCTGATTTCCGGCTCTTTCCTGGGTCTCCGCGTGCCTGGACGATGTGGTCACCGGTACCCCAGCGGTCGGTTCTGTTGTTCACCAGGTGGGGCCTTGAGGTTGGCATTCTAGGGGTCTCGCAGTGCTGGGCGGATGGGGCGGTTAGAGCTTGTCCCCACCATGCGTCCCATCTGCCCGAGGCCTAGAGAAAGCAGGCCTACTATCCAGGTGTCAGCGGACATCCCTGACCGGGCCTGAACGGAACGGACCAGTCACAAGTTAAATCGGAGCCGGATCGCTGCTGTGTCGATTGACCCAAACAAGCCCAGCAATATAGGAAACGAACAACGAGTTCGGCGACTTAGTCCTGAAGACTTTATCTTCAAAGTATCTTTCTACTCCACAGAGTTTGCTCGAAATAGTGAAAGCCAGTTATAGTCACTCAGAGCATTTATGCCTTTACCTTTCTGAAATATTGGTGTAAGGCATAGTAGAATGCTGCAAAGGGGCATGTAGGGTTTTCAACCCTATAGCCATTACATTCAAACTAACAACTGATATCACCCTTTTTAAAATCTGATTTTTAGCAATATATTTTCCTCTTTCATCAAGGACAAAGGTTCTCTAACCTTAAATATTTTAAAGGATGACAGCCTAACTGTGGAATAAGTAAAGATCCCTTACACATTCACCCATTCATTAACTTTATTCTTTTACCACCCCAACAGTCAGTCACCGACATACTTACCGCCCCAGAAGAATGTTTTCCCCAGATGAAACAGTTCAGGATAAAGCAGATTCCAAACACCACACCTGGATAAAGGGTAGCAGTCTGCAAAAAATTAAAGTGAAAGCATTACAAATTCACTTAGTTACCTGGGAAGAACAAGTTACCTAGGTAAAACAGCTATCTGAAAATTGCCCATCTTTAACCCAGTTAAGGTAAAATTATGTATCATACCTGATAATTTTCTTTCCATTAATCATAGCTGATCAATCCATAGACTGGTGGGTTGTGTCCATCTACCAGCAGGTGGAGATAGAGAGCAATCCTTTTGCCTCCCTATATGTGGTCATGTGCTGTCGGAAACTCCTCAGTATGTCGATATCAAAGCTCCATCCACAGGACTCAGCACTTAGAGAATTACACCCACAAAGGGACACTCTGCCCACCTCACCACCGCCGAAACGGGGGAGGGGAATTAACCCAGCTCATCCCCACACAAGTGGGGGAGGGGAATCCGTCCAGCTCATCCCCGTCCAGCTCATCCCCTGCAACCGCAACCGCGGGAGGAGCTGACTGACCATAACACCGCCGAAGTGGGAGGGGTACAAAGCTGCCCTACAGCCGCACGAAGCGGGAGGGAGCGCCGGCAGAATTTAGGTCTCAATCCAGCCCCGTAAAACGGAGGGGAGAGGAATGCAGCAGCTCACTGTAACACAAAATCGTCTCAACTCCTGAAGAATCCAATTGAAAAAACTTGAACACGAAGTCCTCCTGAACAGGAACTGAAGACTAAACTTGAACCTGAAATGCAACCAGAATAAAAACAGTACAGATATCTGGGAGGGGCTATGGATTGATCAGCTATGATTAATGGAAAGAAAATTATCAGGTATGATACATAATTTTACCTTTCATATCATCATGCTGATCAATCCATAGACTGGTGGGATGTACCGAAGCAGTACTCACCCAGGGTGGGACATAGAAATCCCTGACCGCAACACTGAAGCTCCAAACCGGGCCTCCGCCCGAGCAGCCACAGTCAAGCGGTAATGCCTGGAGAAGGTATGAGCCGATGCCCAAGTTGCCGCCTTGCAAATCTCTTCCAAGGAGACGGACCCGGCCTCTGCCATCGAGGCCGCCTGAGCTCTAGTGGAGTGAGCCTTCAGCCGGATAGGCGGCACCTTCCTCGCGGCCACATAAGCCGCTGCAATGGCTTCCTTGACCCATCTTGCCACTGTAGGCTTAGCAGCCTGCAGACCCTTACGAGGACCTGCAAACAGGACAAACAGATGATCCGACTTCCGGAAATCATTGGTCACTTCCAAGTATCTGATGATGACTCGTCTCACATCTAGATATTTGAGAGCAGAGTACTCCTCTGGGTAGTCCTCCGTACGAAAGGATGGGAGACAGAGCTGCTGATTCACATGGAAGCGAGAAACAATCTTGGGCAGGAAGGAAGGCACTGTGCGAATAGACACTCTTACCTTAGTGAACTGCAGAAAGGGCTCTCGACATGATAGCGCCTGGAGCTCGGAAACTCTTCTAGCTGAAGTGATAGCCACCAAAAAGACTGCTTTCAACGTCAGGTCTTTCAGAGATGCCCTCGACAAGGGTTCAAAAGGCGGCTTCTGCAAGGCTCTTTGCACTAGATTGAGATTCCACGCAGGTACCACTGAGTGCAGAGGAGGGCGCAGGTGATTAACTCCCTTGAGAAAGCGCACCACATCTGGCTGCGAAGCCAGGGAAGCACCCTTCAGGCGGCCCCTGAAGCAAGCAAGAGCCGCTACCTGGACTTTAAGGGAACTGAGCGACAGGCCTTTCTCCAGACCTTCTTGCAGGAACGCTAACACTGAAGAAATTGGAGCAGTGAAGGGAGAAAGGGAGCCTGCCTCACACCACGATGCAAAGGTACGCCAAACCCTGGCGTAAGTAGTAGAAGTAGAGCGCTTCCTCGCTCTCAGCATAGTGGCGATGACCTTGTCTGAGAAGCCTTTCTTCCTCACACGCTGCCGCTCAATAGCCAGGCCGTAGGACCAAAGGGGGAGGGATCCTCCATCACCACGGGACCCTGATGCAACAGGCCCTGCTCCGCTGGCAGTCGCAGAGGTCCGTCCACTGAGAGCCTGATCAAGTCCGCATACCAGGTACGTCTGGGCCAGTCCGGACCCACCAGGATTACCCAGCCCGGATGCTTTGCCACCCGGTCTAGTACCCTGCCCAACATGGGCCAGGGCGGGAACACATAGAGAAGCTCCTGTGTCGGCCACTGTTGGAGAAGAGCATCTACTCCCAGAGATCGAGGGTCCCGTCCTCTGCTGAAAAAGCGCGGCACTTGGCAATTGGCCGATGACGCCATCAGGTCTAGGCTCGGCTGGCCCCAGCGCTTCGTAATGTCCAAGAACGCCTGAGCCGATAGCTGCCACTCTCCGGGATCCAAGGTATGGCGACTGAGAAAGTCCGCCTTGACATTCATGACTCCAGCAATGTGGGCCGCCGACAGCTGTTCCAGGTTCGCTTCTGCCCACTGGCATAGATTCATGGCCTCCTTGGCTAGAGGGGCGCTCTTGGTACCTCCCTGGCGATTGACATAGGCCACAGCCGTGGCATTGTCCGACAGGACCCGTACTGGCTTCAACGTCAGTACCGGGAGGAACTCCAAAAGCGCCAACCAAATGGCTCTGAGTTCCAGGAGGTTGATAGACCACTTTGCCTCTGCAGGAGACAAGAGCCCCTGCGCTGTCCTTCCCAAGCAATGGGCTCCCCAGCCCGTCAAAGAGGCGTCCGTCGTGACGACAACCCACTCCGGGGTCAAAAGAGGCATCCCTGCGGACAACTTGTCTGTCCTCAGCCACCAGCTCAGCGCCTTGCGCACTGCTAGGTCCAAGGGAAGGCGCACAGCGTAATCCTCCGACACTGGAGTCCAGCGCTGCAGCAGAGAGAGTTGTAGTGGTCTCATATGAGCCCTGGCCCAGAACACTACTTCCATCGTGGCCGTCATAGAGCCCAACAGCTGCACATAGTCCCAAGCCCGAAGAGGAGAGGCTACTAGGAACTGGTCCACCTGAGCCTGAAGCTTGACAATTCGATTGTCCGGCAGGAACACTCTGCCCACTTGGGTGTCGAAACGAACTTCCAGATATTCCAGGGACTGAGTCGGGCGCAGCTGGCTTTTCTCCCAGTTGATGATCCACCCCAGGGAGCTCAGAAGAGCAATCACCTGGTCTACAGCTCTGCCGCACTCTGCATAAGAGGGGGCTCGGATCAACCAGTCGTCCAGATAATGATGTACTTGTACTCCTTCCTTTCGTAGGAAGGCCACGATGACCACCATTACTTTGGAGAAGGTCCGCGGAGCAGTAGCCAACCCGAACGGGAGGGCTCTGAACTGGAAGTGTCGGCCCAGGACTGCAAAACGCAGAAAGCGGTTGATGAGGAGGCCAGATGGGAATATGCAGGTAAGCTTCCTTGATGTCCAAGGATGCCAGGAACTCCCCTGCCTTCACTGCCGCTATAACAGAGCGGAGAGTCTCCATTCGGAAGTGCCGAACTTTCAAGGCCCGATTGACCCCTTTGAGGTCGAGGATAGGCCGTACAGAACCTCCTTTCTTTGGTACCACAAAGTAAATGGAGTAACGTCCCTTGCCAAGCTGATCTTCTGGCACCGGAACGACCGCACCCAGGCGGATCAGATTGTCCAAAGTCTGCTGCACTGCCACAGCTTTGACCGGAGACTTGCAGAGAGAGTGTACAAACCCGTCTCTTAAGGGTCGGCAGAACTCTAGCTTGTAGCCGTCTCTGATGACTTCCAGCACCCAAGCGTCTGAAGTTACCCTGGTCCACTCGCCCAGAAACGAGGACAGGCGTCCTCCAATCTGCACTGGGCCATGGACCAGGGCCCCGTCATTGGGTACAAGACCCTGGGGGAGGACCGGAGGAAGCACCTCCGGGACGGCGGTCTCTGCGAAAGGAATACTGCTTGGGGGAGAAGTTCCTCTTGAAGGAAGAGGGGGCAGAGGAGCCCGACTTGCCCGGGCGATACCGACGGGCTTCCTGAAACCGTCCTTTGGAGTTACCGGGGCGAGGACTGGCCCGAGCCCTGACCTCTGGTAACCTCTTGCCCTTGGACGTGCCGAGATCGGTCACAATTTTGTCCAGCTCGACCCCAAAAAGCAGCTTGCCTTTAAAAGGCAACTTAGCCAGGCGAGACTTAGAGGCGTGGTCCGCAGACCAATGCTTCAGCCAAAGCCACCACCACGCAGAGACTGTCTGAGCCATACCTTTAGCTGAGGCTCTCAAGACATCGTACAGCAAGTCTGCCAAATAAGCCAAGCCCAATTCCAGGGCCGGCCAATCAGCACTCAAGGAAGGATCCGAGGGGGAAGCCTGCTGCACAATCGTCAGGCACGCCCTGGCCACATAGGAGCCGCAAACTGAGGCCTGCAAACTTAAAGCAGCCGCCTCGAAGGACGACCTTAAGGCCGCCTCCAATCTTCTGTCTTGGGCGTCCTTTAGGGCCGTGCCACCTTCCACCGGCAACACCGTTTTCTTAGTCACCGCAGTGATTAAAGAATCCACGGTAGGCCAAAGAAAGGCCTCATGTTCACCTTCAGGCAGAGGATAGAGGCGGGACATAGCCCTAGCCACTTTGAGGCTTGCTTCTGGGACATCCCATTGAGCCGAAATCAAGGTGCGCATGGCCTCATGCACGTGGAAGGTTCTAGGCGGGCGCTTCGTCCCCAGCATAATGGTGGAGCCAACAGAGGCTGAGGGAGAGACGTCCTCCGGAGAGGAAATCTTCAAAATGCTCATGGCCTGCACTAACAAGTTGGGCAAATCCTCTGAGCGAAAGATCCGCGCTGCAGAGGGGTCATCCGCTCCATCCGAGCGGGAATCAGTCTCCTCCAAGGAATCCCCAAAGGACCGTTGGGAGAACTCAGATACGCTGCCCTCATCTACATCACAGGAGACAGAGTCCTCTAGGGCCTGGAAATCCACCCGAGGGTGTTTGCTTCCGGAGGCCTCAACCCCTTTATCAGACAGGGGGGCAGGGGCAGCGTTTTGCATAAGAAAAGCCTGATGCAGCAGCAAAATGAACTCAGGGGAGAAACCCCCCGAACAGTGCACTTCTGTAGCTTGGGCCACAGCCCTAGCCGCACCCTCAACCGGCGCTCGCAAGAGCGGGGGAGAAACGTGCTGCACATCCAAAATGGCGTCCGGCGCGAAAGTCCGAGGAGCCACGCGGGAAGAACGGCGCTTAACTTTGGCCGCTTTCTTACCGTCGCCCGAATCAAGGGCAACCATAGTATTAACCTCTCCCAGCTCAAGGGCGGCCCAAGAAGAAGCCGTCTGAGCAGAGTGGCCATCCAACATGGAGTGGGCGAGCAGCGGGGGATGGGCGCTTATGGCGGGAAAAACCGCCGCACCGGAGGAAGAACTGGGACACTGACCGGCCTCCAAACTGATGCTTAACAAAGGCGATTCAGGTTTTGAAATCCCCGCATCCCCGCTAGACGCACCCACGCGGTCCGGGGAGCGAATCCTCGTGCCCTCGCCCTACGACGCCATAAGCCACATGGAGACCGAACGGGGAACCCCCTGCCCGCTATAAAAAGGTAAAATTACCTGCTTCTCGCTCCGAGCTGTAACGAACTGGTGTCCCAGTGAGCAGCTGCAATAAACGTTGAAATAAACGTTGAAATAAACGCCCTTAAAGACGTCCAAAAATTTTTTTTTTTTTTTTAAACGGAGCCAGCAGGAGGGGGGAGAAAAGGAGGGACCTGGCACCACCAGGTTTGCACTTGCTCAAGAAGAGCCCTCAACCCCAGGTACTCAACAAAACCTAAAAATTAGGCTTGGAGACCTAGCCAGAGCTGCTGCTGTGTGTGACCACCACCTGCTGAGATACAGAACATACTGAGGAGTTTCCGGCAGCACATGACCACATATAGGGAGGCAAAAGGATTGCTCAGCATGATGATATGGAACAGTATATATGCACATTCCCTTGGAAAGGCTATGGGGTGAAGACAGATTTTTGCTTTGATGAAGAGATCTCCAATATCTACCTTAGTAAGTTCATCATTTTGGAAACTTAGCATGATCAGTCAATAGTGCTCTATGATACAAATTGGGTTGGACTGTTGAATGCTAAACATTGTTTAGACAATGTCAGGATTTCACACTAATTGACCCAGGTACAATATATAACTTAGATTGTGAGCCCATTAGGGACAGTGCAGAGTACCTGTAACAGAAATTGTAAACTGCCTAGTCACCTCAGGGATCACCTGCAGTATATCAAATGTGAAATAAATAAAAATTACTAAATTTTAAATTTAACAATACCCTTGCCATCGCAACAGGAGCTCCAGAGAAAGTACTCTTTTCGCAGGGTGAATAAATCCATCAAATATTTGGAGGTTTATCGTTCCTGGTCCCAAGCAGACCTTTTTGCTTCTAAGTTTCTTAAGTGTTTGCAGGACCTCCAAGAGGAGTTTGAACATTGGGAAGGTTTGAATCTCTCCTGGCTAGGGAGAATACATAGTCAAAATGATTCTCCTCTCTAAACTATATTTGTTGATGGCCCTACCTATCTCTATTTCAAAAAAGTTTTTCCTTACTCTGAATAGAAAGGCCTTTCATTATATCCAAGTGAATAGACTTGTATTGTTCCAGCCTAAAAAAACAAGGGGGCATGGGTGCACCAAATCTTAAGCTCCATCAGCATCGTTTCACCTGTTGACAGAATGGATGCATGTTGGGCCTAAACCATGGCTCAGAACAATCCTATTTGATAAATGGCTCTCTTTGGGCTGCCCCGTGGCTTCCCAAACTGGAAATGCTCACCCTAGCTTGGAAACTTAGTGGTTTGATGCAATGTCCCTTTTCCACCTGGATACACTATTGTGCTAGGTTATTGTTTCATAGGTGATATTTCTTCTCTACCCTATTCTATATGCATTTGATTGTATAGCACAAGCCGCCGTGGGGATTTGTAAACGTTGGGCCACTTGTTCACGTTGCACTCTGGGACAGATATGGGATGAAAGGGAGATGGTGCCTTGGGAAGAGCTTAAGGAGAAATATGATTTAAAACTGACTGAAGACTTCTCATATAGGTAAATCAGAGATTCGATACATAGGAGGGCCAGGGGGGAGTTAGTTTTGACTAAAACCTTGCTTGAACAGGCAATAAGAGGTGGACTAAAAGGACAGCATCACCCTGGTGAAGTAAGAAGTACTCCTGTAGCCAGGACCTGCCCACTTGGGGATTCAATATCCTCTCACACTGATATGTCTCCAAGAACTTCTGAACAAAAAAAAAAAAAGGGGGGGAGCAACAACTGAGGTTCCAACCCTGGGATATTTATTGAAAAATAAACACTGTACAAAGGCTCTAAGAATGACTCGATGCAGAGCTGCGTTTCAAAGCAAAAGGCACCTGCCCCAGGAGTCTCAGGGACAAATTAATCTATCAACTTGTGCAGTTGTCAAAACAGCCAAACATAATGAAAAACACCATTAATTTGTCCTTTGATAACTACACAAGTTGATAGATTAATTCTGCTTTCTTTTCTATCTAAGAACTTCTGCCCAGGCTGGAAAGGTTAGGACAGTTGTTGCAGTTGGTGATTTGATCATTAGGCATGATGATAGCTGGGTGGCTGGTGGACGTGAGGATCGCCTGGTGACTTACCTGCCTGGTGCGAAGGTGGCAGACCTCACGCATCACCTAAATAGGATTTTAGATAGTGCCGGGGAGGAGATGGCTATTTTAGTACATATGGGTACCAATGACATAGGAAAATGTGGGAGGGAAGTTCTGAAAGCCAAATTTAGGTTCTTAAGTAGAAAGCTGAAGACCATAAGTATATAAGTATTGCCATACTGGGACAGACCAAAGGTCCATCAAGCCCAGCATCCTGTTTCCAACAATGGCCAATCCAGATCTTACAAGGTATCATTTTCAGAAATGCTCCCAGTTCCACAGGCAGGACCCAAGAGGCAGACAGAGCTCTGAAATTTCAATGAATGGTTGAGACGATGGTGCATGGATGAGGGACTTAGATTTGTTAGGAACTGGACAACATTCTGGGAAAGGGGGTGCCTATTCCGAAAGGATGGTCTCCATCTTAACCAGGATGGAACCAGGCTGCTGGAACTAACTTTTAAAAAGGAAATAGAGCAGTTTTTAAACTAAAATAAGGGGGCCGGGGAAGCTGACAGTCACTCAGGAGCGCATGGTTCGGTGTGGAGTATCCTTGAAGGATACTATTAGATATAGGACATTTAGGGAATCCCAATAGAGAGGTTTACTAATATTACTATTAATATTACTCTGCCTTATGGACCACCTGACCTGGATATGTCTGCTCCCTTTGTAATTAACTGGTGACTCTTCCTGGATGTGATACCTAACATTTGGGGACAGCCACTCTTTATGGACAAGGTGTTTCAGCTATGTAAGATCTATACAAGTTTTTTTTTCTCTCTTCATGTTTGTTACATGTTTGACACCTGGACCAGGGTTTGTTTATCTTTGCTATCACTATTTGATGATTTTTCTCGGCTATGTTACTAAATGTTTATGGACAGTCAGCCCTCAAGGGCACCATTATCATGCTATATACTTGTTGAAGAATTGTGTGTGTGTGTCTTATTATACTGCCTTATAGATGAGATGGGGCATAGTATCATGGGTGACGACCTTTGACGTTGGGAAATGGTTACTGGGGTTTGGAAGGAGGTGATGTAGAGGGAGTGGGGTAGGGTGGGGTGTACAGCTTTAGGTCTTACTGGGTGATACTTCTCAAGGATGGTTTGGTATTTCTGGTTTATCTTGACATACTGCTGTGGGGATGATAGTTCAGACCCTAATTTACTTTGTTATGCTTAGTGATTGGCAACTGCTGCATGTCTCCTTATGGGGGTGGCCCGGGTTGGGATGTCGGATCCAGGGACAACATTACAACCCTTGTTATTTTATGTCATGATGTTTCTGCTCTTCTCATCCGGGTATTACCTGATGGGGATACAAATATTCTTCTACATAGCCTTCATAGTAAGTGGGCCAGAATAGCTATGCTGCAAGAAACCCATCTGACAGCAGCAAAGCATAGAAAACTTGGCATGTGGTGTGTGGGTGATTACATTGAAACCCCTGCTAAGAGGGAAAAGGCTGGGATCATTATTCTGTTCCATAAATCTTTGCAAGGGCAGAAGCAAAATATTATTGTTGACCAGGAGGGAAGATATATCATTGCCCAGGTGCTAGTGAATAGGATACCCTTACTGCTATGCAACGTGTATGTTCCAAATGTATACAACAAATGCTTTTTCCAGAGTCTCATTTCACTGCTCCAATGCAATACTACACACACAAAAATCATAGGGGGGAGGACTTTAATGTGGTAGCAGATCCAGATTTTGATAAGATGTATAACCCTCACTAAGAGAAACAGATCGCACCAGTCTTTTGCACCAAATGTCACATATGATTATCTCCCAGTTGGTCAGCGGTTATATGTGTGTGCCCGATGCAAAGATCTCCTACCTCTCAGAGAACGAGTCCGTTCTCTTAAGACTAAAGTAGCAGACTTGGTGGAGCTGAGGGAGACAGAGAGATACATAGTGGAGACCTACAGGGACATTATAGAGAAGTCCCACCTCCAGTCTGGTAGCCCCTGTGCTATCTTGGAGAAGGGAGGTCTCCTAGAAAGAAAGCATCACCCTGGTAAAGTAGAAAGTACTCCTGTAGCCAGGGGACATACTATCCTCTCGTACCAAAGATATGTCTCCAAGTTCTGCCCAGGAGAGAAAGGTTAGGACAGCTGTTGTAGTTGGTGATTCGATCATTAGGCATATAGATAGCTGGGTGGCTGGTGGACATGAGGATCGCCTGGTGACTTGCCTGCCTGGTGCGAAGGTGGCGGACCTCATGCGTCACCTAGATAGGATTTTAGATAGTGCTGGGGAGGAGCCAGCTGTCTTGGTACATGTGGGTACCAATGACAAAGGAAAATGTGGGAGAGAGGTTCTGGAAGCCAAATTTAGGCTCTTAGGTAGAAAGCTCAAATCCAGATCCTCTAGGGCCCAACAGACAGGCAGAGCTCCAGAGTCTCAATGTGTGGATGAGACGATGGTGCAGGGAGGAGGGTTTTAGATATGTTAGGAACTGGGAACATTCTGGGGAAGGGAGAGCCTATTCCAAAAGGATGGGCTCCACCTTAACCAGGGTGGGACCAGGCTGCTGGCATCAACATTTAAAAAGGAGATAGAGCAGCTTTTAAACTAGAAATGGGGGGGGGGGGGGGGGGGGGGGGGGAGGCCGACAGTCGCTCAAAAGCGCATGGTTCGGGATAAGGTATCTTTCAAAGAAATCACCAAAACAGGGAAGATAGGGTATCCTGATAGTGAGGTTGCAAAACAGACTGTAGTAGATCAGGTGTCCTTAAATAAAAATAAAAATCAGACAAAAGATTGCAAATTAACATTGTCAAGTACTAAGCATGATGTAAATAGGAACAACAAACATAGTTTGATGTCCATATGCAAATGCCAGAAACCTAAGAAATAAGATGGGAGAATATATTGAACTAAATGAAAAATTAGATATAATAGGCATGTCTGAGACCTGGTGGAAGGAGGATAACTAGTGGGATACTGTCATAAAGGGGTACAAATTATATCGTAGTGACAGGGTGGATCGAATTGGTGGAGGGGTAGCACTGTATGTTAAGGAGGGCCTTGAATCAAATAGATTGAAAATTCTGCAGGAAACAAAACACATCTTATGAATTTCATCCCTATGGATTGAAATTCCATGTGTAAAGGGGAAAAGGATAGTGATAGGAGTGTACTACCGTCCGCCTGGCAGGATGAACAGACGGATGTAGAAATATTAAAGGAAATTAGGGAGGCTAACAACCTGGGCAACACAATGGGTGACTTCATTACCTGATACTGACTGGGTAAATGTAACATCAGGGCATGCCAGGGACGTAAAATTCCTTGACGAAATCAAGGACTGCTTTATGGAGCAGCTGGTACAGGATCCAACGTGAGAAGGAAAATTTCTAGACCTAGTCCTTAGTGGAGCACATGATCTGGTGCGGGAGGTAATAGTGATGGAGCCGCTTGATAACAGTGATCAGATTTCATATTAGCTTTGGAGTAAGTACACACAGGAAATCGAATACGTTATCGTTTAACTTTCAAAAAGGAGACTATGATAAAATGAAAAGAACGTTGAAAAAAAAAAAAAAAAAAAAAACTTAGAGGAGCGGCTGCGAGGGTCAAAATTTACATCAGGCGTGGATGCTGTTCAAAATACCATCCTGGAAGCCCAGGCAAATATATTCTGCATATTACAAAAAGACCAAATGATAGCTGGCACGGTTAAAAGTGAGGTGAAGGAAGCTATTAGAACTAAAAGAAATCTTTCAGAAAATGGAAGAAAGAACCACTGAAAATAATAAACAGCATAAGGAATGTCAAGTCGCAAAGTGCTAATAAGGAAGCAAAGAGGAACTTTGACAAAAGATTGCGCTGGAGGCAAAATCACATAGGAGAAGTTTTTTAGGTATATTAAAGCTTGAAGCCAGCAAAAGAATTGATTGGACATTAGATGACCGAGGGGTAAAAGGGGCAATCAGGGAAGACAAAGAGGGGCATAATCAAAAGGGACACCCAAGTTTTGTTGAGGACGTCCTCACAAAACGTCCCGATGGAGGGGTGGGGAAACCCGTATTATCGAAACAAGATAGAGTCCATCTTTCGTTTCGATAATACGGTTCTGGGACGCCCAAATCTTGAATTTAGGTCGTCCTTAGAGATGGTCGTCCTTAAACTTGGTCGTTTCTGATTTTCGGCGATAATGGAAACCAAGGATGCCCATCTCAGAACCGACCAAATCCAAGCCCTTAGGTCGTGGGAGGAGCCCGCATTTGTAGTGCACTGGTCCCCCTGACACACCAGGACACCAACCGGGCACCCTAGGGGGCACTGCAGTGGACTTCATAAAATGCTCCCAGGAACATAGCTCCCTTACCTTGTGTGCTGAGCCCCCCCCCCCCCCCCCAAACCCTCCCTAAAACTCACTACCCACAACTGTACACCGCTACCATAGCCCTTATGGGTGAAGGGGGACACCTAGATGTGGGTACAGTGGGTTTCTGGTGGGTTTTGGAGGGCTCACTGTTTCCTCCACAAACTTAACAAGTTGGGAGGGGGATGGGCCTGGGTCTGCCTGCCTGAAGTGCACTGCAGCCACTAAATCTGCTCTAGGGACCTGCATACTGCTAGGATGGAACTGAGTATGACATCTGAGGCTGACAGAGGCTGGCAAAAAAATATTTTTAAAGAGGTTTTTTGAGGGTGGGAGGGGGGTTAGTGACCACTGGGGAGTAAGGGGAGGTCATCCCCGATTCTCTCCGGTGGTCATCTGGTCATTTCAGCCACCATTTTGTGCCTAGGTCGTAAGAAAAACGGGACCAGGTAAAGTCGTCCAAATGCTTGTCAGGGACGCCCCTTTTTTTCCCATTATGGGTCAAGGACGTCCATGTGTTAGGCACGCCCAAATCCCACCTTTGCTACGCCTCCTTGTACTCTGGCCGTCGCTGCAACGGAAAGCAGATGGGGATGTCCTAAATCGACTTTCGATTATACCGATTTAGATTACCCTGTGAGAAGGACGCCTTGTGTCGAAAGATGGGCGTCCTTCTCTTTCAAAAATGAGTCTGAAAGCCATAGCAGAGAGAATAAATTAATTCTTTGCTTCAGTCTTCACAGAGGAAGATTTGGGAGAGATACTGGTGCCAGAAATGGTATTCAAAGCTGACGAGTCAGAGAAACTGAATGAAATCTCTATAAACCTGGAGAATGTAATGGGGCAATTTGACAGACTGAAGAGTAGCAAATCTCCTGGACCGGACGGTATTCATCCGGTCAGTAGAGTTCAACGGGTAGATGTGAAGCGTCTGTTCACGCTTTCCAAAAATACTAGGCCTAGGGGGAATGCGATGAAGCTACAATGTAGTAAATTTAAAACGAATCGCAGAAAATATTTCTTCACTCAACGTGTAATTAAACTCTGGAATTCGTTGCCAAAGAATGTGGTAAAGGCACCTAGCTTAGCGGAGTTTAAAAACGGTTTGGACGGCTTCTTAAAGGAAAAGTCCATAGACCGTTATTAAATGGACTTAGGGAAAATCCACTATTTCTGGGATAAGCAGTATAAATGTTTTGTACTTTTTTGGGATCTTGCCAGGTATTTCTGATCTGGATTGGCCACTGTTGAAAACAGGATGCTGGGCTTGATGGACCTTTGTAAGTCTTTTCCTCCTCCTATCGGAATTGATATACATAATACCAGTTGGTTAGTGAAAACTTTGTTGAATTGGTTTGGATTATTTCAATCAAGGGTTACAAATTTGACATTTTCTCCTCAGTCACTTCCCTGGACCGATCTGATTTTTAATATTTCATTTAGTTAACTCGGATTGTCCCTTCATTGAAGCAGGGCCATTCTACATCTCATAGGGAATTCTCAATTGACAAGACAATTTTGCAAAGTATTCTCTTTAGATAAGACCATTTTTAGCAAGCCTCTTTCAGAGATAAATATCAACTCTGGACTTCTGCCTTATCTACCGCTTATGACATCTTAGCACCTTTAATGACTACCAAGACTCATCAGAAACAAATATGATCCACGGTTTGACTATTCTCTTCTGCCATTAAAATGCCAGATTGAGACATAAAGAACATTACTGCCACAAAAGACATTCCTCAACTGCAGTTCATGCTCCTCTGGAATGCAATGCCTTTGTACTTACACTCAGAGGAGTCACTGCAAATATTTAAAACAAAAAAACAGTGCAAATCTTTTTTCTTTCGCAACGCTTTTGGAACTTTGTTATTTTGCAATGCCTGTCCCCGGTTGTTTATTTTGCAATGCCTGTCCCCGGTTGTTCGTTGCCCCGTTGCTTGGGGCCAGATCGATCAACACTGGATATATGTTTTACACACTTGTACGTTTGTCTATTTTTTTTTAGCCCTCTCTGTGTCTTACCTTCTGAACTGTATTCCTCTCTGCTTTTACTTTCTCCTATCCTATAAATTACAGTATTCTTTTTATTCTTCATTTAAATTAGATTATAAACAACCTAGGTGGCCATCCAAATGGGCAATATATGAAAATTTTAAATAAGCTTGAAATTTTTGAACTCATCCTAGGCTATCCATAGGTTTGAACACAGTTCAATTCATGATCACAATCCGACTCCCAACACTTTCTCTTGCTGCCAGTATCTGGTGCACATTGTCTACATTGTGCAAGCCTGCTTTACCACTCGGGAGATGGGAACTCCCATAAACTGAGCATCTTACATCTCATGGTCACATTCCCCCTGATATTCTGCCAGTGGCGGGCAGCAGTTAGGTACCACTAGCAGCACTGACCCCAGATATTCAATGCTGGGCCATTTCCTGTGACTGGCATTGAAATCTAGGTTTTTTTTTGGTCAGCTGTAACTTAACCAGCTATGTGAATATTCAGGGCTGGCTGGCTAAGTTAATAGCAGGCAAAGGACAGGACTGCTATTTATGCAGATTGGACTATTTTAATGTCATCTATGCTGGGATCTCACAAGCCTTAGTTAAAAGGCTCCAGACTCTCCAGAATATGGCCATTCGTTTATTATGTCATCTCCATAGGATGGACAATGTCACACCTTCTTTACAAAGTTATCATTAATTGCCAGTTGAATTTCATATAAAGTTCAAGGTTCTTCTGCTTGCATTTCGAGCCTTTCGCTAAGTTACCCCATCCTACCTTTCGGCTCTGACTATTCCATATTCCCTAAACCGAGTATTAAGATCCTTAAAATGACCAACGTATGGTTTTACCAGTTCCCCGCAGAGCCCAAATGGAGAGCACTCACCACAGTGCTTTCTTTTTTCTAGCCCCAATCCTGTGGAACTCCCTAGCCTCTTTATTTGAGAAGTGAACTCTCATTAAAGAAATCCAAGGTGTAAAAGGCCTGGCTTTTTGAGCAAGCTTACTCCACGTGTCCAGTTTGACAGCATTACCTCTGAGGCACAAACAGGAAAACTTTTAATTTATCTTTTGATATGCATGTGTTCTTTCCTATCATTTTTTTATAAGTCATTTTCTTCCTTTTGGATTAGTATGTACGTTGCTTTACCCTGCCTGCCACTTAAATCAGTATAGAAAGTGTGTAATAAATAAACACAGCTGGGATCTGTTACATACACATTTTCCCAAGCTAAAGTTTACTGTTCCCATCTTGGGTCTTAAACATTCAAAAAGACATACAGACTTACACAGAATGCACCTTTCCTCCAGCGATGACCTTTCAGGGTCCGATATAAACGGCCAGCAAAAAATCCACCAAACACCCTAATACAGAACAGAAAAGTCAGAAAGATTGAGCAATAGAAAAGTGTAAAAAACTGTGATGAAAAAGAGGGGATAACTACCTACCCCATGAACATGAAGAGGAAGCATGCAGTAGTCATGAGTGCACCCCTGCTGGAAGGAGACAGCATTCCCAACATGGCAACAACTGTAGGACAAGAGGCATATAGTTTAGAACAGCAAATATATCTTCAAGTGGCTTGCCACTTTCTCTACTATCTAATATAGTAATTTGCTCTGCCAACATTCCAATGTGTCTCACTGGGATCGTAACCACCTACTGACATCACTCCTCCAACTTTCTCCTCCAACGTTCCAATGTGTGTCCCTGGGATTGTAACCACATGCTGATGTCACTCCTCCAACGTTCTCCGTCCCCCCTCCCTCCCAGTTCCATGGGACCCTGGAACTGGGAGGGAGGGACAGAGGGAGGGGGGACCCTGGAAATGGGAGGAAGGGAGGGAGGGAGGGAGGGGGACACTGGGAGGTGGAGGGGGCAGGGGAGAGATGCTGCACATGGATGGATGGAGGGGGCAGGGCACAGAGGACGTTGCCTGCATATGGATGAATGCAGGGGAGAGCGCATAATGCAAGGGAGGGAGGGGACCCTGAAACTCAGAGGGAGGCAGGGAGAGGACGACCCCTGGGAAACTCAGAGGCAGGGAGGGGACGACCCTGGAACTGGGAGGGAGGGAGGGGGGACAACAACCATGGAACTGGGAGAGAGGGGGGGATGACCCTGGAACTGGGAGAGAGGGGGAGCCCTGGCACACACTCTCATGCTCACACACACACACTCACTCTCTCTCTCTCACACACGCACCCAGTCTCACTGTCTCTCTGTCACACACACACACTCACTCTCTCTCTCTCACACACGCACCCAGTCTCACTGTCTCTCTGTCACACACACACACTCACTCT